>NC_056077.1:15454545-15757575 GCF_016772045.2 Ovis aries | reverse complement strand
GTTTCTTCCAGCCCAGTGTTTCTCATGATGTACTCTGCATGTAAGTTAAATAAGCAGGGTGACAATATACAGCCTTGACATATTCTTTTTCCTGTTTGGAACCAGTATGTTGTTCCATGTCCAGTTCTAACTGTTGCTTCCTGACCTACATACAGATTTCTCAAGAGGCAGGTCAGGTGGTCTTGTATTCCCATCTCTTTCAGAATTTTCCACAGTTTCTTGTGATCCACACAGTCAAAGGCTTTGGCATAGTCAATAAAGCAGAAGTAGATGTTTTTCTGGAACTCTCTTGCTTTTTCCATGATCCAGCGGATGTTGGCAATTTAATCTCTTGTTCTTCTGCCTTTTCTAAAACCAGCTTGAACATCAGGAAGTTCACGGTTCACATATTGCTGAAGCCCGGCTTGGAGAATTTTGAGCATTACTTTCCTAGCATGTGAGATGAGTGCAATTGTGCGGTAGTTTGAGCATTCTTTGGCATTGCCTTTCTTTGGGATTGGAATGAAAACTGACCTTTTTCAGTCCTGTGGCCACTGCTGAGTTTTCCAAATTTGCTAGCATATTGAGTGTAGCACTTTCACAGCATCATCTTTCAGGATTTGACATCGCTCAACTGGAATTCCATCACCTCCACTAGCTTTGTTCGTAGTGATGCTTTCTAAGGCCCACTTGACTTCACATTCCAAGATGTCTGGCTCTAGGTGAGTGATCACATCATCATGATTATCCAGGTCATGAAATTCTTTTTTGTACAGTTCTTCTGTGTATTCTTTCTACCTCTTCTTAATATCTTCTGCTTCTGTTAGGTCCATACAATTTCTGTCCTTTATCGAGCCCATCTTTGCATGAAATGTTCCCTTGATATCTCTAATTTTATTGAAGAGATCTCTAGTCTTTCCCATTCTGTTGTTTTCCTCCATTTCTTTGCATTGATTGCTGAAGAAGGCTTTCTTATCTCTTCTTGCTATTCTTTGGAATTCTGCATTCAGATGCTTATATCTTTCCTTTTCTCCTTTGCTTTTTGCTTCTTTTGTTTTCACAGCTATTTGTAAGGCCTCCCCAGACAGCCATTTTGCTTTTTGCATTTCTTTTCCATGGGGATGGTCTTGATCCCTGTCTCCTGTACAATGTCACGAACCTCATTCCATAGTTCATCAGGCACTCTATCTATCAGATCTAGGCCCTTAAATCTATTTCTCACTTCCACTGTATAATCATAAGGGATTTGATTTAGGTCATACCTGAATGGTCTAGCGGTCTTCCCTACTTTCTTCAATTTGAGTCTGAATTTGGTAATAAGGAGTTCATGATCTGAGCCACAGTCAGCTCCTGGCCTTGTTTTTGTTGACTGCATAGAGCTTCTCCATCTTTGGCTGCAAAGAATATAATCAGTCTGATTTCAGTGTTGACCATCTGGTGATGTCCGTGTGTAGAGTCTTCTCTTGTGTTGTTGGAAATGTTGGATAATGGAACTCTTTGCAGTTATAAGAGGAGAACGTCAGAGAACATGCAGTCCAATATGGCAACAACTTCAGTAGCCATATGGGGTAGCCACTAATGACTTGTGGTTATTTCAACTTCAATTTAAATGAGTTAAAATGAAATGAAAATGCATTTCTTTGGTTGTACAAACCACAGTTCAGGTGCTCAGTAGCCTCGTGTGGCTAGTAGCTGTGGGAGTGGGCAGCGCAGTTTCATAAAGTAATTTCTTTTTTTTAAATTATTTTAGTTTTTACTTTTAATTGCAGTAAAAAAAAAAAAACCATGTAACAGAAAATATACCACCTTAACCACATTTAAGTGTGCAGTTCAGTTGTGTAATACTGTTGTACAATGAGTCACCAGTTTTCATCTTGCCAAACTGAAACTCTACACCCATTAAACAACTCCCCACCCCATTCCACCCCCCACCACATCCTGGAAACCACCATTCTTCTTTATAAAATTCATAAAGTATTTCTCATTTTTTTAGAATACTAAGAAAATTTTACTGACGTATAGTTGCTGTACAGTGTTATATGTTATGCTTCCCTGGTGGGTCAGTCCGTAAAGCATCTGCCAGCAGTGCAGGAGACCTGGGTTTGATCCTGGGGTTGGGAAGATCCCCAGGAGAAGGAAATAGCAAACTACTCCATTATTTTTGCCTGGAGAATTCCATGGACAGAGGATGGTGGGCTATAGAATTCCCTGGACAGCCTGGTGGGCTACAATCCACAGGGTCACAAAGAGTTGGACAGGACTGTTGCATGTTATAGGCATATGATATAGTGATTCACAGTTTGTAAAGGCTATACTCCCCTTACAGTTAATCTAAAATACTCGCTATAGTTCCCATGTGTACAATATATTCTTATAGCTTATTTGATTTATTTATATTATTTTTACTTATTTTTTAAAATTTTATTGGAGTGTAGTTGATTTATTGTATAACGCTGTGTTAGTTTCTCTAGTTTCACTCCAATATTCTTGCCTGAAGAATCCCCATGGACAGAGAAGCCTGGTGGGCTACAGTCCCTGGGGTCGCAAAAGTCGAACAGGACAGCAACTAAGCACAGTGTTAGTTTCAGATGTACAACAAAGTGAATCCGTTACACATACACATATATCCAGCCTTTTTTAGACTCTTTTCCCACATAGGTCACTGCGGAGTATTGAGTAGATTCCCTGCCTATTAGAGTAGGTCCTTATTAGTTATCTATTCTATTTATTTATTTTTTAAGTTATCTATTTCATACATAGTAGTGTGTACATGGGGCTTCCAGGTGGCACTGGCGGTACAGAACCAACCTGCCAATGCAGGAGACGTTAGACTTGGGTGTGAACTGGGATGGGAAGATCCCCTGGAGGAGACATGACAACCCACTCCAGTATTCTTGCCTGGAGAATCCCATGGACAGAGGAGCCTGGCAGGCCACAGTCCATAGGGTTGCAAAGAGTCAGATATGACTGAAGCAGCTTAGGATGTATGCAGTGTGGATGCGTCCATCTTAATCTCCCAGTTTATGCCTCCCTCTTAAAGCATTTCTATCACCCAAACTGTTCCACTGTACAGTGCGGGTCTAGCCTGATTAGTGTCAGCGGCTAAGATGGCTTTCCTCTGAGCAAGCGACAGGCACTGTCCCCTGCTGGAAGTGGAGAAGAGGCATATCCAGTGGGCATCCCTGCATGGCATGAAGGAGAGAAGCATGACTTCCAGTTGTGGGTGCTCCGTCTTGCTTTGCTCAGCAAAGGTTACCCACGTCTCTCTCTAGCCACCTAAACTCCAGTCGCAACTGTATACCAAAAACTGACTCCACAGTCAACCTGGGAGGAAGTGCAGCAGCCAGTCTCTTTTGAATGAAGAATTTGTGGAACTGTTCTGTTGTTCTCCGACTTAGCACTCACAGACCATTGTTTCTCCCACACTGCTCTCTCTCTCTGATTCAGATTTTTTTTCCTCCAGAGTTCTTGGGAGAACTCAGTTTTACAATTGTCTCCTCTTTTATCTACTTTGGGGTTGTAGTTTCCTAAAGGCTGTTAAGGAATGGCCATTAATCTGATGCCATATATTTTATCTCTTCCACACATTTCTCAACATTTTGGGCCTGCTGATGGCAACATTCCCCATTGTCCAGCATGACCATTGATTTATTCTTGCTGTTATATTTCTTCTCTCAAGATGTGCTCAGTCAGCCATCTTGAACTGAAAGTCGTAGCCTGATTTCTTATGCCTTTTGTGTCTACAGAATAAGTGTTATAAGTAATCATAAGATGTCAGGGATAGAGAGGAAATCTGAGATCCAGTCCAGTCCATCATTTCATGGATGGACAGGGTGAGAGTTACATAAAGGAACTTGCTTGCCCAAGCCTCTACAGCATGGTGGTAGCAAGCTGGGACGAAAAAGGATCTCACTCAACCTTCTACACTGGCCACTGGCCATTCATTGTCCTCTGCTCCAAGAACCCTGAGGAATTATAAGAGGTCTGTATCTCCACCCACCTGTACCTTAGGCTTAGCACGGTATTTGCCTTGCTGATCACCTTTTAATGCAAAATAATTGTTTTATTTAGGCTCCTCTTAATACAAAATAATGGAGAAGTTTCTAGAAGAAACTTTTGACAGAACTGAATGAATTTAAGAGGATGTTCCTCTTAACCTATAAATTCATTTTCTCAGAACTGTCCTTTCCCCAAGCACAGTGAAAAATCAAGGTTATACTTGAACTTGTAGGAAGAAAGGAGCTTAGAAAATGCAAACAGATCTTGCTTAGAAATGAGCATGACATTGCCAGGGATGGAGAGGGGGCATATGTGAGAAATAAGCTTCTCCCTCCCCCCGAGAAAGTTCTGGGGTGGGAGCTTATGGTCCATCTCAGTGAAATGTTTCACCTCAAGCATCTGCCTAATTGTACTGATCTACAATCTGCTTCCAGTGAAGCAAAGTAATTAATTGTTTTAAAATGCTTTTCGAGACTTTGGAAAACTGACCTAAGGTTAATGGTTCATAAACCTCATTTGTGCTTCTAATAGAGAATTTAAAATGTGAGCTGATCTGCTTCTGGACTAGAGAGGAGGAGAGGGCCTCAGAGACCTGCGTGAGACTTGTAGCAATGGAAGCAGCTGTGGAGTTATTCCTCTTCTGACATATTTAAGGAAGAGAGAGAGAGCAATGCGGATGCCAAGACATTGTCCTTTAGAGGGTGTGATTTACTGATGATGCTGTGTCAAACTTGGAGAGAGACAGTACACTTTGTCTGTCCTGGAAGCTTCATTTCCTACCCTTGTACACATCATAATGGGGTTCTGAGCCAGAGTTTCCAGTCCTAGCTGGGATCCTCCTCCTGTGTATTTCCAGACAAAATACCTTAATCCCTGTACTTGGCTTCACAGACTATGATTTTTCTAGGGACACCAAGAAAGCCTATCAATATCTCTTCTGCTATGAGCAATTCATTCCTGTGGCTCACAGAGGCTTAGTGTGGGGATCATAAACTCGAGTGCATCCAGACACCAGACAGGTAACATAAATAAGTCAGGAAGGAGGGCAGAGGCTAGGGGAACAAGAGGAAGCACATCCCTTCTAAAGGGGGTGAGGTGGGCAGCTACTTTTCAGTTCCAGCTGGGAGTTGCCATGCAGAAACGTGCGCACAGGAGTTTCTGCCGAGATATCAGAAATCCGCAGAATAAATGAAGTCTGAGTTTTACTTGGCGCTGATAACTAACCAAACAGCAGGGCCACTTCTGGGTGCAAATCACACACACACACACACACCTGTGGACAATTTGCCTTATGGACCCCTGGTTTGAGCGCTCTGGTTTGGTACTCTCAGAAATCACTAGCAAAATGTAAAGATGAGAGGATTAAAGGAGCGACCTCCTCTGGCTACCAGAGGGTCTGCGGTTCTGCAAAATCTAAACATGTGCAGCTAGTCTGAAGATTCCCCAATCCATCCATCCCATTGTGGCTACCAGGGATTCCTTCGTGACAGACATGCAGACTCACTCCTGCTTCTGAATTCTGTGTCAGGCTAGGATGGTAGTCATTTCAAGAAAGGGAGAGTCTACAAGAATGTGGGTGTTTCTGGGGTATTCCCTAGGATACAGGTCCTAAGGGAGACAGAACGATTGAACTTCAGAAGTATACACACTCCAATCAATTGTAATGTAACTACAGCGATTATAATAAATAGCTCTGATCTACAGAGTGCATGTCAAGATAAGTGATTTACAGACACCATCTTATTTCATTTACACAGAAAACCCAATAAGTACTGCGATGATCTCCTTTCAACAGAGAAACAGTCAATAAATAATCTGAGAAAGCAGACTCAGAGAGGTTAAGTTATTTTCCCTGGATCTCACAGTGGTAAGTTCCAAATTCTGTCAGAAAATGAGCTCCCAAGGTCTATGTTTTTTGCCTCCCTTGAGGATACCAAGTAGAAATCCAACGTAATGTTGAAGAGATTTCCCCTCTCAACTTGCAGTGATTCCAAGAGTAGGCTTAAAAGTATGAGAACAGATGGTTGTTGGGTGGTGCTATGTCAATTTCCTTAAAGCCTTCAAAGGTATATCTGAAATACACAAAAGCAAATTTGGATAATCAGGAAAATGAGCATGCTCTAAGAAAGGAAAGAGATGGTTCTCTAGCTTCCAAGATTCATATTATTATGGGAACTCTGAGACCATACAAATAATATCAATTTGTTAAGCCTGGTAGGATACGGAAGGCAGGACCACAAAGGCTTTGAGAAAGCGATTGGTGGGCACTGAGGGCAAGGGCATGGCCAGAGGCAATAGACTGACTGCCTGTGTTGGTTGCTGAGATTTTTAAAGAACAGCTTTATTGAGATATAATTCACATACCATACAATTTACACATTTTAAGTGTATAATTCAGTAGTGAAAGGGAAATTGTTAGTCGCTAAGTTGTGTCCGACTCTTTTGAACTCCATGGACTATAGTCCACCAGGCTCCTCTGTCCACGGAATTCTCCAGACTAGAATACTGGAGTGGGTTGCCATTTCCTTCTCTGGTTTTTAGTATTTTCACAGGTATGTGCAACCATCAGCACAATCAATTTTAAAACATTTTCATCACCTCTGAAAGCAGCAGCAGCTGCTGCTGCTGCTGCCAAGTCGCTTTAGTCGTGTCCGACTCTGTGCGACCACATAGACGGCAGCCCACCAGGCTCCCCTGTCCCTGGGATTCTCCAGGCAAGAACACTGGAGTGGGTTGCCATTTCCTTCTCCAATGCAGGAAAGTGAAAAGTGAAAGTGAAGTCGCTCAGTCGTGTCTGACTCTTAGCGACCCCATGGACTGCAGCCTACCAGGCTCCTCTGTCCATGGGATTTTCCAGGCAAGAGTCTCTTCAGCCCCAGAGCAAACACAAATTCACTATCTTTCTACCTAAATTTCCCTGTTCTGAACTTTCATACGAATGGAATCCTATAATATGCAGTCTCTTGTGAGTGGCTTCTTTCATTTAGCATAATGAGGTTGAGATTTGAATGCCTTTGAAAACTGTCGTCGCTCCCTCAGTGGGTTACTTTGGCGGATTCCTTCTTCCAAACAAGTCTTTGAGCCTACTAGCATTGTGAACCACACCAGCAGTGTTCCTGTCTGGAGACCTTACCAGAAATAGTTGAATATTACATGCTTTTCCTTCCTTGAGATCTCCAGGGAAACTCTGGACTGAGTTTCCAGCTTGTTGTTCAGTCACTAAATCGTGTCTGAGTCTTTGTGACCCCATTGACTGCAGCACAGCAGGCTCCCCTGTCCTTTACTATGTCCCAGAGTTTGCTCAAAGTCATGTCCATTGAGTCAGTGATGCTATCTAACTATCTCGTCCTCTGTTGTCCCCTCCTTCTTTTGCCTTCCATCTTTTCCAGCATCAGGTTCTTTTCCAACAAGTTATCTCTTCACATTAAGTGACCAATGTATTGGAGCTTCAGCATCAGCCTTCTTGGTGGTCCAACTCTCGCATTCATACATGACTACTGGAAAACCATAGCTTTGACTGGATGGACCTTTGTCAGAAAAGTGATGTCTCTGCTTTTTAATATGCTGTCTAGGTTTATCATAGCTTTCCTTTCAAGGAGCAAGTGTCTTTTAATTTCATGGCTGCAGTCACCATCCACAGTGATTTTGGAGCCCAAGAAAATAAAATCTGTCACTGATTCCACTTTTCCCCTTCTATTTGCCATGAAGTGACAGGACTCCAAAAGTCCTCTGCTGCTGACTCATTGCATAGAATCAATAGCAAGAATCAAATACTCAAGTCTCTGCCCCTTCCTCTCACTCTTAACATTTGCAAGAACTTAGCATGTCCAGTGCCTGGCTAGATTTTGGGAAAGAGTTAGGTTTATAAACAGTTTCCTCAGACATTACCCAAGAGGTCTCAATGGTTAAAGCGAAGTCTACATGTAGAAACTAATGCCTTGGATCTTTCTCCAAACAGCATCAAACCACTACTGCTTTATATACTTCACAGCTTTTTGTCCTATTTTATGCATTATCTTGAAGTGATAAAAATACAGGAAATGAGTGATTGTTGTTCAAAACAATAGTGAGACTGGTTATTGTTATTCTCAAATGATGTCTCTTAAGGTTGTTGTTGTTTTAGTCATTAAGTTGTGTCTGACTCTCATAGACTATAGCCCCACTAGGCTCCTCTATGCATGGGATTGCCCAGGCAAGAATACTGGAGTGGGTTGCTTCTCCTTCTCCAGGGGATCTTCCTGACCCAGGTATCAAACCCTGCATTGGCAGGTAGATTCTTTATCACTGAGCCACCAGGGAAAACCTATCAGCAGATTGGAAGCACTAGGCCTTGTAAAGTACGCAGAAATTTCAGTCTAGTGGAGATGGAATATGTGTTGTAAGTGGAAGGAAAATTATGTGAACAGAACATGTTCTTTAAAATCAAACCAATCTGGTTCAAATCTTAGTATTACCACTTACCAACTGTGTGACATTGAACAAGCAAGTAAGATTCTCTAAGCCTCAGTCTCCTTTTCAATAAAATAGAAATAATGTTATCTACTCCATAGGATGTTTTGAGATTAAACAATAAACACAAAAACTACTGCTAGTACCATGACCACCATCACTACCATTTATTGAGTGTTGATGCTTTCAAACTGTGGTGCTGGAGAAGACTTGTAAGAGTCTCTTGGACAGCAAAGAGATCAAACCAGTCAATCCTAAAGGAAATCAAGCCTGGATATTCACTGGAAGGACTGATGCAGAAGCTGAAGCACCAATCCTTTGGCCACCTAATGTGAAGACTCGACTCATTGGAAAGACCCTGATGCTGGGAAAGATTGAGGGCAGGAAGAGAAGGGGGTGACAGAGGATGAGATGGACATGAGTCTGAGCAAACTCCAGGAGATAGTGAAGGACAGGGAAGCCTGACATGTTGCAGTCCATGGGATTACAAAGAGTCTGACATGACTTAGCAACTGAAAAGCAACATGTCAAAACAAAATATAGCAAAATATGTCAAGACAGTGTTAGGCACTTAAGCTTTGGGGCACTTTCCTTAAGGTGTTATTTTTCTAACCCTTTCAACAACCTGGCTAGGTATATAATATATTATAATCTTTGCTTCACAGATGGAAAAAAAAGAAAAAGAAACTGGTTCAGACATGTTTATTGATTTCCCCCAAATCATGAGGCTAATGAGTGGTAGAGTTGTCAAAACCAGATTTGTTGGTCACAGAGACAACATTGTACCCATCATTGTGGCTGTTGCGGCTAACAGAATAGTGAAAGTAAGAATCAAGGATGTGAAAAGAGACATTTTTCCATCTAGAAGCTAGAAACCTATCCTAAAAGTCACGCAAACACTGTAAAATTTAAAACAGGCAATTTCACATTTTCATGACTGTGTTTAAAACTAGGCAATTTCAAGTACATGGTTTAAATGCCAGTGGAAGGATGAGAGACTATGTCTAGACATCTGGTATACCAGCTCCAGTGCATCTGCCTGCGGTTCACCCCTCCAGCCCACAGGACAAGTTGAATTTTTAGGAAGAGATACTGTTCAGTTCTATTTGAAAGGGGCTCCCAGAGCATAACCTCCCATTCCTGGAACAATCTTGTGACATCTCAGGTAGAGAAACTCTGTTTTCTCCTCAGCATCAAATACTGGGATTTTCCCAGTTTCTTGTCTTTGAGTTTTTGCAAAGTCACTATAATTTGAATTTTTATAAATCAAATCCCATTTAACATGCATTTGAGGAACTTGCCCTTTAAAAGAATTCTGTCTTGAATCCTCAAGAACATGGAAGGCTGCCTTTAGAAATGAATAGCTAATTCTGAAATTATCCATTTTGTAAATTCAGAAATTGGTTCACAGCTTTCTGAAAACAACCTTTAAACTTTGAAACCAATTTGAAATTCAAGTTTGTGACTGGGTCTTGTGGGCACTCCTTATTACCTTTGCCGATAAGCATTTAAATATATTCATTAACAAAAATAATTGTTGTCACAGTTAACTACATTAGAACCATTTAATTGAATTAGAAATTAGATGGGGGTCATGAATATTTCACTAGGGCTCACTGCTAGCCATCCCAATTTCCATCTTTCAAAAAAGAACCCTCACATAACCATAAACAGGTGGATTTGCAATGTTTGTGTTCCTGGCCCTTCTCATACTTTTGCCATTAAAGTCAGCCTATTGTCAAAAATAAATCAAAAAAGAATTTGTAGCTTTTTGGCTGCTCTTCTGTGCTTCCAGACATGATGCAAGGAGTCTTGTGTCCTCAGGAAACTCTAAATGAACATTTATTCAACACAAACCAGAAGCCATCAATCCATGCACTTAGAGCAAGTAGGAACTTTTGAGATAGAGTCCAAAGTTCACAACCATGGCACAGCTGACATTTAGAGTCAGAAAATGCTGTGTTGTGGGCAGTTGTCCTGTCACGGTACAGTGTTTAGTGGCAGACCCACTGAATGCCAGTAATATCACTACCCCCCACAACACACACACCACCAGCTGTAATCATCAAAAATGTCTCCAGATAATATTTCCCCCCACGAAGGGAATCTTCTCCCAGTTGGGAACCGCTGATGGAACAAAATAGTTTCGATTACCAGCCATCCCTCTTATGTTTGACCTTTCTCTGGCCCTAAGTTTTGTATACATGAAATAGAAGCAATCATACTTATTTCATCGGGTTGCTGGGAGACTACACAGTATCAAGTGAATAGAAGGCATAGCTGGATGAGTGTTCATTAATTATTAGCTGAAGTAGCAGTAGTAATCATAGTCGGAGCATCAGCAACAGTAGCAGAACCATCAAGACCTGAGGGATGGTTTTCTACTTACTTTCCACCCATGGAAACACCGTGTTATTGGTCTGGGCCAGAGTTACCCTCCTTGCCTGAAGGAAGACCCCAGGTGGTACCACTGAAGTCAGCAATGGTCCCTCTTTTTTGAATCCCTAAGCTAGTCAGACTTACTCTACATACCACTTGTCCAAAGGGTGGTCAAAGAAAGCCCCAGATCTTTTCACAGTAGACACGGTAAGATTTGAAAAAAAGTAGGATCTGGAGTTAGGCAGACCTGAATTCCAAACTTGACTTCTGATTCAAGATCTCAAGCAAGTTTCTTAATCTCTGTGAGGCTCAGATTCCTTGGCTTTAAAAGAGAATCCTGAGAACTATCCTATAGGCTGGTTTTGAGAATTAAATGCCATAATGCATGCAGACAGCCCCTCGTGCCATGTTTGGCACACAGTGGGTACTCAACAGTCATCAGTGATTAGAACTTTTGTGATGAAGAATATCCAGAGCAGGGTTTCTTAACCTTGGAGCTACTGACACGTGGGGCTGGATAACACTGTGTTGCGGAGGCCTTCCTGGTGCTTTGTAAAATGTTAGAAGCATTTCTGGCCGTTAGATGCTAGTAGCACTGGTCACCAGTTTTAACAACCCAAAATTGTCTCCAGGCATCGCCATGTGTCCCCTGGGGGCAAAGTTGCCCCAGTTGAGAGCTACTGTCCTACAGGAAATGGATCCCTACCCAGGCTACTTGGCCACTCTGCCTTGAGTTAACACCGCCTCTTCTGGGAAGATACCCAGTCTCCCTTCTGTCAAATGAGCCATTGCCTTCATTGTCTCACAACTCTTTGCTCATTTGTCTGGTCTGCTAGGCTGGGAACCCCTTAAGGGCTGGCTTCATTTGTAAGTGTATCTATAGTTGGCACAGAGTGGAGGCCAGCAGATAGAGCAGGTCGGGAAGAAAGCAAACTACTATTTATTGAACACTTACTATCTACCAGATGGCGCTAGAGGTCAAGTACCTGCCTGCCACTGCAGGAGATGTAAGAGATGCTGGTTCGATCCCTGGGTTGGGAAGATCTCTTGGAGGAGGGCATGACAACCCACTCCAGTTTTCTTGCCTGGAGAATCCCATGGACAGAGGAGCCTGGGAAGCTATAGTCCATAGGGTCACAAAGAATTGGACACGACTGATGTGACTTAGCATGCATGCATATACCAAGCACAAATCTAAACTGCTTGCATATATGATTTCCTTACATCTTCTCAGTAGATTTGTAAAGTATGTATCACTGCGTCTATTTTTCCAGTGAAGAAACTGAGCCTTAGAAAGAAGGAACCCATTTAAAGATACACAGCAAATGTGTAAATAGACTTGGGGGTTTGAATCCAGTCTGAATGTCCCCCAAACTTCTCCCCTTCTTCACCAAACAGAAACTGAGGTACTTTCTTCCCAAGCTGTGCTGCACCCTAGCACCCCCACCACCCTGGACAGAAAGGCATTCTTTCTACTCTCCAATGAATCCCTTGCCTACAGATGAGATCAGAAAATTGGGGTGGTGTGCCAAAGGTCACAAAATGAGTAGAAATGGCTGACCTGCTTGAAGAAACAATCCATTCTGGACCCAAAGATGAGGCACTGAACATTTTTCACTCTTACTGAAAAGGTCAGACTGGAGGCAGCAGGACCCAGAGAGAGACCTTTTGGCAATTTCAGAAAGTTCAGCCTGCAGCTTGGGGACAGAGCCGAGGCTAATGCCCACGTGGCCCTAGCCTCTCGCTCCACCTCCAGCTCGAGACAGCAGCTGGCTCCAGACTTACCTCATCAACACCAGCCTGCATGGGCCACAGGTCCTGGGCTCAGGAAGGGGGCACCTCCTCGCCCCAGACTTCATCACTCCCGGTGCATTGGCATCTCTGGGTCAGAGAGCCTCATTATTTTAGAGATTCTAAGAATCACTGAAAATATGCTAAGGAGGTCATACAAAGTGGGTGGCAGGCTCCAAAAGGTTAACATCTTCCTTTCAGATGATTCCCACAGTTGCTATGGTATCTCCTACAGGAGGCTTTGTTAATTCCACATGAAGGGCCTGAAATTAATAAGCTCCTTTGATCTCAGAGGAAACAAACCAGGTTGGGCTGAAAATACTGCAGCCTGCTTGTTCCTTAGGTGGACAAGAGGCCCAGGTGTGCAAGTGTATGTGTGCAGGGTGCTTGGAGCAGCAGTCACACACATGCCATTGGGTGTGTGCTTTTGTTTTATCTGTGCACAGGTGTGAGGGGCGTCAGCAAAGCACCAGACTGTCTGCATATCCATAAGGGCAAAGATTTACCTAAAAACCACACAGCAAGATATTGGGGTCAAGGACTGGGTCCATTCAACTCTGCCCGTCATGAGCATTGAGTCCAGTGCCTTGTTGACATCAGTGTCTTATTGAACAGTCTCACCTGTGAGTTTAACACATACTTTTGAGTATCTGCTTTCAGCCAGGCACTGTGTTATGTACAGGTGATTACCACAGTAAACAGGGTGAAGAATCCCTCTCTTTTGGGAGCTAGGGTCAGGGAGGTGATGAATGGGCTGACGGGTATAGAAGATCCCAAGTGGAAGGTCATACAATGTTTTCCTTTGGTTGACATGCATGTGTATATGTGCACATGTGCTTAATAGCGGTCAAAAGAATCCTTTGAAAAATCAGTGTCAATGAGGGGAAGAGTACCAGGATAGAAGACACAGAACATGGGTTTTGGAGTCAGAATCTGGGCATTTAAGTCCTGCTTCTGTTGCTGACCAGTTACCTGCCCAGCATCAACCGAAACATCCATTTCCCCAGACT
Organism: Ovis aries; assembly: GCF_016772045.2. NCBI lineage: Eukaryota > Metazoa > Chordata > Mammalia > Artiodactyla > Bovidae > Ovis > Ovis aries. The sequence continues at coordinate 15,743,968 of NC_056077.1, read as the reverse complement.
ATTCCTTCCCTGAATACTATATTTGCACAGCTACCAGATGTACTTCCTAGGCTGTGGGGACACAGGATGGAGCAGAGCAGACAGAAACCCATGCCTTGTGGAATAATTGTACTGAAGCACAGTAAGTGTCATGAAAGAGGTGGAATCACATACAACAGGAGTGATGGCAAGAGGCCCCAAAGCAGCCCAGAGAACCAGGGAAGGTCTGAAAGCAGTGACCAGAGTCCAGGACATGCAGATGACAAGTGGAAGGAAGAGGGTCCTGGGCATAAAAAATAATGTGCACAGAGTTCTCAAGCAGAGAGCAGGTGTAGCCTGTGCCAAGTGGTGGAAGAAATTAAATATGGCAGCAGCATTGAGTGTGAATGGGAGAAAAGGCTGTACCTGTTGAGTGTACCTGTGTGTCCTTGTACCTGCATGTCTATATGAGTGTGTCTGTGTGTGTCCGGGCATATGAGCATGGGTGAGTGTGTCTGAATGGGTGTGTGCCTGTATGTGCTTGTGTGTCCATGTTTGTGTATGTGTATGAGTCTGTCAGCCAGTTCAGTTGCTGGGTTGTGTCCAACTCTTTGTGACCTTATGGACTGTGCCACGCCAGGCTTCCCCTGTCCATCACCAACTCCCGGATCTTATTCAAACTCATGTCCATCGAGTTAGTGACACCATCCAACCATCTCATCCTCTACCATCCCCTTCTCCTCCTGCCTTGAATCTTTTCCAGCATCAGGGTCTTTTCAGATGAGTCCATTCTTCGCATCAGGTGGCCAAAGTATTGGAGTTTCAGCTTCAGCATCAGTCCTTCCAATGAATATTCAGGACTGATTTCCTTTAGGATGGACTGGTTGAATCCCCTTGCAGTCCAAGGAGCTCTCCAGAGTCTACTCCAACATCACAGTTCAAAAGCATCAATTCCTCAGCACTCAGCTTTCTTTATAGTCCAACACTCACAACCATACATGACTATTGGAAAAACCATAGCTTTGACTAGATGGACCTTTGTCAGCAAAAGGATGTCTCTGCTTTTTAATATGCTGTCTAGGTTGGTCATAGCTTTTCTTCCAAGAAACAAGCGTCTTTTAATTTCATGGCTGTACTCACCATCTGCAGTGATTTCAGAGCCCAAGAAAACAAAGTTTCTCATTGTTTCCATTGTTTCCCCATCTATTTGTCATGAAGTGATGGGACCAGAAGACATAATCTTAGTTTTCTAAATGTTGAGGTTTTTTTTTAAATTTTTTTTTAATTGAAGGATAATTGCTTTACAGAATATTGTTTTCTGTTAAACCTCAACATGAATCAGCCATAGGTATACATATATCCTTTCCCTTTGAATCTCCTTCCTGGCTCCCTCCCCAACCCACCCCTCTAGGTTGATACAGAGCCCCTGTTTGATTTTCCCGAGCCATACAGCAAATCCCTGTTGGCTATCTATTTTACATATGGTAGTGTAAGTTTCCAGAATGTTGAGTTTTAAGCCAGCTTTTTCACTCTCCTTCTTCACTTTCATCAAGAGGCTCTTTAGTTCTTCTTCACTTTCTGCCATAAAGGTGGTGTCATCTGCATATCTGAGGTTATTGATATTTCTTCCACAATCTTGATGCCAGCTTGTGCTTCTTTCAGTCCAGCGTTTTTCATGATGTACTCTGCATATAAGTTAAACAAGCAAATAAGCAGGGTGACAATATACAGCCTTGACATACTCCTTTGCTGATTTGGAACCAGTCTGTTGTTTCATGTCCAGTTCTAATTGTTGCTTCTTGACCTGCATACGGATTTCTCAGGAGTCAGGTACGGTGGTCTGGTATTTCCATCCATTGTAGAATTTTCCACAGTTCATTGTGGTCCACACAGTCAAAGGCTTTGGCATAGTCAATAAAGCAGAAGTAGACCTTTTTCTGGAACTCTCTTGCTTTTTCAGTGATTCAATGGATGTTTGCAATTTGATCTCTGGTTCCTCTGCCTTTTCTAAATCCAGCTTGAACATCTGGAAGTTCACAGTTCACATACTGTTGAAGCCTGGCTTGGGGAATTTTGAGTATTACTTTGCTAGTGTGTGAGATGAGTGCAATCGTGTGGTAGTATGAGTCTGTATGTGTGTCTATATGTGAATAAGGGTATGAGTGTGAATGTGTTCCTCTGAATGTGTGTGTGTGTGCATGTGTGTGCATGTGTGTCCAGGCATATGACTGGATAAGTATGGAATCCTCACAAAAAAACATAGATACCATGGTCAGAAAGCCACAAAGAGTGGAATAAGACTTCCCATAGGAACTCGGTAACCACACAGCAAAATCAATAACCTAACTGAATTGCTTTTATAGATAATGCATCATGTAAGAAAGGTTTTAATTAAAGTGTGGCCTCTAAAAATGTGCCTTGGGCTTGCAGACCTTGGGGCCTTGCTCAGGCAGAGTCAGGGCAGGTGGGGGACAAACCAGGGCCACCTGACAGAGCAGTCCTTTCCTCTTGGGGGCCACTCTCCTCTGCCTTTTTGGAAATTCACAAAAGAAGAAGGTATGTAGGAAATGCTATTAATCAATAAATGAACATTCCATTAAACCATCCAAACATACTGGGCAATCAAAGACACACACACACAGAGACAAAAAAAATACTTTTTTGCATAAAAGACTAAAAATATAGTTAAAAATCATATTTAGTTCTGGCAAGGGCTTCCCTGGTGGCTCAGATGGTAAAGAATCTGTCTGCCAATGAAGAAGATGTGGGTTTGATCCCTGGATTGGGAAGATCCCCTGGAGAAGGGCATGGGAGCCCACTCCACTGTCTTTGCCTGGAGAATTCCATAGACAGAGGAACCTGGTGGGCTATAGTCCATGGGGTCACAAAAAGTCAGACACAACTGAACGACTAACACGTTAGTTATGGCAAAGGTAAAGTAGGTTGGGCATGTTGGTAATATAAGTAGAAATAGGTCCATCTTTTCTGAAGGGCAATTTGAACCATATATATCCTAAACCTTAAACTTATACATACTTTTAGATTCAGCATTTCTAGAAACTTAGCCAAAGAAACGGAGAAGGCGATGGCACCCCACTCCAGTACTCTTGCTTGGAAAATCCCAGGGGCGGAGGAGCCTGGTAGGCTGCAGTCCATGGGGCCGCTAAGAGTCAGACATGACTGAGCAACTTCACTTTGACTTTTCACTTTCATGCTTTGGAGAAGGAAATGGCAACCCATTCCAGTGTTCTTGCCTGGAGAATCCCAGGGACAGGGGAGCTTGGTGGTCTGCCATCTATGGGGTCGCACAGAGTCGGACACGACTGAAACGACTTAGCAGCCAAAGAAAACAATCATTCAAACGGGCAGGTTAAACATAAAAAAGTTGGTCATTGCAGCATCACTTGTAATATGAAAAGCTTGTTATGATGGTGTGATCTTTGCTGAGTTCTTACCTTTGACCTCAAGTAGCTAGGATGGAAACAGTAGTAAGCATCCCATACTTTTAACTATGGTGACCAAGTGTTGGATGGGTGAGAGGTGATGGTAAGCTGATAAATGTTAAACAATCAGCTCTGGGGTGGGGGTTGGGGGCAGTTTCTCAGATAATGCCAATTTCTGTGGTGTAAATATTCCCAGCAGGACTGATTTCCAGCTACCAGTGTGCCCTCCCTGACATGGAGTTTGGAGGAGATACGAACAGCTCACTCTCACAAGCCCAGGTGAGCAGACTTCAGGAGACCCTGGGCTGGAGGGCCTGCCATAGCAGCCCAGAAACATCCTTCTACCGCCCCGCAGAAAATGCAAGAAGACAAGGAGGGAAGAGCCAGGCCACCTTTTGGAGATGTCTCCCCACCTCTTCCTACTTCCCCAGAGGGTCTACTCCCTGTAAGCAAATGAAGTAGGCACGGGGAAAGTCTTCCTTAAGTCTGGAGCTATCTGAAGAAGGTTCCCACCCTGCTTGTGGACCAAATCTAGAGCACCCTGAGCTGAACAAGGAAGTGTCAGATACTGTAATGGTGCAGACTGACCGCTGGGGGAAGAGGCAAGAACCATCTTGCTCTCTCAAGTCCCAGAGTCCTAAGATAGAAGAAGGGGAGGGGCATTAAATAGCATATAAGATTGAGATTGTGAGATGACCAAGACATAAACTTAAAAATCAAGGCAAGACTTTAATACCAGAATGTGTCTGTCTGATCTAGGTCAGGGATCTCCTGGAGGAAGCCCTTTGTGTAACAGGAAAGGGGAAATGAAGGGCAGAGTTAGTGGCAGCTACTGGAAAAATAAAAGTCTTCTGTTTTTCCATCAATGACTTGGGACTTATGAATCAAATGGATCACACTTTTGAGATAACCTAAGTATCCATCAAAGAGAAATGAAGTACAGTGGGGTACATCTGTTTAATGGAACAGCATATTCAAAAGTCTTTATCCCACTGTGTGTGTGTGTGTGTGTGTGTGTGCACGCACACGTGGGCACACATGTAGGCTATTATTAACGTAATTCAAATGACATACAATAATCACCAGTATGTGCTTCTTTGGGGGGGGGTCTTTAAAACTTCAATTCTATGTTCACATTTTAAGTAGACAGTCAATAACCCTGTAAGTTTGAGAAAACCTCTTCCCCGCTGGTCTACTCTGATGTGCCCAGCACTGAAGAAACCCCAGGATATTCTTCCTACTATAGTGACCAGCACGTAAATAGGGCCACAATAAATTGGTCAATGGGAAGAAAATGTGATTCACAAATCATTATGGACAATATAATCACGCTTTCATAAAATAATCTGAAAAGTCTATAACCATATGTATAGATAAACGTCTCGAAATGCACATATTAAATGGATGATTGTGTTGGGTAGTGCATAGAGATTCATTTAATCACCCCTCAGCCTTGCTACTATTTTGCTACTGTTTATGAAGTTCCGAACATGAATCAGAGACACTCTGCTAGGCACTCATACTCTTCAGTTTTATCTAGTAATCTGCATATGTGTGTTTCTTGTTAACTTTCAGTCGCTAAGTCGTGTCCAACTCTTTGCAACCCCATGAATTGCAGCATACCAAGTGTCCCAGTCCTCCACTGTCTGCTAGAATTTGCTCAGGTTCATGTCCATTGAGTCAGTGATGCTATCTCACCCTCTCATCCTCTACCGCTCCCTTCTCCTCTCACCTTCCATCTTTCCCAGCATCAGGGTCTTTTCCAGTGAGTGGGCTCTACATGGCATATGTGTACGTACATCTTCCCCTACCACTAGCATTATTATTGTATCCAGAGCAAGGAAATAGGGAGCTTTGCAAAATAAGGTACTTTGCACATAGTACTTAGAACGTAGTGGGTGCTTGGTCATGGTGGCCATCATTTTATTAATATGGAATCTTGGGTCTTATCTACCACAACTTCTTGAGCAATTGTCATGACAACGACAATAATGACAGGAAGTTTTTACACAGTATTGATTATTACCTACAGTAAAATATACACACACTATATATGCCAAATGGCCTTCCCTGTGGCCCAGACAGTAAAGAATCTGCCTGCAGTGCAGGAGACGTGGGTTTGATCCCTGGGTTGGGAAGGTCCCCTGGAGGAGGGCATGGCAACCCACTCCAGTATTCTTACCTGGAGAATCCCATGGAGAGAGGGGCCTGTCCTCCAGGCTACAGTCCATGAGGCTGAAAAGAGTTGGACACAACCAAGCAACTACGCACAGCACATATATGCCATGTACTATAACAGTGCAGGCATTTTCCTGATACTCATCTTTCTTTGTCCTTATGGTAACTATGACAACTATGATGTAGCTATTACTCCCACTTTACATGTTAGCAAACTGAGTCTCAGAAATATGGTCCCTATAAAACTGGGCTCCTCCTTCTATGTCCTTAACCCAGCCTGGGACTCAGGGCAGTTTTCCTCACCCTCTCTCCCAGGACCTGCTCTATTGGGAACAGTGGAAACAAGCGCACAGGCCCGCACATGCACAAGCAGGCACACGTACTCAGAAATGGATGGGACTGGGGTTGGCTGGGGTTACTGTGGGTGATTCAGACGGTCAGAGGAAAAGGCAGCGTAATGCAGACAAATGGGAGATAATAAGTCTGGAGCCAATGAACCGAACGAGAGGGAGAGCACATATTAAATAAAAAGTCATGAGTCCTTCCAGCCTGGAAAGGGATTTAGAGGTTACTATAAAAAAAAAAATCGTGAAGTTGCCAGAACCTTGTACTGCTGGAGTCAACTTGGGGACCAGGCGACCCTGTGTCCTTTCCTCTGCTCTCCCTCATGGAGAGAAGCCAGGAGCGAGTAGGTCCAGTCCTTCCTTCCTGGGGCCATGCCAGGGTCAAGGCGGCCCCTTCTGAGCTGTGGGGAAATGCTGATGCCATGTCCAAAGTGAGATCTTGAGTTGGAATGACAGGAGTGTGTACCTGGGCACAGCCCAGCAGGAGGGAGGTGGCGTCAGAGAAGAGGACCTCAGAGTGAGGAGTCTCATGCAGCTGGAGAAATGACAGAGGAAGGTGAGAGGGTGTGAACTGCAGATTGTTGGGGTGAACTGGATGCTCACATCAGAAGGTCACAGCTAAACAGGACAGATGACAGAAAGAGGGCAGGCTGCTGAGACAGCAGTTCAAATTTCCATACTTCATTCTTAGACTCATGAAGCGTTTTGTCTCAAGTGGAGATAACCTGAGGTCTTGAGGGGAAGAGGACTCTGGTGCAAAACACACCAGGTCTGGGTTGTAGACTTTCCATCAGAGATCTGTTGGCTTGAGTGCACTACCTTTCCACGCTGAGCCTCAGTCCCTTCATTTCTAAAGGTAGAGCAGACAGGAGACTGAGAAGAGATGGTGTGTCCACTTGAGTTGAGCCTTCTGTCACCTTCACTGGACTTCAGACATGTGTGGGGAGGGTTGGATGGAAGAATTAATGAAGAGCAGGAATGGTGTAGAAAATCCGCCCAGGAGACAAAGGAAAAGGGGGCAGCTGCAGCCAGCATCTTCTATGGGTCGGGGAGTAGCACCTGAGCACAGTGAGGCTGGAACCACATCAGGAAGCACTCCTGAATCCAAAGAGTAGAGTGAGATCATATCCACAACAACAGCGAATTCAGCCTTCACACTTGGGAGGTTAGAATTATCCCCATTTTACAGATGAGGAAGCTGAGGCACAAGGAGGCTAAGTAACTTACGTCTGGTTACCCACCCAGTAAATGGCAGAGCTGGGATCCAGACCAGTCCACCTGGCTCCATCACACATGCTTGTAACCATTACGCCTAAGTCTCCACCATTAGACAGAAATAAAATCTGTTTATAAGAAGGGCTCCAGGATACAGTAACATTTGGAGCCAAACAATATTGCCTGAAGCCACTTCTAACTGAGTAAAGTAAGTCCCTACATACGAACGAGTTCCATTCCAAGAGCATGTTCAGAAGTCCAGTTTGTTTGCAAGTCCAACAAAGTTAGCCGAGGTACCCAACTAACACAATCGGCTATATAGCGTTGCTCTACAATAGGTTTATAATGCTTTTCACACAAATAATACGTAAAAAAACAAACACAACAATAAGGAAAACATTTTTAGTCTTACAGTACAGTACCTTAGAAAGACAGGGATACCAGCTATATCACTGCTGCTTTTACACTTGCTTCCAGACATTCTGGGCTTGAAATAAAGATGCCGTACTCTGTATTCTATACAGTACTGCGTGGTAAAGTACACAAAGCACAGCCACTTGTAGAGGATGCCTGCACGTGGCAATGTACACCAGACATGTGAATCAACCGTTCCCACCTTTGAAAGTTTGCAACTTGAAAGTTTGTATGTAGGGGACTTACTGTATCAAAATAAGGTCAAGAGGAGGGGCTAATTCTCTCATAGACCACAAGCTAGGTTTGGTTTGATGCTAGATCACGTACGAGTATCTAAAGGCTTAGGATGACAACCATCAGAGCCGGAGATCCTCTGGTGCCTAATCGAGAGGCAGACGCACCAGGGAGGAGAACCCTAGAGCAGGAGGGGCTAATGCCCACAAGATCAGCACAGGGGCACGTGGGAGCTGTGGGAGGGAACACCTTCTAGAGCAACCAAGAGAGACCACTACAGGGTCGGAGCCGCCTGGGGAGAAATTTGCACGAGGCCAAGGGGGCTTCTCTTGTGGCTCAGATGGTAACGAGTCTGCCTGCAATGCAGAAGACCATGGTAAGACTCCTGGGTCAGGCAGATCCCCTGGAGAAGGGAACGGCAACCTACTCCAGTAATTTTGCCTGGAGAATCCCATGGACAGAGGAGTCTGGCAGGCTACAGTCCACGGGGGCTCACTAACACACACACACACACACACACACACACACACACACACACACACATGCCTTCTAATGTAAGCAAATGGGGCTGGAGGATGCTGGGGTCTTCAAATTGTCCAGACTGGTGAGCTTACAGGAAACTATAAATATTTTCCTCTTTTTAGTGACTTGTTCCAGAGGGGTGAGATACAGTTTTCTTGACAAAGGAACAAGGCTGAGCACATTCATTTTACTCAGATTTCAAGAATGTTTCTGTTAGGGAAGGGAAGAGTTGAGATGCTTCGAGCAGGGAAGAAATTTCAAGGTGACCTTGCGGAAGGAGCCGGCATTATGAAGTGTTTTTGATCGACTGGAACAAGATAGGCTGTTCGTGTCAGGGTTCAAAGCCCTGGACACCAACCGAAATAAGAAAATTCAATTTCTGACATAAGATTTTGCTTTTTCTGCCTTATAGAAGAATATACACATCCACCCTTCCCATCCCCTTCATGAAAGCAGTGTTCCTCGGTGGTGATTCTGACATCGATAGGGCTATAAAGGCAGGTTTGGGAGGCACAGGTGATGCTGCCTGCAGGTATCTGGAAACAGGACTGCTGTTTCAATCCAAGCTCTTCCATGGAAACTCTCATATGACCCAGGGTCACTTCAATAACCTCTTCTCTTTTGTTCTCCCAGAAAATCGACACAGAAAACTCCTCCATGTTTATCTAAAACAACACTTTGCAGCAGAACTTTCTGTATGGATGAAAATGTTCTAAATCTGTGCTGTCCAATATGGTGGCCACTGAGTGCTTGAAAAGCGGGGAGTGTGATGGAGAAGCTCAGTTTTAAACTTTCTTTCATTTGATGAATTTAAATAGCCACACATGGCTAGCGATCACCTCATTGGGTAGCACAGTGCTGAAAGATTCAGCAGAAAGAGCATGACCCTTGGGACTACCCAGGACAGACTTGAATTCTGCCTCTACCATTTACTAGCGGTGTGACTTTGAATAGGTATCTTAACCTCTCTAATCTCTGGTCTCCTCCTCCGAAAAATGGGGATGATGATATCTACATTGCAGGATTGTTGTGGAAATGAGTTACATATACAGACTATATGGCAGGCCACACGTGTTTAGTAAATCACAGCTGCAGCTATTAAGCAATAAGCATGATTCATGACTGGCCTGGAATTTCTCAGTTGTGAACCCAAGCGCTCGCTGACAGTGATGTGACAGAATGAAGTTGAGTGAGAGGTCTTATCTGTATTTTTTTATGGAAAAGGCATTGGCGAGTAGGAAGTGATGAGAATACCACAGGGGGCTAGACAGCAGGACAAGGTCAGATTCTGGGACCCACACCATAGGGAGCAAGTGGGTCCAGGGTGCTGGCGGGTAAGTGTGAGTGGGGTAGGCTGTCATTCTGCAGCCCAGCCCTGCCCACCACTGACTGTGTCCAAGGTGAGAAGAGACCCTACTTCTAGACCCTGTCCACGCTCCTGGAAAAGGCAAGGATGAGGAGGAGCTTGCTGAGACTCTGAGAGCTGGGGAAAGGAGAGGAGAGGAAGAGAAACACAAAGAAGGGCAGAGAGCCAGAGGGGAAAGAGAGACGAGTATGAGATGGAAATAGAGAGAAGCAGGGTCTTCAAAGAGGCTGCAAAATGAAAAGGATGACATACTCACAGACAGGTGTTAGAGAGTCAGAGCAGGGACAGAGAGAGGCACAGAGACGGAGAGACGGAAGAGACTGGGAGACAGACAGACGGGGTGAAGCGAGACAGAGATGGAGAAAAACACAAGTAACACACAACCTCTAAGGGAGAGATGGAAAGGCAGCCTGGTAGAGATGAAGCAAAACAGAGAAAGAGAGAAATGAAGAGAGTGAAGAGAGAGAGAGAGCGGACGAGGAGAAGCCAGGAAAGGCATAACCAGACAGGCAGAGCTGAGGACCACAGCCCAGAAAAGAGTGGACAGCAAGGTGTAGGCACAATTCCAAAGAGAAAACCAAGGAAAAGGGAGCCTGGATTATGCTGGAGCACCAGGGAAGGGGGTGAGATGGAGTGTGCACCGGGGCGGGGGCGCAGGGCAGGGAAGGAAGTTCAGACGGGCATCCCAGCAGAAGGGCAGGTTGCAAACAACCCCGCCCGAACCAGGGATGTTTGCTGTCCAGCAGCTTCCTTTGTTCTGGCCTCCTTGCCATCCGCGGGAAGCTGGGGCAGCAAAGGTTTCCAGAGCCCCTGCTCGCCCGCTCCCTCCTCCCTCCGTCTTTCTCCCGAGTCGTTAATCTTGGAGGACAGGTTGGTCTTTTATTAGCTATCTCCAAGGGTCAGCTTAGAAGTATCTGTGGAGATACTGGTTCAGAATGTCATTTGTCATCGGGGGCCTGATGGGAGCCGCATTGATTCGGCCCCCCTCCTGGCCTCCTGTTCACTTAGGAGGCAAAGCTGCTCTTAACCTTTTCCCTAAATGGAGCTTTAATTCCTCCCTCCTTCTCTTTGTTTACGCATCAGGGCAGGGCAGAGGGGAGAATAGAAGCCACAGGCAAGGATGGGGGGGCAAGGATGACGTGTCGCTCCTAGGAAGGCTGGAGGTGTGTGTTCCTACTCCCTGCCTTTCCCTTCTTTGGACTCGTGGTTCTCAACCTTGGCTGTAGGCTGCACTCTCCTGGGAGGCTGTTAAAAATGCAGGGGTCTGGGCTCACCCACAGAAGTGCTGCCTGACTTGCCCCAGGGGAGGGTAGGGCTCAGGCATTCCATTTCCTAACACCTTCCTTCGCTGTTGATGTCCAGTTGCTAAGTTATGTTCAACTCTTTGTAACCCCACGGACTGTAGCCCTGCCAGGCTCCTCTGTCCATGGGATTTCCCAGGCAAGAATACTGGGGTGGGTTGCTATTTCCTTCTCGAGGGGATCTTCCCGACTCAGGGATCGAGTCCTTGTCTTCTGCATCGGCAGGCGGATTCTTGAGCCACCTGGGAAGCCGCCCAGACTGTCCTTCAGTTCAGTTCAGTTCAGTCGCTCAGCTGTGTCCGACTCTTTGTGACCCCATGAATCGCAGCACGCCAGGCCTCCCTGTCCATCACCAACTTCCAGAGTTCACTCAGACTCACATCCATGGAGTCACTGATGCCACCCAGCCATCTCATCCTCGTCGTCCCCTTCTCCTCCTGCCCCCAATCCCTCCCAGCATCAGAGTCTTTTCCAATGAGTCAACTCTTAGGTGATGCTAATGAGTAGCTAGGACTGAGAACCCCTGAGTTAGATGGTCCCTTGTCTGTCTTCTTATCAACTTTGAAGTCTTAGACCAGAGACACCACCTTCGAGAAGTCTTCCCTGATAACCTCCCCACTGAACAACTCTCCAAATACACCATTTGCTTTCTAGAAAGCATTGTTGCCATCTGACATAGTATTGAAGAGCCTGGACTCTAAAGCCAGAACATGTGGGTTCAGATCTCTTAGTTTTATCATTACCTTGTTTTTATTCATCTCCCTCCCGAGTGTAACCTCTGTTACAGACCCAGCCACAGTTTTACAGATTATCATCATCATCCCCATTTTACAGGCATGGAGACTGAGGCACAGAAAGAGCATGAGACTTAACCAGGGAACTAGGTTTATCTGGGACAGTTAAACCTCATGACCGGGAGCTGGAGAGGGTCAGTAATCTGTGCAAGAAGCTAGACAGGGGCAAAGCAATACTTCTGTTGAAAGCCGTGCAGTAGCTCCAGCAGATGTCAGCCAAGGGGAGGGCATTCAACTTGGAGGGGAGAAGGGCAGGAAGGAGGCAGGGCTTCCAGAAAGGGTAGGAGGTTCAGGGTGGTGTGGGCGGCCCATGAAGGGGTGGGGAGAGGTGAGGAGGAAGGATAGCAAGGCCAGGACACAAGAGTTCTGGAGGGAATGTGAAAGGCTGAAGCTTCACTCAGAATTTTATTCTCTGTCCACATGGAGATGGGGAGTGATTAGAACTCAGCTCTCCTGACATTCAGTCCTTGGTCCTGACACCCAGCTTGCAGACTTTTAGAACCAGGTCTTTTTCAATGACTAAACCTTTTTAAAAGTGGGCTTATCTTTCACTCTTCTCTCTCCAGAATGAGTGACTAGCACTATACTGACTCCAATATACACGTAATGAGGAGATTGGGTAATAGTCAAGTGGGCAAGGGGGTCACCATCTAACCATAAAAATATTAAAATCATGTGACGTTGCTAAAAATCATTCTGAAAAAGAATTTTTGGAAGTTCCTATTATTCAGATCTTTGGGCCCTGCTCTTTGAAACCATGGGCAATTGTGACCTTGTGTCTGGAGGTAGCTAGGCAAGAGGGGTCCGGGAGTCAAGCCTTCTGATCTGGGTTAAAAGCCCAATTCCTCCCCCTAGTCCTGCGGCAAGCTCCCAGTCTGGGTCTGCCTTGGTTTTCTCAAATGTAAATAGAAGTAAGAGAACCTCTCCAAAGGGCCAGTGAAGTGACTGAAATAAGCACACACAAAAAAGTCAAGAATCCCCCTGCCTCTATGACGGCTTCCCTGTGGCTCAGCCGGTAAAGAATCCACCTGCAATGCAGGAGACCTGGGTTCCATCCCTGGGTTGGGAAGATCCCTTTAGAGGAGAGAAAGGCTACCCTCTCCAGCATTCTGGCCTGGAGAATTCCATGGACTGTACGGTCCACGGGGTTGCAAAGAGTCGGACACGACTGAGTGAGGCTGAATGGCCTTCACCTTCACTTTTCACCGCCTCTATGAAATAAATACTTGCTATTGTTGTTGACACTGACAATCACCTCCTGGGTGGTGGTAGTATAGAGAAGGAAGAGAACCAGTAGGAACAATTCCTCCTGGGATGAAGAGGGAGGGAACGAGGGAAGGAAAAACGACCAGAAATCCTGGATTCCCCCAGACTGAGGAGTCTCCTAACCTATGTGACTTTTGGTGGCAAAACAGGAAAGTTCAGGCAAATTGGAATGAGTTATTCAGCCTGAAAGAAGGTTCTGTGTGTGGGTTAGTAGCTCAGTTGTGTCCGACGCTTTGCAATCCCATAGACTGTAGCCCACCAGGCTCCTCTGTCCTTGAAATTCTCTTGGCAAGGATTCTGGAGTGGGTTGCCATTCCCTTCTCCAGGGGATCTTCCTGACCCAGGGATCGAACCCAGGTCTCCCGCATTGCAGGCAGATTCTTTACCATCTGAGCCACCAGGGAAACCCCAAAAAGGAAGGTCTAAAGGAGTAAAATTTAATTCTTAAGGTGAATCAGTCAAAAAGAAAACAAGGAAATAGATTCAAGCTGCAGCAGGACTAACTGAAGTGAGATCTCATGCAGGACTTCTTGGTTGCTGAACAAAAGGCAAGGCTGGAACCCAGGAGGAAGCTCAGAGCCCCGGCGGGAGCCAGGAGAAAGGCGAGAGCACCTCTCTCTGGATGAAACATCTGTGTCGGCTGCTGGTTGCTCCCTTTGAGGGATTCAGCTCAGTCTCCACTCGCCTGTGACCATCATCCCAGACAGAGGCAGCTGCACATTTCCGGATCCCAGACATCAGCGGCTTATGGAGGATGCTCAGCCTGATTCCGACTGAGCAGCTGAGGGGATGGCATACGCTTGGTGGCCCGCAGCCTAATCTCAGAGAACGTGGTCTGTTAGAAAGATTCATGATAGCCATCCGGGCTGCAGACACAAGGTCTTAACTTCCAATTCCGAGAGCCCTGCGACATATGCCTCTACCTGCTGAATGGCTTTGCACTAGGTCTTAGATGGGGCAGATTTACAGCAAATTATCTGCAAATGAATGTTGCAGCGGACTTTGGTGCTTCAGAGGGAAAGGGGGCAGTTCAGAAAAGGAAGCTGCAGGATCCGGGTGATTCTGAGCCTCTTTCTAACCTGCTGGGCAGACTGGAGATACAGGGAGGGTGCAAGGATGACCCTGCAGCTTTGTCTACAGCGGGGTGGTGACACCTACTGGGGTGGGGAAGTATGATGCAGCAAGCCAGGGTGTTTCAACAAAGCAGAGGCCCCTGTATAAGCTGAGAGAGACAGGAATTGTCACTGCTTCAGAAAGGGCTGATGCCACAACCCCGAGGCTGCACCCATGTCCTTAGGTATGAGGACCACTGTAGTCCATGGTCTGTTACCTGAAGGCCCTGCAGTAGATGAGGCGACATCAGGGGACAGGCTGGGAGCACTCCCGCCTCTCCATCTGACTGCAGGCAGCAGGCTGGGCTGTAAGGAACACGGATCTTTGTTTTATTTTCCTCAACTTGATTCTACAAACATTTTCAAATGTCCAGAAAATTTGCAAAGTTAATGTAATAAAGACTGCCTAGATCCAACACCTAATACTTTGTTATGATTGTTCTATCATTGATCTGTCCAGCTGTCTATCTACCATCTATTTGTACGCATTTCTGTTTTTTTCTGAACTATTTAAAGTTGCAGACATCACAGCTCTTTGCCATTAAATAGTTCAGCCTCCCAAGAGCAAGGCATTCCTGACACAATGAAAGCATCGTGATTAACCTAAGAAAAAGAATGGAGTCCAGAACATATAATATCTACACTCCAATTTCCTTGTTTGACTCAAGAGAGCATTTTAAAACTGTTTTAAACCACTATCCAATCAAGATCCATGTACTGTATTTTTTACTGTCTTTTAACCTCGACACACTCTCCCAGAAACATATACACATGTATTTGTATGACATTGACTCTTGGTAGTCTAGGGGAGAGTTGTCTTGCAGAATGTTCCACATCCTGGATCTGTCTGATTGCTTTCTCAAGTTGTTATCTGTTTTGTGTCTTTGTCCCCTATATTTTTAGTAAGTTGGAATTTGGGCCTAAATTAGATTCAGTTAAATTAGATTCTGGTTCATTTGAATGAGGTTTGGGGACAACCGTTTACAGTTGATGCCCTGTCCTTCACAGCTTACCACGTCAGGTGGCATACAACTTTAAGGGGTCCCACCATCAAGGTAAAGAAGCTGCCCTTCAGTTAAGGTGGTGACACCAGATAACCCATTGTGAAAGCACCCACTTAAAAGGTGCCCATGGCTGAAGCATTGGCACTGGGCAAAATTTCTGTTCCCCAATAACCTTTCTCTTGGAGGTGGTAGCATCCTTTGCTAATCCCTGCCTGCAATGATTATTAAATGGGAAGTTTAAGAACGGTGCTTTGTCTAAGTCATTCTGTTATTCTATCTATATTGGCTGGTCTTCTTAAAGGAACTCTTTCTGTTTCTTTCTATGTCTCCTTCTCCTCTCTCTTGCTTTCTCCCTTTCTCCCTCTCCTTCAAGAGTTCATATGAACTCATGGAATTTTAGTCATTCATTGTATAACAATCAACTTCTGTCCTTTCTCATGCTAAAATTGTCCCAAATTTGGCCATCACAGATCAGGCTCTTTTGACACACCTCCATCATTTTTGACAGCTCCCTGCTTCCTGGGACAAGTAGATGACCCAGGCTCACCTCATAATTCCATGCCCCAGACCTGGAATCAGCCATTTCTCGAAGGAAGGTGGCACCTCTCAGCTGGGAGTTGAATTTTTAAACCAAGATCAGGGCTTGAATCCTAGCTCTCCCGCCTACTAGCTGTGTGGCCTCTGGCCAGTCATCTCATCTTTCTGTGTCTCAGTTTTCCCATCCATAGAATGGAGATAATAACTATGTGTCCTACCTTGAATGTCATTAACAGAATTAACAATGCCCATATTTGTAGAGCTGTTTAAATAGTACCTGACACACCACAAGTGCTATGTAGATGTTTGCTAACGATATGATGCCTGACAGTTTATGCAAATGGAGGCAGAGAGTGGAAAAGACTCCTGCGCATCCAGATACAGGAAGAGAAAATGGTTCTTGAAAGAATTATTCTATTGAATTAGAATGTTCATGCATGCTCAGTGTGTCAGACTCTTTGCGACCCTATGGACTGTGACCTGTCAGGCTCCTCTGTCTGTTGAATTTCGCAGGCAAGACTACTGGAGTGGGTTTCCATTTCCTCCTCCAGGGAATCTTCCTGACCCAGGGATTCAACCCACGTCTCTGGCATTGGCAGGCGGATTCTTTACCACTGAGCCACCTGGGAATCCCTATTCAGTTAGAACAAGCATAAGTAAAAATAACATTGTACTTATACTTTTGCCTTCTGTTAATGACAGCTGATAGCTGATACTGATTTGACATTTGAAGTCTTGAAGTTTTGCTTTTTAAAAAGTAGGAAAATTTTATTGAAATAAAACACACATGTAATACAAAAATTCCTTTTAAAATTGATGTGCTTTAAAAAAATCAAATAAGCCAATTCTTAAATGACTAATTTCTAATCACCACAAAAAACAGCTATGTCAAAAATTAATGATGATGGCATGAAAGTGGCCATGGTTTGGGCAACATTGTAATAAAGTTGCCTGGGGAGAATCTATACTCCCACTGATTAGAATGATTTTAAATTTTAAATTGAAGTAATTTTAATATTCTATGGATGCTTGAACTATGGTGTCCCCTAACATTCAGGCCCCTCAGGGCTAGTGGATCAACTGAAGAGTGTAAGTGATCTCCATATGAAGACAGAAACAGAGCTTCAGAGTTAAAAATTCCTGACTCTGCTTATCCACCTTCATCACATTCGCTCTACCCACTTTTCTGTGATAAAGTGTGAGTGCATGAAAGTGAAAGTCGTTCAGTCGTGTCTGACTCTTTGCAACCCATGGACTGTATAGAATTCTCTAGCCCAGAATACTAGAATGAGTAGCCATTCCCTTCTCCAGAGGATTGAACCGCAGGGATTGAACCCAGGTCGCCTGCATTGCAGGCAGATTCTTTACCAGCTGAGCCACCAGGGAAGCCCAAGAATACTGAAATGGGTAGCCTGTTCTTTCTCCAGCAGATCTTCCTGACCCAGGAATCGAACCAGGCTTTCCTTCATTGCAGGCAGATTCTTTATCCGCTGAGCTACCAGGGGAGTGGTGTGAGTGGAAGGAGGGCTTCAGTTTTGAGGAGGGTTGTCCCTAGCAGAGGACCATATATACTGTGCTAGGGCTTCTTATGGTCCATAAATGCTCTTCTTAAACACAGCAGTGGAGGCCATAGATTGTCTGCTGCTGAGTTCTCTGTGCATGGAATGGAATCTCCCTTTCCAGCCACATGGTCATTGACTTCTTTTTATTGCTCCCAGGACTCCAGCACTTCCTCTGAGCCCTGAAGATTTGATGCTTTCAAACTATGGTGTGGAGAAGACTCTTGAGAGTCCCTTGGACTGCAAGGAGATCCACCCAGTCCATCATAAAAGGAAATCAGTCCTGAATATTCATTGGAAGGACTGAGGCTGAAGCTGAAGCTCCAATACTCCACCTGATTCGAAGAGCCAACTCATTGGAAAAGACCCTGATGCTGGGAAAGATTGAGGGCAAGAGAAGAAGGGGGCAACCAAGGATAAGATGGTTGGATGGCATCACCGACATGAGTTTGAGCAAACTCTGGCAGAAATAGTGAAGGACAGGGAAGCCTGGTGTGCTGCAATCCATGGAGTCACAGAGCCAGACACAACTGAACGACTGAACAAGGACTCCCAAAAGCCATGACTACTAAAATGGGGTTCATTGACCAGTAAGCTCACAGAGATCTAAAAACGAACTCAGGCCCAGGATAGAAAGGAGCAGGAACTAAGGGTGCCCACGCTCAAACAGAGAAAAGTAAAAGAAATAGAGTGGAGTCTGTATGTGAGGTTTGCCTCTTCAACTCAAAGATTCAGTTTAATGCTTTGACATTCAGCTCATCAGTCCTTTGATGAGCCCTGACTCTGTGCCAAGCACTGAGATCTAACAACACAAGCCACCTCATGAACCTGGTGATTCCAGCTGTTGGGAACACCATTAACTGCAGGGCTTCTGACAGATCGCTTTGGTTAGAAATACCAAGTTTTAAACAGGTGGCCATTTCAAGATCTTTAGGAAAACATCCCATAGGGCAGGAATTTGAAATTTGGAGATCATTAAAATTGGAGGGCTCCTCTTACTTCATCTTTCACCCTCTTCCTTTATTCTTCCTTTCTTTCAGTTCCTTAACCTATTTGCCTGCCATTTCAGAAGGTGGAAGGTCTCTCACTGGAAACGTGATCTAATCCAGCTGGGTTGGGACCCTCCCTGGAGTATACTATCCAGGCAAGAATACTGGAGTGGGTGGCCATTTCCTCCTCCAGGGGATTTTCCAGACCCAGGGATTGAACACATGTCTCTTATGCCTCCTGCATTGGCAGTTGGGTTATTTTTAGCACTAGCACCAGCTGGGAAGCCCATTTCATTACACAGTACACCTAAAGAGACAGTGTTTCCTAAACCAAAAACTGGGATGCACTATCTGCCAAAACTAAGTGCCTGTGGGGACATTAAGATAGTCTATGTTCAGCTGGAACTCCCCTAGAGAATCTGGGGTGCAAGCTTGTGACAACAGCTGCGGGGGTTCACGCTAGTGTATTCTGCACAGTGATTTTAACGTCTGTGCATTTCTTGCGGGTTCACAGCATCCGCCAGCAGTCATGTTTGCATGTGCTTTGTGACAGACGAGGACGGGGATGTGAACCCAGGAACTCCTTGGTATGCATGGAATATAGAACTTCTGGGCATAAACAAGGAAGGCAGAACTCTGGAAAGAAGTGGGGGATTGCATGAGATGTCCTGGTATTCCCTCCTCTCACCCCTCTACTGAAATAATACGAAGATAACCTTTCAAGCCAGAAGCCTTTATAGAATGGTACCTGCCTGAAGAAATTTTTTAACTTAAAAAATTTAAATTTTCTTAAATTGGCAAAAAATAATTAGGAAAGATACAGTATGACTATGGAATGAGCACCATCAAATTGGGTGAAGTATACTCCTATATTAAAAGTCACTGGCTCCTTGAAAGGAAAGCTATGACAAACCTAGACAGCATATTACAAAGCAGAGACTTCACTTTGCTGACATAGGTCTGTATAGTCAAAGTTATGGTTTTTCCAATAGTTATGTATGGCTGTGAGAGTTCACCAAAGAATTGATGCTTTCAAATTGTGGTGCTGGAGAACACTCTTGAGAGTCCGTTGGACAGCAAGGAGATCCACCCAGTCCATCATAAGAGGAAATCAACCCTGAATATTCATTGGAAGGACTGAGGCTGAAGCTGAAGCTCTAATACTTTGGCCCCCTGATATGAAGAGCTGACTTATTGGAAAAGACCTGATGTTGGGAAAGACTGGAGGTAGGAGAAGAAGAGGACTACAGAGGACAAGTTGCTTGGATGGCATCACCGACTCCATGGACATGAATCTGAGCAAACTCTGAGAGAGAGTGAAGGACAGGGAAGCCTGGCATGCTGCAGTCTATGGGTGGCAAAGAGTTGGACACGACTTAGTCACTGAACAACAACATACTCCTATCAGCCTCATGAACAACCAGGGACAACGTAAGGGCATCCAGGCCCACCAGGAATGAAAACTGACATCAGGATCTGGGGGCCCTGTATCTCCAAGTGAGCATTCAGTAAAAATCAGTTGAATGAATGAATGAACTCTATACATAAATTATAGATTGTGATCTCTATATTTTCTCTATGTATTCTACTTTAGAATCTTGAAAAACAAATCTGATTGGCTCAACCCAGACAGTATATATATATATATATATATATATATATATATATATATATATATAATGAACTGATTCATCTGAAATCAAATGGACTTGCCCTGGTCCAATCAGCTGTGGTCCCCAGGGTGGACATGCTGTGAAAATAGCATAGTACAAATAACACTATGAGATAAGGCCTGTGGCAGGCAGATACCGCCAAAGGCCATCTGGATTAGGCAAGCACCCTGACTTGACTTCAGCCCTCAGTCCTTCTTTGCTAGTGAAAAGTGAAAGTGAAGTCGCTCAGTCGTGTCCAACTCTGCGACCCCGTAGACTGTAGCCCACCAGGCTCTTCTGTCCATGGGATTCTCCAGGCAAGAATACTGGAGAATACAGATGAGCCTGATGGGCTACAGTCCACGGGGTCGCAAAGAGTCGGACATGACTGAGTGACTTCACTTTCACTTTTCACTAGGAAAGAAGGCAAGAATACTGGAGTGGGTTGCCATTTCCTTCTCCAGGGGATCTTCCTGACCCAGGGATCGGACCCAGGTCTCCTGCATTGCAGGCAGACGCTTTAACCTCTGAGCCACCAGGGAAGCTAAGGAAGTGACATAGATACCTCATCAGTGTGGTTAGGAGAATGACCCTGGCATGTTTAAATGCTCTTTAGGGATCTCACATCATTTTATTCTATGTTGGAATAGTCAAGTCTCACTTTTAGTCGGAATACTCATGGCTCACTTTTAGTCTAAAGCCCTGTTTTTATTCTAAAGCCCGTAACTTCACTTTTGAATTTACTCATAGCAGTGTATTTCTATGGCAAATGCTATTTTTCCTCCCAATACAGTCTGCTGCAACATTTCACCTCATTCATTCAACACCCCCCTCTCTCTCTCCCTCCTGTCCTCTCTCTGCCCTTCTCCATTATCTCTCTCCCTTCCCTTCTCTCCATTCTCTCTCTTTCTCCTTCACCCAAGTGTCCTGCTGCTGGAATTCTGTCCTTGTTAACATATGGTCTTTGCTGCAGAATTAATAATCCTTCTGTGGAACTCAGTGAGGGCTACTTACTGTGTTTGCATGAGAAGAGTTAGTTATTCCTCTTTCAAATCTGAACTGTAAATAGGTTCCCCATTGCATAAGAAATGTAGCCTTCCTGGATAATGATACTTTCTATACAAAGCCATTACATTCCCCTAGCCCTGGAAAGAGCAGTTAATGGGCATTATTGTTTAATCATTCCCTTTGCATTATTATGGCACCTGTGCTTATAAATGAGGGATTTAATATATAGATAGCTATCTGTATGCCATTTAGTCATGACAATGAGAAGTCGGTCTGAGGTCTCACGGATATAAGAGTGTACCAGGTTCATCAGATAGTGCTTTCCACCAAATGTTGCCGGCTCTCTCCTAGGGCATACAGAGAATTGCACTTCCTCACTCTCTTGAGGTTAAATGTGGGCCTGTGACTTACTTTGTCAAATGATGTGAGCAAGAATAGACCATGTTACTTTGGAGTGGAAATTTTAAGAGCCAGAGTGTGATTTTTCTACACCTTTCCGCTCTTCCATGGTGCTAGCAATACTACTGAAGCGTGGTTCCTGGGTCCTGGAGACAAAAGGAGAATCCCCAGCTGATCCATGATTGCTTTCTGGTTAAGCTATGGAGATGTGGGGATGTTTGTTACTACAGTGTAACTTAACTCATCCTGACTGATATATAGTATATTTGTGTGATATAAAACAATTTCTCTCATGAGCTGATTCATCTATCCATCCATCTGTTCAAACATATATTGTTCACTTATTATGCAAAATATATTTAAGTTACAGAGAAATAGAACGGACTGAAAGAAGTTATATCAAATAAGGCATGTGATTACACATATACAGAGGCTTGCAAAATAACAGAATTGAGTTCTGATGATGGGTAAGGCATAGTGCTAAGTATGTTAATTAACTTATGAAGGTGTTTCTTTTAAAATTAGAACCATTTCACAGTTTAGGGGGGAAAATTCAAGGCGCACAGAGGTTCTGGCACTTACCCAGCATCACATAGCTAATAAGTAGCAGATTCGGGTTTCAAACTGAGGTGCCTCTGCCTCACAGCTGCTTAACCACCACATTATATTGCCTCTTTCCAAACACTGAGATAGTTCCGCATTTCTTCAAAGAATTTCAAGGAAGCAAAGAAAAATAAAAACCCTGCCCTTTCAGATCCTTGCAACCAGCCGGGCTGTCAGGTTTGCTCTGACAGGTTGTCTTCCCTTCAAAATGAAAAGAGAAGCAGCCTGGACAGAAAGAAAGGCCAGATGTTCAGTAGAGCGAGACACCTGCGTGGCCACCAGCAGAGCCCAGCCTATTAATTCAGGAGTCCCTGGAGTCAGCGGCTCTGCTCAGGGCTTGACTTGACCCACGCAGGGTGCAGCCGCTTGGGCTTCGTCTGATCCAACCAAATAAGAAGAATCTCCACAAACAGCATGTTTCCATACCAACTTAGGAAAATGCGAAGGATCATAGTCAGAACAGACTGGTACCATCATTAATCAACAACCAGGGAGAGAAAATGAAGGGATGAAAAGGCAGGTTCTTGTCTTAGGGGAAAAGATTAGAAATATTGAGGAGCTGGATTTTTTCTTTTTTTTTTTTTGGTAGAAACTTTACCATTTAAGAAATTTTTAAAGCTCTGTAGGGTTTTCCTGGCCATGGACAGAGCCAATAAAGGCAGTCCCAAGACATCCATTCGTTCATCCATTTGAAAGTTACTTTTGCAAATGCTCGCTGTGTAGGTGATTGGGATGTGAATGAAGGTAAACACAATTCTTTTCCTTAGTGAACACATAGTAGTTTTCTTATCTAGAAACTACTCTGTGCCAGGCCTTGTTTTAAGCACTTTGCTTGTATCAACTCATTTAATGCTCACAAAACCCCAAAGAGGTAGGTAGTCTTATTATTTCTCTTTTGCAGAAAGGAAAGCTGAGGCACAGAGGGGTTTAATCTTCTTGTCCAAGTCATGCAGTCTTTGGGATCTGGACCCTGGCGGGTCTGCCTCCAACACTGCCTACTTCACTACATTGTTGCTCACGGGGTCGTGCTCCTCCAGCGCTCAGGTCAGCAGAGAAAAGGAGCTTAGAAACCAAACAGTCTTTTTTAATAGTGTGAACCCTCTTTTGATGGAGAGATCCAGGGAGAAAGAATTGAATTCTACTTGGGGACATCAGGGAGAGCTCCACTGGGAAAGAGACTCTGCAGTGCCTTCATGCAATCGTAAGCCAGGTGGGTGAGCAGAGGGAAGGGGTCCCTAGGTGTAGGCATTTATTCGGGTAAATGTGCAGAGGCGTGAGCTAGCTGGGCTGATCACAGGAGTGCCAGGCATAGCGTGCATTGGGAAGCATGGGAGCAGATGAAGTAAGGAGGGTAGACCAGCAAGATGAATGCAGCTCCAGTATTCCAACCAAGGCATTTCTGCAATAGGGTGTCTGCCTTCTGCAATACTGATATACACTGGAAAGAAAGCAACAGGCTGCTTGACAGATCCCTTCCCAGCTGTATTTTAAAAAGGTGCCTGGCATGAAGGGTTGGCTGGGAAAGAGGGCAGCAGATTTGTTAAGAGAGAGGCCTTTAGAATCAGACAGCTCTGAGCTTGACTCTGAGCTCTCAGTTTCTACCTGTGTGACCTTAGGCAGCTGATTGGACCTCCCACAGCTTCAGCTGCCAAACAAGCTTCTGCAAAGACCATATAGAAAGTGGATGTTCTGTTCCTGGCATGCTTTTTATTGGGTCTGGTTGTGAATATACAACCTAGGAGGATTACCACACACTAGCTGAAGGGGGAAATATGATACTACTGACCTGCCATGAACTGGGTTGTTTCTCCCACCCCTTGGTGGGAAGGATTTGTTTGCAATGATGCATCCCACACCAGGATTCCTTATGCTGGTCTGTTGTCAGCAGAGCTGACATGGGAAACCAACTCACACTCTTGACTTCATATTCAAGGGCTGTAAACCAGCACCACTCAAATCTTATTTATTTTTTTAATTTAAATTTATTTGTTTTAATTGGAGGCTAATTACTTTACAATATTGTATTGGTTTTGCCATATATCAACATGAATCCGCCATGGGTGTACACGTGTTCCCCATCCTGAACCTCCCTCCCACCTCCGTTCCCATACCATCCCTCTGAGTCATCCCAGTGCACCAGCCCCAAGCATCCTGTATCCTGCATTGAACCTGGACTGGCGATTCATTTCATATATGATATTATACATGTTTCAATGCCATTCTCCCAAATCATCCCACCCTCGCCCTCTCCCACAGAGTCCAAAAGACTGTTCTGTACATCTGTGTCTCTTTTGCTGTCTCACATACAGGGTTATCATTACCATCTTTCTAAATTCCATATATATGCGTTAGTATACTGTGTTTTTCTTTCTGGCTTACTTCACTCTGTATAATAGGCTCCAGTTTCATCCACCTCATTAGAACTGATTCAAATGTATTCTTTTTAATGGCTAATAATACTCCATTGTGTATATGTACCACAGCTTTCTTATCCACTCATCTGCTGATGGACATCGAGGTTGCTTCCATGTCCTGGCTATTATAAACAGTGCTGCGATGAACATTGGGGTACACGTGTCTCTTTCAATTCTGGTTTCCTCAGTGTGTATGCCCAGCAGTGGGATTGCCGGGTCATAAGGCAGTTCTATTTCCAGTTTTTTAAGGAATCTCCACACTGTTCTCCATAGTGGCTATACTAGTTTGCATTCCCACCAACAGTGTAAGAGGGTTCCCTTTCTCCACACCCTCTCCAGCATTTATTGCTTGTAGACTTTACATATCAATCTGAGATCTTGTTAGAAGGCATCACAAGAAAAAAAAAAAAGTAACTATGTTTGGTAATGGGCACTGACTTAAGGACAGACTTACGGTGGTTATCATTTTGCAATATAAAGAGAGAATCATTATGTTGTACACCTGAAACTAATAAAGTTCCATGTCAATTACACTGGAATTTTGGGGGTGAAAATATAAAAAATATAATGGACTTCCCTGGTGGCTCAGTGGTAAAGAATCCACCTGCCAACGCAGGGGACTTGGATTTGAGTCTGAGTCCAGACTGGGTTGGAAGATTGCTCTTGGAGAAGGAAATGGCAACCCACTCCAGTACTGTTGCCTGGGAAATCTCATGAATAGAGGAGCCCTGTGGGTTACATACAGTTCATGGAGTTGCAAAATAGTCAGATATGATTTAGTGACTAAACAACAAACGTAACAGCATAAAAGTATAGTAATAATTAAAATTAAAATTTTAAAAGGCAGATTCTCAGTAGGACTATGGTGGACTTGAGATTCTTCATCTCTAACCATCTCCCCATGGGTGATGCCTACACTTCTGTGTCAAGGACTACCTTACAGCATCCTACAGTAGTAAAGTCTCAATCCACAGAGGTCACCATCATCCCAAGACCTTAGACCCAAACCAAGAGTAAGAACACAACCCAATACCCTTCTTAATTGGCTTATTCACTCATCCTCCCACTAAATATTCTATAGCTGCCTATGATATTCCATGTCTTGGGAAAACAATGATATATATACTGTAGGCCCTGTACTCAATGAGTTTGCCCCTTACACAGAGAAGGAAAGGAGGTTATTGGCCATTTTTCAGTAGCCCACTTCACAGCCTTCATCTCATTTAATTCTCCCAAAGTTTCTAAGAAATTGCAATCATCCACTCATGTTGGGTAGTAGGGAACTATAGTTTAAGGAATAAGAGTCGCTTCCCCCCAGATTGGCGGCATTTGGAATCAGGTCTTTGGGGTTCCACTGCTTCGTTTATACTTTACAACCATAAGTTGATTGCATTCTGTTTTTACTTACTTTGAGCTTGACTATGTCTTTAGGTTGAGAAAGTGAAGTTTTTTCCCTCATAAATTTAATTGCTGACATAAAGGGAAAAAAATCCTGATGTAATTGAACAAGAAGATGTTTACAACCCTCTTCAAGCCATAGAGCTGCTAGCACACAAAATTTATAACAGCTAAGAGAGGGGAAATGAAGAGAAGGGGAAGACCAAGACAGATGCAGCTACGGAAATGTCGTGTTAATGTATGGGTTGATGTCCTGACGCTGGCACAGTTAGTTAAGTAACTTTTTGGAGACCATTTAACTACCTAATAAAGATTTACTTAACAAACTCCCAAACTTGCCAGAGCTGGACTTCTAAAAACAACCCTATAAATTACAAAGAAGGTGGCATGTGGAAGAGTCACGGCAGTTATTTAAGGAGAGAATGGAAATGCTGGTGTTATGGAGGCCATTGTCTGGGTGTCTTGCAGCAGTCACTGGAGGGTTTGGAGCCTTTCAGAGGGACAGCACCCATGCTTGCACCCAATCCAGATAAATGCATACAGATGTTCCTTGAACTTGATCAAACTCTCTTCTCAGCATGAATACAAAATTGATTGGGCCAAATCAGAGCTCGTGCCAGTGAAGGCTGGCTGCATACGGAAATAAAATCAGCCACCTCCCATTTACTTAGAAGTCTCCAGCTTAAAATACACTGGAGGAAAATGTGCACTTCACTTTAGAGCAAGAGCCAAATTGCACAGTGACAAAATTATTCCCATCATCATGACAGCCTCAGCCAATCGCTCCCTTTTTTAATGTGCTGAAAGGAGGCAAGTTGGCATCATTAAAAGTATTTTTTTTTCCAAAAATACATTCTGAAATATGGAGAAACTAGAAACAGAAGAAGGGGGGGCCCACACTTCAATCTAATTCTGAGACTGGACTCTTGAGTAACATCTGCTCTGGGCAAGCTCCAAAGGTCCTGAGGAAAGAGGCTGTGTTTATTGCCTCCCACTTCCCTTGGTGGGTCTAGGTTGGCACAGACGTGGATGTGGGTCCTCTAATTCAGCTCCTATTTTTCAACTAGAGTCCCTTTCCCTAGATGATTGTCCCCAGTAGCCTTTCATCTTTACATTTGCTTGATGAACTTCATTTGTATCATATCATTTTTTTTTAAAATGGGTGTAAAATGTATTTGGCTGCACTGGGCCTTAGCTGTGACATGTAGGCTCTTTAGCTGGGGTATGTGAACTCTCAGCTGCAGTTTGTGGGAACTAGTTCCCTGACCAGTGATTGAACTTGGGCTTCCTGCATTGAGAGCACAGTATTAGCCACTAGACCACCAGGGAAGTCCCTGTATCACATCTTTTGATGTGGTCTTTCTGAAGTACTTAGTCTAGGAGAGAACAGATGTTGCATCCTTTCATTTCCTCTTCCCAAATCAGCCCAGTGTTCCCTTCCTCCTCCCCCATCCTTTATTGCCCAATAAAGTTCCAAAAGCCAATCCAGGAAGTTCTGATATTAAAATCACCTAAATGGAAAGGTTAGCCCAGCTAGTGCTCATCTAGCCCTGTCAAGGCATCCCAGTTCTTGGACTATGATGTGAGGCCTCTTCACCCCATCTTTGTCCTTTATCTTCTCCCTCTGGAGAAGGATTTTTACTCAGCCCTAGCGAGTCAGCATGCTCCTCGCTCAGTTTCAGCAATTCTGATGTCCAGATGTCTTATGCCCTTTTAATATCTGTTTCAGATTATCACCCTCACCACTGAGAAGTGACAGCATGCATTTTTTTTTTCTCTGCTGAATCGCATTTTGTTCTTTTTTTGGATTTCATCCTTGGAAATTAGATTTTGCTATCTTCAGTTGTTTCTAGTACATGACTAAGATTTTCTTTCCAGCACATTTATTTAATATCCCTTTCCAGAATATTACTTAAGGAGAAAGGAGTACATTCTTCACATATACCTGTAAGAATATGTCCCACTGTTACTTTAGAGGAAATCAGTCACCAGTGATTTTAAAGATGAAAGATGCACAAATGCACAAATGAAGGAAAACATCCAAATCAAAGCCTAGTAATCCAAGGACAATCATAAATTTCACCTTACAGTTCAGTTCAGTTGCTCAGTCGTGTCCGACTCTTTGCAACCTCATGAACCGCAGCACGCTGGGCCTCCCTGTCCATCACCAACTCCCGGAGTCCACTCAAACCTATGTCCATTGAGTTGATGATGCCATCCAACCATCTCATCCTCTGTCATCCCCTTCTCCTCCTGCCCTCAATCTTTCCCAGAATCAGGGTCTTTTCCAATGAGTCAGCTCTTCACATCAGGTGGCCAAATTATTGGAGTTTCAGCCTCAACATCAGTCCTTCCAATGAACACCCAGGACTGATCTCCTTTAGGATGGACTGGTTGGATTTCCTTGCAGTCCAAGGGACTCTCAAGAGTCTTCTCCAACACCACAGTTCAAAAGCATCAATTCTTCGGTGCTCAGCTTTCTTACATGTCAAGTCAAATCAATTGCTGGTGTCTCCTGGCCTGTCATAGTGAGAAAGATTCTGAGGCTGAGTTCAGACTGCGTGAGAAAATATAGTGGAGTGAATCAGTAATGTCTCCCATGGGCTTGATATAGAAATATAGCAGAACATTTACTCACTTTTAAAAATATTAACTCAGATACACCACAATCCACATTTCCCCTGATATACATACCAGATAAATTTATAAAGTTCAAGAAAAAGTAAAAAAAAAAATTGTAGGGCAAAATATCAAGCAATAGTCCAACAAAACTATTACTTATGCCAAAAAGTTTTATTACACATGATTAACTGATTAACTCTGATTAATGATTGCCAAGACTGCTGGGGTAAGTTCAATGATTGACTAGCAATGTCTGCCATGGATTAAGGAGTGTACCCTATATTTTGCTTTCCTGGTTTTAATATGCCATTTACTCTTTCTTGGGATGGCAATTAAGCAGTAAAGTCTTTGAAAGTATCCCACAGTGTCAGGGCATAAGTTAATCTCATATCTGTTAGAGGAGAATCAGAAATAAGTTGAATTTGGCAAAGCGTTACAACCCTATACTCCAGAATTAGAGAATATTCTCTCTTCCAGCCCATATGGAGTATTTACAGATAGTGACTGCATACTGGTCATAAAGTAAGTATTGATAGCATTTAGAACACCTTCTAAAACCACTTAGGAAAACAAAAGTAAACCTCCAAACAATTTGACAGCCACATGAAAAACTCACCATATATTTGCAAATTTAAAAACATGCTTCTAAATAATGCAAGTGCTGCCTGACATGATTTATTTCTGTGTATATATTTCTCTCTCTTTAAATGAATACAAGTTCCATGGGGCTACATTCAGCACACTAGCACAGGCATAGAGCATTGTTTGAATCATAGTAGGGGCATGTTGAATGAATGAGTGAATGAATATTAACACTTAAGGAATTCTATTCACAAAGTTATCTGAGATAAATGAATAGCTTTAAATATATTTGCCACAAAAGAAGAAAAGTAGAATGTGAGCTAAACACTTGATATTGGAAAATAAATAGTGACTTCAATAAGCAAAATGTAAGGAACTAGAGGAAAAAGGAATGAGAAGCAGAGAATAAAATAATTTTCTGACCCTTATAATTCAATTTAGGTAAAATCTACTAATTTCCAAAGGATATGTAATTATTTTCATATAGAACATTTAAAAAAGATTAGAAGAAGAAGACGGCAGTGTGATTTTATACAGCTAATACAATACTTGATATCCAAACCAGTTAAGGAAGGTTATGTCCATCTCATTTATAGGTTTAGAAAAAAAAAAACAACTTTAAAAATTTAGTAAACAAAACTTAGCAGCATACAAAGAAATGTACAGCCATAAACAAGTAGAGTTTGTTCAAGGAATGTTAATGATAGTGTAACATTAGAAAATCTAGTAATAGAAGTTGCCACATACCAGGTCAAAGGAGAAAAATGATGATCATTTCATGGAGGTAAAATAACATTCAATAAAATTTCGCACCCACTCATATATTTTTAAAAATGTTAGCAAACTAGGAATAAGAGAAAAATTCTTAGCATTTGAAGAAATTTTGTATTTGATATGATTATCTACATAAGAAAATGAAGGCACTCTCTAGACAAACTATTTCATTTTTTAAAATTATGGATACAATGTCAAATAAAACTAGTGTATGTGAATACTATCAACAATAAGTTAGGAAATGTAACTCTGATGTCTTACTCCAAGCAGCTAACAAAAAATAACATTCCTTAGAATAAATCTAGCAAAAGATCTGAAAATCCTTTATGAGGACAAATATAACATGTTATTGAAGGATATGAAAGACTGGTTGAAGAGGTATACCAGGTTCATGGATAGGATAATGTGCTATAATAAAGATGGAAATGTTTAAGACTAATCTATACAATCAATGTAACTTCAAAGATTTTTGTTCATAAAACTTGACAAGCAGACCTTAAAATTCACAAAGAAATGCTGATGACAAGAATAGGCAAGACGATTTTGAATAAGAACAGGGATGAAACATCTGTATGATGTGAAGACTGGTCATAAAACTTAATAAAGACTGGGTTTGGTGGATAGATAATTTTTTTAATGTAAAAATATATTTACAAAGCAATCCAGAATTTGAGAGATAATATTCACAATGAATAAAGCTAGAATACATTTTTAAAAACTCCTAAAATCAACAGAAAAAGAGGCAAAATTGAGTAGAAAAATGACAACAGCAATTTACACTAGAGGGAACACAGATTAACACAAACATTTTGAAAAGGTGCTGAGGGAACTGCAGAGTTTTTTAAGCCATGTCATCAAACTAACAAAGCTTTTGTAAGGATATGTTATATTTGAATGTTTATATTGTTAGTGGGAGGGGAAGGTTTTATAACCACTTTGCAAATGAGTTTGGAGGTATCTGCTGAATTGCGTTGATTCTAAGATGCTTCTCCTTGACCTTCACTTCCACCCCTATGTTTTAACGTTTCTGAAATCCAAATCCATTTTATAATTGTTGATCTCTTACAATTTTCAATGATAGCATTTTGAGTACAATTTACATTAAATGGCCTCATGGCTTTAATAAAATATGCAATAAAGGTGAAGATGATTCCACTGTTCGATCCTGCAGTTAGACTCAGACATATTTCTGTAGAAACTCACACCTGTACACAAACATATATTGTTGCAGCATTTTAACTTTTAAGAATTTTATTCTAAGAAGCTTGGCTTCCCAGGTGGTGCAGTTGGTAAAGAATTTGCCTGCTAATGCAAGAGACACAAGAGGTGTGGGCCTGATCCCTGAGTCAGGAAGATCCCATGGAGGACAAGGCAACCCACTCCAGTGTTCTTGCCTGGGAAATCCTGTGGATAGAGGAGTTCTGCCGGCTGCAGTCCATGGGGTCACAAGAAGTCAGACACAACTGAGTGCACACACAGAGACACATATTCTAAGAAGCTAGTGAAGTTGGTTTCCCTAATTCCTGTATCTGTAAGATGTTTAAGCCATCGATAAATGGGCTTAAATGGAGAAAAATGCATTTTTCCCATAAGAAGTCTAGGAGAGCTGCTTAATTTTTTGACTCAGTGATGACCACAAGAACCCAGATTCTTTCCATTTCTCTTCTGTGCCATGATTGGGTTTCTTATCTCTGCTCTTATACTTGTTCATTTCTTGGTCACAACATCTCTTCTTTAACAATAATGTCTCACGCTTGCTCACTCAGTTGCTCAGTCGTGTCCAACTCTTTGTGACTCTATCGACTGTAGCCTACGAAGTTCCTCCATCCATGGAGTTCTCCAGGCAAGAGTACTGGAGTGGGCTGCCATTTCCTCCTCCAACAATAACGTCTAGGGGCTTCAAATTTACTCTTTCTTCCTGCTATTTCTTTTTACTTCAATTTTTAATTTTTCATTTAAAAGATTATTATTGGAATACAATTGCTTTACAATGTTTTGCTACTTTCTGCTATACAACAAAATAAATAAGCTATATGTATACATATATCCCTTCCTCTTGGGCCATCTCGCCCCTCTAGGTCATCACAGAGTGCCAAGCCGAGCTCCCTGGCTGCACAGCAGCTTCTCCCTGGCTGTCTATTTCACACATGGTGGTGGATACATGTCACTGCTACTCTCCCAGTGCAGCCCAGCCTCCCCTTCCCCTCTTGTCTCTACGTGTCCATTCTCTACATCCGTGTCTCTGTTCCTGCCCTGCAGGTAGGTTCATCTGTTACCATTTTTTAGATTCCTTATATATGCATTAATATACAAAATTTATTTTTCTCTTTCTGACTTAATTCACTCTGTATGACAGACTCTAGGTCCATTCACATCACTAGAAATGATCCAATCTTGTTCCCTTTTAAGATTGTGTAACATTCCATTGGGGCATCCCTGGTGGTTCAGATGGTAAAGAATCTGCCTGCAATGCAGGAGACCCAGGTTTGATCCCAGGGTCAGAAAGATCCCCTGGAGAAAGAAATGAATATCCACTCCAGTATTCTTGCCTGAAGAATTCCGTGAACAAAGGAGTCTAAAGGGCTACAGTCCATGGGGTCTCAAAGATTCGGACATGACTGAGCAACTAACATATTATGTACCGTGTCTTCTTCGTTCATTCATCTGTCCTTGTCAATTTTTAATTTGGAAATAGTTATAGATGCACATGAGATTTCATAGATCATACAAAGAGGTGTTGTTTCTCCCAAAGGTGACATTTTATGCAACTTTAGTATAATATCAAAATCAGGAAATTGACATTGGTACCGTGTGTCTGTGCATAATTCTGTATAGTTTTATCATATATGTAGATATACAAGACTACCACTACAATCAAGATAAAAAGCTATCCCATCAACACAAAGGTTTCCCTCATGAAACTCTTTCTAATACCAGTCACCTTACTCCTTCCACCCATACCTAACTCCTGGAACCACTATTTTATTCTCCATCCTTAACACTAGTTTGAACAGTGAGATACAACCATTTTTTTTGCAAAGCATAGAAAAATAAGATGAATGAAGGGAGTGATAAAGCAAGTATAATAAAATATTAATTATAGAATCTGAGAGGTGATATATGGTTCCTCACCGCACACCTCCTAATTCATCTGTATGGTTAAACCTTTTCATAAATACAAGGTTGGAATAAAATTAATCTAAATTTCACCAATAGGAGAATAGATAAGTAAATTAGTATCTTTCTACAATAGATTATTCTATAGCATTTAAAATGAAGGAGCTTTATAGATAAAATATGGATAAATCTCAAAAATAATATTTAAGTAATAAAAAGGTAAGTTGCAGAGTAAAGAATGTGATGCAATTTGAGCAAATATTCACACAATATCACAAGGATAACCACCATTTTAAAGCTGTTTTTTCCTATTTATTTTCATAATTGGTTATGTGGTGACATCTACATATCATGAAGTATATGGGTGCATCTTGTATTTTTTTATTTTACATATTTACAGTACCTTATTATTAAAGAAAATCTGAATTTAAAAAATGGCACAGGGGCCTGCCTACAATGGAAGGTACTGGCTCAAAATCATGCCGCAGAGAAGCATGAGTCGCCTTACACACGTGTCAGTGTCAGTCTCTCAAACTGTAGGACACAGTTGCCAATTACTACTTTAAAGAACAGGGTACTTCTGGGAGAAAACCCATTATCCTGAAGTGACCTCAATCACCGCTAGCTTGGGATGTTTATAGAGGCCCCATGGCAGTATCAGCAAACAAGAAACCAGGTAAATTTAACACACATTTAGCAATTATTTCACATGCTAGCAAGGTAATGCTCAGAATCCTTTAAGTTAGGCTTTCACAGTTTGTGAACTGAGAACTTTCCGATGTACAAGCTGGATTTAGAAAAGACAAAGGAACCATAGATCGAATTGCCAACAACTGCTGGGTCATAGAAAAAGCAAGAGGATTCCAGAAAAACATATATTTCTGCTTCATTGACTATGCTAATGCCTTTGACTATGTGGATCACAACAAACTGTGGACAATTCTTAAAGAGTTGGGAATATCAGACCACCTGACCTGTCTCCTGAGAAACCTGTATGCAGGTCAAGAAGCAACAGTAAGAATAGACATGGAACAACAGACTAGTTCCAAATTAGGAACAGAGTAGACCAAGGGTATTGTCACCCTGCTTATTTAACTTTTATGCAGAGTGCACGCATGCTAAGCTGTTTCAATTGTGTTTGACTCTTTGCAACACTATGGACTGTAGCCCTCCAGGTTCTTCTGTCAATGGGATTCTCCAGGCAAGAATACTGAAGTGGGTTGCCATGCCCTCCTCCAGGGGATCTTCCCAACCCAGGGATCAAACCAG
This sequence comes from Ovis aries, assembly GCF_016772045.2. Taxonomy (NCBI): domain Eukaryota; kingdom Metazoa; phylum Chordata; class Mammalia; order Artiodactyla; family Bovidae; genus Ovis; species Ovis aries. The sequence goes on along the minus strand of NC_056077.1, from coordinate 15,709,894 downwards.
TGTCTCTTACATCTCTTGCATTGGCAGTCAGGTTCTTTATCACTAGCACCATCTGGGAAGCCCCTATATGAAGAGTACACCAAGCAAAATGCTGGGCTGGATGAATCACAATCTGGAATCAAGATTACTGGGAGAAATATCAGTAACCTCAGATATGCAGATGACTCCATCCTTATGGCAGAAAGCAAAAAGGAAATAAAGAGCCTTTTGATAAAGGTGAAAGAAGAGAATGAAAAGGCTAGCTTAAAACTCAACATTCAAAAAAAAAGAAGATCGTGGCATCCAGTCCCATCACTTAATGGTAAATAGATGTGGAAAAAATGAAAACAGTGACAAACTTTATTTTCTTGGGCTTCAAAATCACTGCAGATGGTGACTGCAGCAACGAAATTAAAAGATTCTTGCTCCTTGGAAGAAAGGCTATGACAAACCTAGGCAGTGTATTTTAAGCACAGATATAACTGACAAAGGTCTGTACAGTCAAAGCAATAGTTTTTACTGGTAGTCATATATGGATGTGAGAGTTGGACCATAAAGACAGCTGAGCACTGAAGAATTGATGCTTTTGAACTGTGGGGCTGGAGAAGATTCTTGAGAGTCCCTTGGACATCAAGGAGATCAAATCAGTCAATCCTAAAGGAAATCAGTCCTGAATATTCATTGGAAGGACTGATGCTGAAGCTGAATCTCCAATATTTTGGCCACCTGATATCAAGAGCCCACTTAATGGAAAAAGACCCTGATACTGGGAAAGATTGAGGGCAAGAAGAAAAGAGGGTTACAGAGGGTGAAATGGTTGGATGGCATCACTGACTCAATGGACATGAGCAAACTCCAGGAGATAGTGAAGGACAAGGAAGACTTGCCTGCTGAAATAAATGGGGTCATAAAGAGTTAGACACGACTGAGCAACTGAACAACAAGAACGCAATTATTCCTGGGAGGATGGCCTTACCATTGCAAGTGTTGGTTATCACTATAAATAAAGCTCATAAAATTAAGCAGACTAAAAGCTTGGATTGTGCAGTTAACAGACATACACAGAATAAATTAAAACAAAACCAAGAAACTGCTCATGCTCTTCTTATCACAAAGCCTAAAACAGTGTCACCTCCAGTGAGGAGAAATGAGTTTTGATCTTTTGAGTATCTGGAAATATTCTTTTTCTCTGTCTGGGTAGCTTTGACAAAGGTGTTTAGATGATAATTATTCACTGAACCATTCCTATGTTTTATGAATATCTCTGTATTTTTCTATGTTTCGTAATAAAAGAAGAGGTGTCCTAAATTTGTATAAATTAAGACTGATGGCTTAGAATAGAGTGTTTTGCTTCAGCATCATATGTGAACTCAAAAACTGATGTCTCTCAGTACTTTGAATGGAGGTGAAGCTGGCCTGTTCAGGGAAGCTGTGAAATGACTCAACAGTAACGCCAGTCATGCCAGAGGGAATCATGTAGGAAATGCTCATAATAAGTTTGAGTGAAATTGTTTCCTGAAATGCAAGAAAAAGGAAGCCTTGTTTCTAAAGTATAATTCTATATATAATTTAAAACAAATGTGTAACTAGACAATAAACTCCATATTCTACTCGGTTGGCCAAAACATTCATTGGTGTTTTTTTTTCCACAACAGAAAAACCCAAACTTTTCAGCCAATCCAATAATTAAATGAGACACTGTTATGTATTTTGCACGACTATAAGTTGTAAATGTAAATTGGCTAAAAGTTTTGGAGAGTTGAGAAATCTTCTCAGAGAGAAAATGGGCTCACCATGTATTTTTTTTTTTAACAGGTGTATAGATGGCTCAGAGGTTAAAGCATCTGCCTGGAATGTGGGAGACCTGGGTTTGATCCCTGGGTCGGGAAGATCCCCTGGAGAAGGAAGTGGCAACCCACTTCTGTACTCTTGCCTGGAGAATCCCATGGAGGGAAGAGCCTGGTAGGCTACAGTCCATGGGGTCACAAAGAGTCGGACACAACTGAGCGACTTCACATTCCATTTTTTCATAACTAAAAATCTTTCTCTCTTAAATGGCATGCCCATCTGCATGAGACTTGTAAGAAATTACACCTGAAAAGGTCTCTACAAATCACCTAGTCTTCTCACAGACTCTTAAGAAGTTATATCTGGAAATATCTTTATAAACGATCCAGTTCCTCCCCATTCTCTCACGTAGAACATGGGAAGGAGAGAGAGAGTCTGCTCTCTTTTAAGGAAAGATTACCCCCCAAAGACTCAGAGATAAAGAAAAATAATAGAGTTGTCAAAAAGATTTCACTCTCCCCGTGGTCTTGATAGATATTTGTCAACTCGTCAGAGTGGCTTGTCATTCTAAGGCTTCACACTTTTCTGAAAAAAAAAACAAAAAAACAAAAAAAAAAACAAGAAGCTTCTAGCTCTACAGCACAAAAGCAATGATTGGATAGAATCTGCACATTCCTAAATCATTACAGAAGAGGGAGGTATGGCAGGATAAATCAGGGTTGAATGGAAAAGATCTACTGTTCGATGAGGAAATATTTATCGTGGGTCTCTGTTGTATCATTTCAGGATCCTGATGTGGCGGTGAAGAAAGGTGATAAGCAAATTCACTTTGCCACAAATGAAATTTCAAAAAATACTTATAACTCATGCCAGGACGATAGCCAAAGAATTTTAGTCTTGGGACAGTTACAAACTACCTTATTTCACACAATGCCTTTAAAGATCAACAAGAGCAACAACAAAAATGCACCAGTGAACTTGAGAAACAATTTTTAAAAGGTGTTGTTTATTTGAAAGCACAAAACAAATATAAATTGAGCTTGTAGATGGCATATTTGCATAACCTATTCTTAGGGTGCCCTTCAATGATATCCAGAGAAAATTTCCTTCCAGTATTGCTTATGTGACTTTGGCATCTGACTGTAAGACAAGTAGTCGCAAGGTATGAAAGTGAGGTGAGGTCTACTCCAGGCACCTGGGGGGTTTACTATGGCTGTTGAGGAAGCACGTTGTCAAAACTCTGCTTTACATGTTATTGGTATATAGGTATGCTTAGAACTTTCTGAAGACCTTAGTCACACAAGAGACATAAGAACCATGTGTGGGTCCAGAGATCAGGAGGGTTGACAGTAAGTAGTTTGGTGGTTCAAGAAATTAAGACTACATGTATAGGTAGCAATGTCATATACATATAGGCTATACTGTTGTTTTTCTCGCTTAGTTAAGTCATGTCCAACTCTTCACCACCTCATGGACTGTAGCCATACATATATGGACTTCCCTGGTGGTTCAGTGGTAAAGAACCCACCTGCCAATGCAAGAGACCCGAGTTCAATCCCTAGGTCGGGAAGACCCCCTGGATCTTCTTCTTCTCCTTTGGAGATCCCCCTTCTCCCCTGGAGAAGGGAATGGCTACCCACTCCAGTATTCTTGCATGGAGAATTCCATGGACAGAGGAACCTGGTTGGCCACAGTCCATGGGGTCACAGAGTCAGACATGACTTAGTGACTAACAGTTTCACTTTCATATATACATATATAGAGATAGGGTAGGTGGTCAAAACTATTTATTGAATGAAGAAGGTAAATTAGATGGAGGTCTGAGAGTAGGGCACTCAAGTTCAGAAATACACATGAACCCAAGTTTGTGAGGACTCAGTTGGCTTCTGGGAATGAGAAAATTCAAGGGGTCTGTCTACTCATCCAGAGAAGGGGGACAGAAGCCCAGTTCAGTGAAGAAGAGTGATGCTAGTACTAAGAGGTAGAGTTTTCAAATTTGAGAATTTCATTCTTGGATTTAAAACACTCAGTGGTCTCCCACTTTTCTTAGGAGAAGGTTCCAATCTTTACTCCTCCCTGACTTCCTTATTTCTCCCTTACTCCTCCTTCTTGTTCTACCCAGGCCTCAACAGATTGGGTGAGGTCCATCCATATTAGGGAGGGCAATCTGCTTTACTCAGCCTACCATTTCAAATTTTAATGTCACCCAGAAACATGCTCAGAGACACACCCAGAATAATGTTTAGCCAAATATCTGAGCTCAGTTAAGCTGACACATAAGATTAACCATCATGCTGCCCTGATCACCATACTCAAGATAAATGTTTAGAGGATGCTAATCCAAGAATCCTCTTGGGTGATGCTGGCCAGGAGATGTAAGATGCTGAGCTCTGAAAGCGGTGCCATAGAAAGGCTATAATTAACTCATTCATAAAAGGAGTTTGTTTGTTTTTTTGGGTTCTCTCCCCTGCCACAATGAATGTTGTCTTTTAAAAGCACCAACTGGCTTTCTACTTTACTGAACTCCAGAAGTCAGAGGAAAAGATTGAGGCCTTTACTCCACAACATGCTTTCTCAAAAAAGCCTGTATCACCTCCAAATTGGGGGTGGGGTGCAAAACAATTTTAAAGCTTTCTGTGTATGAAGAAGCACTATACATATAGTAACATATATACAGTTTATCAATGGTGTTAAAAAAAATGTCTAAAAAAACCTTGCAGGAAGCGGAAGCAGGAAGAGGAGGAGGAGAGGGGGAGGGTGGAGGAGCAGAGAAACACCACACTAAAACCACAGATACCTATAGTTGGAAAGATGCACCTCCTTCATCTAACATCTTAAGACAGCACCTGAGGGACCCAGATGTTCAGAACTTCCCAAAGCTTACACAGGGGCTTAATGAAAGAGCTTCACATGGACCACGATTTGGGGGGATCCTAGACAAATGTATGTTCCATGTTTATCATGCAAAAAATAAATATACCTGTGAGAAGATCCCAAATCTCCACATCTCCTTAACCCACATTCCCCAGTGAGGTTACACTTTGAGGGTAAAATAAATGACCTATCTGATAAAACTACGCAAACATGGTATCCTTAGGAGGATCTTGTCTGTGTGGTATGAGGAGGGACAGGCAGGGGAGACAGAGAACACCCAGAGAACCCGTGATGGCAGAGCGGAAGTGTAGAACCAGAGGAGAGGAGGGCTGGGAGGATTGGGAAGAAGAAATACAGTAAAAGGAACAGCATCCTTTCTGACTCCTGTCCATCCTTTGTGTCTAAAATTGGACTCTATCACTAAAGTCCACCCAGAAAGCTGAGAAGATACGATAGACAAAATGGAAAAAAAAAACTGAGTGACCATTACTACAGTTTTATTTATCATCTGATAATTCGGTGACTTTAGATTCATCTGTGTGACTGTCAGCTTCACAATTTTCCCCAGGGTGGGTTTCATTCATTCACTCACTCAGTCAATGGTTTGTTGAGCACCTACTATGTGGCAAGAATTTCCCAAGGCATTGGAGTTAGCAGTGGGGGAGCACTGACACGGAGCAATAAAAACCAGATTCTGCCCCAAATCCAGGCAACTATTTTTATTAATCTTTTTATTGGAATATAGTTGCCAACAAAGGTCTATCTAGTCAAGCCTATGGTTTTTCCAGTAGTCATGTATGGATGTGAGAGTTGGACTATAAAGAAAGCTGAGTGGTGAAGAATTGATGCTTTTGAACTGTGGTGTTGGAGAAGATTTGAGAGTCCCTTGGACTGCAAGGAGATCCAACCAGTCCATCCTAAAGGAGATCAGCCCTGAATGCTGGGTTGGAAAACAAAACTCTGATGCAAGGACAGGGAAGCCTGGCGTGCTGCAGTTCATGGGGTCACAAAGAGTCAGACACGACTGAGCGCCTGGACTGAACAAATAGTTGCTTTACAGTATTATGTTAGTTTCTGCTGAATAGCAAAGTGAATCAGCTCTATGTTTACATAAGTCCCCTCTTTTTTTTTTTTTTTTTATTTCCTTCCCATTTAGGTCACCACAGAGCGTGAATAGAGTTCCCTGCACTATACAGTAGCTTGTCACTCATTATCTTTTTTATGCATAGTAGTATATGTATGTCAACCTGAATCTCCCAATTCATCCCCTCCTTTCCTCCTTGGTTTGTTCTCTACATCTGTGTCTCAAGCAAATTTTAAACTTCACAGTGGAGCTAAGTACCTAAGACAGGTACACAAACCTACAGTTTATTAAAGTCACCCTCCACCCCATGGTTCATGTCATCAGCATGTTTTCTGACTATGTAAGAGGGAGAAGGGCTGTCAGACCTAGGAGTCCCGCCCTCGTCTGGCAGGCTTCTTCATCCATGTTTAAGGGCAGTTGGGATGAAATGAAATTATGGGAACAACAAAAAAAAAAAAAGGAAAATGCAAAAAATAAATAAATAAACGTTTTAATTGGCTAACTCTGATCTCCCCACTGAGATTGTATCACCGAGTTGGCAGCTTGTCACTTGTGGTTGCTAGGCAACCCTGTGCAGTAGGGTGGACGTGTCAGCCGTGTTTTCTATCTTGTGATCCGAGTCTCCTGGCTGCTGGGGCTGAAGTCTGGCTCCCCCTCCCCATCGACAGGGCTGGGGATGCCTAATGTGGTCCCCCAAATTAGCCTCTGACCCATTGCTCGAAACTGTCGGATGGATAAAATTTCAACCCTTATTCAACGACTTAGCACCTTGTCTGTGACTTTGCTGAAAAGACCCCAGCAAACCTGGCCAGGCCTTCCAAGCCCTCCTCAGGTACATCAGCAGAGCAGGTGTCAGAGCAGAGTCAGGAGAAGCAAAATGCTAAGATTCTTCTTCCTAGGTGCACTACGTGCTGTGGGAGCCTCACTCTGATGCTGTCTTTGATATTCATGTTCATGGAGCCCACAGGGTATGGGCTTTGCAGGCAGACAGAGCTGGGTCTGACTGTCACAAATAAGTTGTGTGCAACTTCAGGCACCTTGCTCAGCCCCTCTGTGCCTCCATTTCCTCACTGCTTAAGTGGAGACGACATTGCTTCTACCTCCAGAGTCCTATTGAACATTTCCTCAGCCAATACCTGTAAAATGTTTGGTATACAGTTAGTGCCCCACAAGATTTAGCAGTTGCTCTACAGGCTTCCGTGAAGAACTCTGAGACATTCATAGTCCTGGAGTTAGAACGGAAGTTAGTGATCACTGAATGTCCTCATTCAGTAAGGAATCTGAGACTCAAACAGTCAGAGTGACATGCCTAAAGCAGCGTCGCTGGGATTGAAACTAGGGGCTCAGTTGCCACCAGGAAACTTTATTAGAAGGAGATACAAAAAGAGTCCTCTTGTGTTGAAAACATCTTGCAGGCAAATAAGAACCAGGGTTTGTGTTGGGTAATCGGAGGAGCACTCAAGAGACACAGCTCCCCAGAAGACAGCCTATTCATCCTGAGCAAGTATTATGTGCTTCAGGCAGGGTCAATGCCTTGGAGAAAATAGCTGGTATTTCCTTGGTGGCTAATAAAATAGACTTCAGAAGAAAGTCCACCCTCCTCACTATGGCATCCAAGACTTCTTGCCTTGGCGACGGTTCCCACTTTAATCCAATCCTTCCCCTCACTCCACTGATCTTCCTGCTGATCCTCAGTCACTACAGGAAGCCCACTGCCTTAGGGCCTTTGCACAAGCCGCTGCCTGTGCTGGGAACATAGATACCCACATGGTTCCCTCTTTCACTTTCTTCAGGTCATAGTTTGAAGAAGACAGTCACATCCTCACTGAGGCCTTTCTTAATCTGTGTATGTAATACAGCAAACGCCCTCCCTCAGGCACTGTCTGTCCCTCTTCCCCGCTTACAGGACTTGTCATGACCTGACATGTTACTGACATGTTTCTTTGTTTGCTGTCTGTGCCCAGCCCCCAACACGACATGGAAAGAAGCTTCATGAGGGTGTGGGGTTTTGTCTTTGGTTCATTGCTGTATTCCCAAAGCCTAGAACTGTGTCTGGCCCACATTAGGTGCTCAACACTTACTGAATAAATGATACCTCTGTCTCTTTACATGGGAGGTTTCCTCCGCCCTTCCCTTTCTTACATTTTCCTTCCTAAATCCTACTCATCTTTCGTGAGACAGCAACCAGCATCACCTCCTTTTGGAAACCATTCTCCACCTCCTCCAGCTAGAACAGAGGCCTTTCCATGCAGGTACACAGAATCTAGCACTTCTTCCTATATCACAATTATCTGCTTACCTGGAGTCCCACCAGAAAGGTGTCTGTTTCTACAATTAGAGGAACAATGAAGAAAAGGGGGGCCTCCTTTGACCAGTTTCTCTGCATGGCTTTCAGGGTCCGAATCCCCTGTTCCACTCACCAATCCCAGAGCCTCATATTATCTTCTCCTTCAGACTGAGCCCCTTGAGGACAGGGCCTACATGTGATTCATCTTTTTATTCCCAGAACATAGTGTAATTCTTGGCACAGTCTATGTTCACAAAACTGTTGCTGAAATGATCACAGCCAAGGGTTTTACTGAGTCCTTGCTCCTAGCCACAAATCCATCTATCTAGTCTAGCACGGTTTCTCAACCTTAGCACTCTTGACATTTGGGGTGGGGTAATTCCTTGTTGGGGATGAGGGGGGTTACCCTGTAAATTGTAGAATGTCTAGCAGCATCTCCAGCCTTTACCCATAAGGTCAATAGCACACGCCCCAGTTATGACAAACACGTCTGTAGACATTACCACATGTCCCCTGGGAGGCAAGCATGCCCTCGGTTGCGAACCACTGGTCTAAATGTTCACTATGAATTAATGAATTCAAACCTCACAGCAACACTGTAAGGAGGTATTATTACTAAATCTCTATTTACAGATGAACAAAGTAAGGCTCAGAGAAGTCAGGAAGCCCCCTGAAAGTTACACAGCTAGGGATTAGCAGAAACAGGATACAAACTGGGAAGTCTGGCTCCCAAGCCCAGACAGTTAACCACCTAGGAGCTGAGGATGGAAGGGAGAGGGTGAAGGTATGTGGATGGGGAAATGGGGCTAATATATGTTGTTTATTCTAACCAGGCACTATTCTAAGTCTTTCTATGGATTACTTCATCTAATCTTATCTAGGCTTTGAAATGGTCATTGTTATTTTTAACACTGTATAGAGGGGGAAACTGAGGCACAGAAAGTGTTCAGCTAACTGATGGTAAAGCAACCACAATTCAGACCCAGTCTGGGCTTCCCTCATAGCTCAGTTGGTAAAGAATCCACCTGCAATGCAAGAGACCCTGGTTCAATTCCTGGGTCGGGAAGATCCACTGGAGAAGGGATAGGCTACCCACTCCAGCATTCTTGGGCTTCCCTTATGGCTCAGCTGGTAAAGAATCCACCTGCAATGTGGGAGACCTGGGTTCAGTCCCTGGATTGGGAAGATCTGCGGGAGAACGGAAAGGCTACCCACCCCAGTATTCTGCCCTGAAGAATTCCATGGACTGTATTATCCATGGGGTCACAAAGAGTCGGACACGACTGAGCAACTTTCACTTTAACTAAGTCTGACTCTAAAGCTCATGTGATGGAGGGTGGATTCCTGCTCTGCTCCCAGTCTGTGCAAAGTCACACCACCCTTCACCCAGCATTCCCTGCCAGGCAAGGCTTGGCACAGTCCCCACATTCCCTCTAAAATAGTCTCATTGCTCCTCACTCAATGTCCCTGACTCTCTGGGGTGCCAAGCCCTGAGGGTTTTGCAGAGCACTTTCATGTTCCAAAATGGTCCTACACAAAGAATCAATTGTGTGGGGAGAGTGGCAGCGGCTTCCCCTGGGCTGGGACCAAACGGGGGAAGCCTTCATCTCCAGCCAAACCAGGCTCAACAGAAGAGCATGAGGAGGGTCTGGTGGGGAGAATTTGGGGCTGTTTCAAAATATTATGGGAGTCTCTTCTTGCAAAAAATAAAGAAGCACTATGGGGTACCTTCCCAATTCTCTTCTTTTCAGTAGTTACCAAAGCAGAAATAGTGTGTTTCAGAGGTGTCTGCTGCCCCAGTATTTAAAATAATGATCAGATCATTTTCCCACAGCCATTTCATCCAATGAGCCCAAATACGATTATTGAGAAATTGCAAGGTCTTGCAGGAAATATCTTTCCTGACCTTGGGCATTGTTAGTCAGGCTGACTCAGAGAAAATAAGATCTCCTTTCATTGTTAGAGATGACACTTCTGCAGCTTCTTCTCCAAGTAAGGGTGACCCCAAGGTGATGGGCAAGAACCACTCTGGAAGAAAATGGATCACCTGTGCACCCAGACACAGCAGCCAGCTCTGCCCATGGGAAGGGGAGGCACTGTGTATGTGGGTGCAAGTGCGACTATTTTTGTGATTCTCCACAGTGCAGCAATGTTAGCATCACCAAGATGCAGGGGAAAGATTATAGTAGGCAGAGCACAATCGATTGTGCTTTTAAAGATTTTTTTTTTTTTTCTTAAAAGCCCAGTTTGATAAGTAGATGTGAATAGTGAAGACAGACCTCAGGAGAAAAGAAGAATGAGGGAAGATGTGCCCCATCAGATACTGAAATGCATGCTAAAGCTAGGATAATTATCATGATAAATATGCATGTGCAGGTACAGGATCAATGAATCAAAACATATAGCCCAAAACAAACAGCATGCGTTCCTTCCTGTTCTCTCTCTCCTTGTTAATAACACACACACATCTGGTACTGCAAATCAGTAAGGAGAGGAAGATGCGTCAGTCAGTGCTCATATGGGAAAACAGAGCGCACTCTAGGCATTTCAAGCAGAGAGGGACTTAATACAGGAAATTCATTACAAATGGATAGAGAACCCAGAAGAATATAGGAGAGTAGGTCATATCGCCCAGAGAGGAACACTACCTCCGCTAGGGCTAGAGAACTGGGAAGGTGGCGTATTCAAGAGCCTAGGAGTCTGCATTCCTGCTGATACTGTTGTCAGAGCAGAAAAAGAACTCTTACATTTCTCCTACCTGCTAATTCTTTGTGACTGTCTCCTATTGGCAGACACTAACACCAGCTGGCAAAGGACTCTGGGAAATGTAGTTCTCAGGTTCACAGTCATGGCACAATAGAGGCAGATATGGGGCTGAGAGTCCTCAGAAAATACCTGGCACAGAAGGGTCACTTGCTAACGCTTTGAAAGGGAATTGGTTAGCAGCTGAGCAAAAACAAACATTTCTGATTCATGCTGTACGGCAAAATATATTCCAAGTGGTGTAAAGGTTAAACATACACCAAATATCAAAATACTCAAAGACAGAAAAGGAAAAGAACAACAAAACAGCAGAACATAATGAGGAAAAATTCTATTTAAGGGTAACAGAGAACTTTCTAGATTGAGTCAGTGAAAGGATCACAAAAGGAAAAGATTTATATACTGGAATAAAAACAACCTCTAATTGTCAGAGAGGGAGGCTACATAAAATTAAGAAACAAATAATCTGGAAGTCATATTTAAAACATAAATGAAAGTGAGCTTAAGACCTAACATTACCAACTAAAAGTGAAGCTTCTACATAACCAGTGACTCACCAACTCCACTAGAGAAACACGGGCATGTGGTGGAATACTATTCAGTAGCAGAAAACAATGGGTATTTGGGTGCACATCAACACAGCTGACTGTCAGTTTGGGGTGAAATAAGCCACAGGTTAATATTGAAATCATTTATTCCATTTTTGTAAAGTTCAAAAGCAGATAAGCTCTGGAACTCCCCCAGTGGTGCACCAGCTAAGACTCCACGCTCTCAATGCAGGCGGCCTGGGTTTGATCCCTGGTCAGGGAACTGGATTTCATATGCCACAGCTAAAGACCCCACATGTTGCAGTTATGACCCAGCATGGCCAAATAAGTAAGTAAATAAATACTTTTTGAAAAGAGATAAACTTTGCTTTAGGAATTCATGAATGGGTAGTAAAATCGTAAGAAAAATCAAGAAAATAATTACCACAAATGTTAGAATTACGGACATTTGGAAGGAAGGCAGGAGGAAAACACACTTGGGAGGGACACTCCAGGAGACTTTAAGGTATAGGAATGTTCTATTTCATAAGCTGTATAGTGGATAAACTAGTGTTTATTGTATTATGATGATGATGACTTAAATTATATATACACACACTTTTGACACATGTCACAATAAGAGTTAAAAATTGGACATGCAGACATAAATAAAAATTTTAAAAATGAAATGATCTTAATAAATATTCAACCAGATTTTGGGTCAAAGAACTGTACATTTAAATAATGAGGTAATTTTTTTCAGTAATATTTTAAAAAATCGTATTAACAAGGATTCTAAACCTACAGTTCTCGTTGTTGACATGAGGGTGGTAGAACAATTTCATTCTCTTGGTGGGAGTATAACTTGGGTAAACATTTCTGAAAAGCTATTTGGCAATGTGTAGCATGAGCCTTTAAAAACGCCTGAGATAAATGACTAGAAATTTGGATAAGTTCCATATGTGAAATTGTGGTCATCTTACCATTTTCGTAGTTGTGAGAAGTTTAGAAACAGTATGGGAGTATGTAAATCATGAGAGATGAAATGATGCATTTAATGATGATTATGTAAAGAGATTGCCATTCTTGTAGGAAAATGCTTATGTTATATTATTTAGTTAGAAAAGTGAACTACAAAACTTTATACCCAACATGATTTCAGCTACTGAAAAAAAAAAAATGCAAAGAAGATTGGAAGGATATCCTACAAAACATTGACAGCAGTTATGTCTGGATGCCAAGATTATGGATATTTGCTTTTTTCTTTTTTTTTTTTTCTGTTTTACAATCTCCTAAAATAAGCAGCTATTATTTTTATGACAGGGTAGAAAGCTGGGGAAATTAATAAAAAATAAAATCCAGTTTGACTCATGATTTTTTCCTTCTCATCATATTACATCTCACTTTGGCTTTTAGCCTGGCTTTGTTCCAAGAACATTCTCTTGTGGCAAGAACACAGGCGGTAAGGTCATTATCAATTACCATTCTTCATTTCTACCTTGACAAAGGGGAACTAATAGTTATTGAGCACTGTCTTGGGCACCATTTTATTCCTACATATTATTCCTGGGAGATAGAAAATATTATCCCCATTTTTAATGTTGAAGAAACTGAGGCCCAACGAGTTTAAGGCACTTGCCTGAGAGCACACAGGTAGTAAACAGCAAGGACGTTTATCTGGTTTCTTAGTTGTTCCGCTCAATTCCCTTCCTTCCCATAAGATGGAGGTGCCCATTAAGACTGCCTGTTGTATCACAACCTTAATAACTTGCCTCAGGAATCGGTCTGTGTGTGCTGAGATACTACCTTCACTGTGGGACTTCAATAAGTTTTATTTAAGTCTTCTTTGTCTCAGTTTCCTCATCAGACAAGTGGGACTACTAATGGCGTCTTCGTAAGTCTGGTTGTGAGAAATCAATTAGATGATGTATTAAAGAGCTTAGCATAGTTCCCAGCACTCAGTAAAAATTAGCTAACAGTTTTCTCCAAGGGGATCTGAGCAGATAATACAGAGTGGTTTGAGGTCATTTACATACTTACTCTTCAAAGTGTTAGTTGCTCAGTCATGTCTGACTCTTTGCGACCCCATGGACTGTAGCCCATTAGGCTCCTCTGTCCTTGGGATTCTCCAGGCAAGAATACTGAAGTGGGTAGCCATTCCCTTCTTCAGGGGACCATCCCAACCCAGGGATCAAACCCAGGTCTCCTGCATTACTGGCAGATTCTTTACCGTCTGAGTCACATACCCAGTGCCCCCAGTGGAATATCATCAGAGATTATCTGGTCCAAGATACGTTTTCACAGATGGGGACACTGGGGAACAGAGAGACAGGGTGACCCAGACCCTCCAGGGAAAAGTGGTCAAAGGTACTACTGTTAGTCCCATAGCCCTTTAATCATTGTACAAAGCTTTTCCCTGACTCTTGACCCCTGCAACCAAGAGCAGAGGTGGCCAGAGTACAGCCTGGAGAAAACAACCATCTATTCACATAAACACTACTCCTTGTGTTCCTATTATCAGCTGCTCTCTTAACAACCCTTAGAGGTGAGCAGGGCAGGTATGAAAGTGAGGAAATGATCTCAGACAGTTTAGGCTGATTTCCCCTGGTCCCATAGAAGAGCTGAGACAGAACCCCTGGAGCTCTTTGTAAAGACTCTGTTGCCTCAGAGTTTTGTGTCTTCATTGCATCACAGAACCAAACTCAGATCTGGGTCTCCTCCAGGCAGAAAAGAAACTGGGCTGGCCCACACGCTCACCTTGATTTCTATCATGAGCCCTATAGTGCCACTATGATTCCGCAGCATCTCATGGTTGGGGAGGCAGCTTCATCCAGCTCTTGATCAGTGGGCCTGACCCCCAAGTCTCTCTCTCACAGCCAGGTATGAGGATTGTTACAGAGACTAAGCCAGTGGACAAAGAGATGTCCCCCTTCTTCCCAAGCCATCCCCTGCTGCCTGCAGCCTTAGGGTTAAAATACCTGCCTTACTTATGCATGACATTAACCTTTGATGCCTTAAAAAACCTGACAGCAACTAGAACTCTTAAGAGCTACTGCGTGCACACGTGCTCAGTTGCACAGTTGTGTCCAACTCTTTGCAACCCCATGGATTATAGCCTACCAGGTTCCTCTGTCCATGGGATTTCCTAGGCGAGAATACTGGAGTGGGTTGCCATTTTCTCCTCCAGAGGATCTTCCCCACCCAGGAATCAAATTCATGTTTTTTGTGTCTCCTGCATTGGTAGGTAGATTCTTTACCCCTGAGCCACCTGGGAAGCCCAAGAGCTTTTAGGGGTATAAATTGGCACAGGATCTCTGGGAAAAAAAGCCTGGAAGCATCTCTTAAAGCTTAACATTTACCTGACTCATTAATTCCATGACTCATTAATTCCATGCCTAGGTTCAAAAGAAAGAAGTGTTTATGTCCATCAAAAGACATCAGTGAAAATGTTTATGACAGCTTTATTAATAATAAGCAAAACAGCAAATAACCTAAATATCAATAGGAAAATCAATAAATATATTTTGGCAATATTCACACAATGGAATTTTGTATAGCTATAAAAAATGAAATGCTACTACTGTATGAAAGTGAAAGAAAGTGAAAGTGAAGTCGCTCAGTCGTGTCCGACTCTTTGCGACCCGTGGACTGTAGCCCACCAAGCTCCTCCGTCCATGGGATTATCCAGGCAAGAATACTGGAGTGGGTTGCCATTTCCTTCTCCAAGGGATCTTCCCGACCCAGGGATCGAACCCAGGTCTCCCACATTGCAGGCAGACGCTTTAACCTCTGCACCACCAGGGTAAAAAAACTCACAAATCTAAAGGTGAGGTAAATAAGACAGACAATGAAGAAAATACATTGTAACAATTCCATTTATGTGAAGTTCAAGGACAGGCAAAACTAATCTGATATAAATTATATAGTGTTTATCATTGCAGCACGTTTGACTTATTAAATAGCATAAGGGAAACTTCTGGGGTGATAGAAATGTTCTGTATCTTGACCATGAGTGGTGCATGCATGGGTATGAACATATGTAAAAATTCATCAAGCTTTACACCTGAGAAATGTACTCTGCTCTATGTATAACTCAATAAAATATTTTACAAAGCAAATCTTGTCCCCAGAGTCACTAAGGATTCATTCAACAGAAACTCAGAATAACCCGTAAGCAGAATCCCTTAATATAAGATTATTTTTTAAAAAGTTTTTATTTTATATTGGAGCATAGCCAATTAACAAAGTTGTGATGGTTTCAGGTACACAGTAGAGTGACTCAGTCATACATATACATGTACCCATTCTCCCCAAACTCCCCTCCCATCCCATCCAGGTCCTTTTTGGTTGTTCATTCTAAATATAATAGTGTGTACATGCCCATCCCAAACTCCCTGACTATCTCTTTCCCCCATCCCTCCCCACTGGTAACCATAAGTTAGTTCTCTAAGTCTGTGAGTCTGTTTCTGTTTCATAAAGAGCCGGAAGAAAAGTTATGATCAACCTAGATAGCATATTGAAAAACAGAGACATTACTTTGCCAACAAAAGTCCATTTAGTCAAGGCTATGGTTTTTCCAGTGGTCATGTATGGATGTGAGAGTTGGACTGTGAAGAAAGCTGAGCGCCGAAGAATTGATGCTTTTGAACTGTGGTGTTGGAGAAGACTGTTGAGAGTCCCTTGGACTGCAAGAAGATCCAACCAGTCCATTCTGAAGGAGATCAGCCCTGGGACTGATGCTAAAGCTGAAACTCCAGTACTTTGGCCACCACATGTGAAGAGTTAGTTGACTCATCGGAAAAGACCCTGATGCTAGGAGGGATTGAGGGCAGGAGGAAAAGGGGACGACAGAGGATGAGATGGCTGGATGGCATCACTGACTCGATGGACGTGAGTCTGAGTGAACTCCAGGAGTTGATGATGGACAGGGAGCCCTGGCATGCTGGGATTCATGGGGTCGCAAAGAGTCAGACACGACTGAGTGACTGAACTGAACTGAACTGAACTGAATACATAGTATACTCTTCTTTCTCAAAGGCCCAGTCCCCAGGCTGGGATAAATATCTCTCCCTTGGGCTGCCACTGGCATTGAACTCACCACACTAATGTTGTGTTTATCTGTCTCCCTATCAGACTGCATAGTACAAGGCTAGGGACTGAGTATCATTTATCTTCTTATCTCAGTACCTAGCTAAGCGCCGGGCTTAGAGCAGACACTCAGTTAACTATCGATGGACAGTTTAAGGACTGAGAGAATGAAAGAACAAATGTACATAAAACACAAGTATGATCTATGACTGCAATCTAGGAAACTGATGCTCAGCTGTGATCTGTAGGAGCATTCTTCAGGCAGACGATGTAGGTCAGCGGTTCTCAATATGGGGAGATTTTGCCCCCCAGGGAACATTTGCCAATGTCTGGGCATATGCTTGATTGTCTAAAATAGGGGTGGGGTGCTACTGCACCTGAGATGATGCTATATATCCTACAATGAACAAAACAGTTCTGTCTCCCCAACACACATGCACACTCACAATCACCCAACACAAAATGTCAATAGTGTCAAAGTTGTGAAATCCTGGTGCAGGGGAACAGGAACTAAACACAGGAAGAACGTTTTGAGCTCAAATATCAACTGGCAACTACTCATCAGCTCTATGACTATGGGTAAGTTGTACAATTTTTCAGAGGTTTCTCCCTTGTACAAACAGAGCTGATGCTACCTTACGGGTAGTCAAGAGGATTACGTGAGCTAAGCTGTGTGAAGTGTCTGCCTCAAAACAAGAGTCTGGTGAGATTAGCTTCTCTTCCCTTCCTCACTCACCATTTCTGATCCCCTTCCCCAGAGGCAGAGATGGGTGATTTTTAATAAGAGAAACAGCCGTCAAGCATTGCTTGTTCTCCCTCTGCTAAAGAAACGACTGAAGAGTGAGGCTGCCTGTGAAGAATGCATTTCATTTGCCAGGCACATCAATCGTCCCTGCTCCTAATGAAATGCATTATTAAAAGATAAAGTCAACACATTCAGAACTCAAGTCCAAGTTGCATCCCAATGTAATCCGCCATTCTCCTGGCATTGCAGGTGTCCTGTAAGACTGCCTCTGAAACATGCCTCTGATTTCCTCCACTCTCCCTTGCTTTTCTCTAAGCCCATACAAACACTCTGGGTTCCCAGGAGATAGTGAGCAGTGTCTCATACAAAGCCACAATTGTCTGCAAGTGGCAGAGACACCACAAGAAAGAGCCTAGCCTTGTACTTTGCAAATGTGAAGTGGAATTTCCCACAGGGCTCAATCTAAGGCTTGCTATATTTGTCCCCCTTCCATTTATGTATTTATGAGAGCGACTGGGCCCTAGGCAGTCCTACACTGGAATCTTGTGTGTGCTAATTATTAATAGTATGCAGTTTGCTGTCCTTGGTGCTGAAAAAGTCTCAGATTCCTAAGGGTTTCTGAGTCACTCTTGCTTTTCCATTACTCACATTGACTAGGGAATGTGATATGACAGGTCATTAATATATATTTTAACATTGTTTTAGCAGATTGCTAATATGGAATACACTGAAACACATAGAATAAATATGATAATAAAAATGGCTAATATTTGCTGAGAGCAGGCTACTTTCCAGGCATTGTTCTTTATTTTATCTCATGAAGTATGTACCATATATTCACTATTTTTCAGATGAGGAAAACTGAAACAATAACAACCCCATTAGCCTGACCTTCCAGTGACAGACACATTGACAATGGAGGAAGAGTGGCCTCCTTCAAAGAGCAACCCCTCCACTTGCCTCTGGCTCCCATCTTCTCTCATCTTCTCAAAGACTTGTCCTATCTTGGGTTCTGAAATAATCAGTACTCCCCCTCCTCAGCATCAGTTTTCTCTTTTTATTTCACCATTCCCATTGGCACACAAACATGTCCCAGTATTTCCCATCTTACAAAAAAGGAAAGCTCTTGACCTCTGAACATTTCCTTATTCCTTTCTTCCTTTTGAAATTCATGAAGGAACAATTTTGAGTTACTATTTCTACCTCTTTACTTCCCATCTTTCTTTAGACCACTTATTCAGACTGTGGCCCTATTCTAAATATACAACAGTCATCACGTTGACAAAACCTATAGTCATTTCTCTGAGTTCCTGTTTTCTCTCCCAGCAACAGTTGGCATAGATAATCATTTCCTTCTCAAAATACATAACTTTTGCCTCTTGATTACATGTCATCAAAAATCCTAGTCTCCCTCCTAATTCTACAGCCTAGATTCTTCATCTCTTTTTCTGAACCTCCCTTGTCCTCCCATCTTAAAATATTAAGCATTACAGGGCTCTGTCCTGGGAAGCCTTCATTTCTGCACTACACCCCTCAGTCAATGACTAATCTCATCAAATCCCATGACTTTAAAAACCATCTATATGTTGATGACTTTCCAATTTACATCTCTAGGTCCAATGTCTACCTTGATCTCCAGACTCCTACATTCAATTGTCTATCTGATCTCTGCTTGAGCATCTTTATCATCTCAAACTTAACAGGATTTTAAAAGACTTCTCTGTTTTCCCCCCAAACTACCTCTTACACCATCCTTCTCCAACCCAAGAATTATCACAGTCACTCAGTTTCTCAAGCTAAAATACTAGTAATCATCTTAGATTTGCCCTCAAAGCTCACAACTAATCCTCACAGTCAAATCCTATAGACTTGGGCTATAAAACACATCCTAATTCTATCAACTTCCCTCCACCTACAAAGCCACTGTTCTAATATCTTCATTATCTCTTTCCCAAATTCCCAAGAAAGCCCATCTTCTATTTTAATTTTGTTTAAATAAATAATCAGTTCAGTTCAGTCACTCAGTCATATCTGACTCTTTGCAATCCCATGAATTGCAGCACGCCAGGCCTCCCTGTCCATCACCATCTCCTGGAGTTCACTCAAACTCACGTCCATCAAGTCGGTCATGCCATCCAGCCATCTCATCCTCTGTCGTCCCCTTCTCCTCCTGCCCCCAATCCCTCCCAGCATCAGAGTCTTCTCCAATGAGTCAACTCTTCGCATGAGGTGGCCAAAGTACTGGAGTTTCAGCTTTAGCACCAGTCCTTCCAAAGAACACCCAGAACTGATCTCCTTAGATTTGTTCAAAAATCAAAACATATAAAAATATGTACACTGCTATGTTTCACTGGCCCATTTACATACCTATGTATCGTAGGTAACAGATTTTTAGATTTTTTTGAGTTGTCCTTACAGACTCTTTACCTAAATATAAGGGAGAGTCTTCTTTCTTTATCAAGTTGCACAGTATTCTACAACAGAACTTATTTAACCAGTAACCTAGCCTTTGAAAACAGGGTTGCTTCCAGTCTTTTGCTTTCTCAAACAATACTTCAACGACCTTATATATAGTATTTTCATATCTGCAATTATAGCCATAAGATAAATTATCAAATATAGGTTTGCTGAGTCACACTTAATTGGTTTCTCTATTTTCTATCTTGACCTCTACACTATACTTATAAATGCACTTACATGGGTATTTTAATACATAAATCATTTTAGGTCAATCTCCACCTCAAAGACCTCCAAGGCTTCTCACTGTGCATGTATGAGATTTAAATGTCTCACTATGAAAGTGGCCAAGATAGTAGAGCAGAAAGACCTTGATATCACCTCCTCCCATGGGATCACAGAAACTACAACTATTTACAGGACAACTATTGAAAAGGAGGATCTACAGATAAGCAGGAAAAGTCTTCTACAACTGAAGATGTAAAGAAGGAACCACAACAAGATGTGTAGGAGGGTTGGAGACATGGTAGAGATAAGACCACATCCCTGGGTAGGCCATTCACACATGGTAAGATTATTACAATTACAGAGGTTCTCCCCCAGAAGTGAGGGTTCTGAGCCCCATATCAGAGCCCCAGGGTTCTGCACTGGGAAGAGGAGCCCAGAGAACATTTGTCTTTGAAGGCCAGCTGGGTTTACTTTTTAAGAGGGCCAAAGGACTGTAGAACCCACTTGGGTTCTTGCCTGGAGAATCCCATGGACAGAGGAGCATGGTGGGCTACAGTCCACGGGGTCACAAAGAGTCGGACATGACTGAGTGACTTCACTTTCACTTTGTCAAACCTACTCGCTGATCCTGGAGAAGCTCCCAAAAAGGCAGGAGGCAACTGGGACTTAACCTGGTGACATAGACACTGGTTACAGTCATTTTGGGGTGCTCATTCAACCACGAGGACACAGATACTGGCGAGCACCATTTTGGAGTCTTCTCTCTACTTTTTTGGTACCAGGAACCAGGCCTACCCACCAGCCAGTCAACAGCAACCTTGGGACCACCAAAGCCAAGAAGTCAGCGATACATGGACAGAGACCCACTCACTAGTAGGTTGGCATTAGCCATAGGCCCTCCTGAGTACCCCAGCTGCTCTGCGAACCAGCCCTACCCACAAGAGGGCTCAGAAGCCAGTGCTGCCCACCAGTGGGTTGGCATCAGGACTGGTAGGCATCATGCTGGCTGCATGAGGATCCAGATCATCCACACTAACTATCAGCCTCTGCGGTAGGCAGGCCCTGTCAACCAACTGGGCTAGGAGCTAGCCACACCTACCAGTGCACCCAAAGTAGTCAGCCCTACCAAAACAGACAGGCTCATTCAGCCCACATAGTGGGTACCCCCAGAGCATACAGCTCTGGTGAACAGAGAGAAATGTGCTATTGGGCCCCATATGATAACTCCCACATAAGGTCACATCTCCAAGTAGGGAAATGTAATGTCTTTCCTAATACTTGGAAATAAAGACAAAATCAGAAAATCAGACAAAATGAGGTGATAGAGGAACATGTTCTTAATGACAAAATAAGACATAACCTCAGAAAAAGAACTAAACAAAGTGATGATAAGCAATCTACCTAGTAAAGAGTTCAAGGTAATGAGTATAAAGACGCTCATCAAACCCAGGAGAAGAATAAACACAGTGAGAAGTTCCAAAAGAGCTGAAACTTATAAAGAAGAACCAAACAGAGCTAAAGAACACAATAACTAAAATTTAAAAAATACACTGGAAGGAAGCAACAGTAGATTTTAAGATAGAAACAGATCAATGAACTGAAAGACAGGGTAGAAGAAATCACTCAAACTGAACAGTGAAAAGAAAAGAAACCAATTTTTTATTTTATGAGGATAGTTTAAAAGGCCTTTGGGGTAACATCATTCAATACTAACATTCACATTATAAGGGTCCCAGAAGAAGAAGAGCAAGAATAAGGAGCAGAGAGCATATTTAAAGACATAATAGCTGAAAACTCCCCTAACTGGGGGGGGGGGGGGGGGGAGGAGGTCAGATCCAGGATGCAGAAAAGCTTCATGCCAAGGCATGTTGTAATCAAAATGATGAAAATTGACAAAAAGAGAATATTAAAACAGCAAGGAAAATATAAGGGAACTCCCACAAGTCTATCAACTGAAACTTGGCAGGTAAAATGGGAGTGGTATAACATACTTAAAGTGATGAAAAGAAAAGAAAAAAAAAAAACCTGCAACCAAGAATACTCTATCAAGCAAAGCCACCATTCAAGTTTGAAGGAGAAATAAAGAGTTCTGTGAAATGGCAAAAGCTAAAAGAGATCAGCACCACTAAACTATATTTACAAGAAATGTTTAAGAGACTTCTCTTTTTTTTTTTTTTAAAGAGACTTCTCTAAGTGAAAAAGACTACAACTGTCCAGAAAGTTAGCATAGAAGGAACAAACCTCAATATAATAAAGGCCATATATGACAAACCCACAGCAAACATTATTCTCAATGGTGAGAAACTGAAAGCACTTCCTCTCCAAGAAAGAACAAGACAAGGGTTCCCACTCTCACCACCATTATTCAATATCGTTTTGGAAGTCCTAGCCAAAGCAAGCAAAGAAGAAAAATAAATAAAAGGAATCCAGGCTGGAAAAGAAGGAGTAAAACTCTGTTTGCATATGACATGATTCTTTACATAGAAAACCCTAAAGATGCCACCAGAAAATTGTTAGAGCTAATCAATGAATATAGTAAATTCACAGGATATAAAATGAATACCAAGAAATCCTTTGCATTCCTATACAGTAACAATGAAAAATCAGACAGAGAAGTTATGAAAACAATCTCATTCACCACTGCAACCAAAAGAATAAAATACTTAGGAATAAATTTACTTAAGAGACAAAAGATCTGTATGCAGAAAACTATATGACACTGATGAAAGAAATCAAAGTTGACACAAACAAATGGAGAGATAAACCATGTTCTTGGACTAGAAAAATCAATATTGTGAAAATGACTATACTACCCAAAGCATCCTATAGATTCAATGCAATCCCTATCAAACTACCAATGGTATTTTTCAAAGGTCTACAACAAACAATTTCACAATTTGTATGGAAACACAAAATAAAACCCCAAATAGTCAAAGCAATCTTGAGAAAAAGAATAGAGCCGGAGAAATCCAGCTTCCTGACTTCAGACTATACTACAAAACTACAGTCATCAAGGCATGGTACCAGCACAAAAACAGAAATATAGACCAATAGAACAAGACAGAAAGCTATCAGCACCTATTGGCACCTTATCTTTGACAAAGGAGGCAAAAATATGCAATGGAGAAAAGACAGTCTCCTCAATAAGTGGTGATGGGAAAGCTGTTCAACTACGTGGAAGAGAATTAAATTAAAACACTTCCTAATACCATAAACAAAAATTAACTCAAAATAGATTAAAGACCTAAATATAAGACAAGATATAAATAAGATATAAATAAGATATAAATAAGATATAAATAAGACAAAATATAAATATAAATATATAAATAAATAAATAAATATATAAATATAAATAAGACAAAATATAAAACTCTTAGAGGAAAAAATAGGCAGAATACTCTTTGACATAAATCACAAGATCCCCTATGACCCACCTTCTAGAATAATGGAAATAAAAACAAAAATAAATAAATGGAAATGAATTAAACTTAAAAGGTTTTGTGCAGTAAACGAAACAACCCTCAGAATAAATAACCCTCAGGAGAAAATAATTGCTAATGAAACAAGTGACAAAGGATTAATCTTCAAAATTCACAAACAGCTCATGCCAACTTGTACCAAAAGAACAGATAACCTTATCAAAAAAGTGGGCAGAAGACCTAAACAGACATTTCTCAAAAGAAGACATACAGATGGCTAATAAGCACATGAAAAAATGCTCATCATCACTCAATTTCAGAGAAATGCATATCAAAACTACTATGATCTATCACCTCACACTGGTCAGAATGGCCATCAGGAAAAAAAAAAAAATCTACAAACAATAAATGCTGGAGAGGTTATCAAGAAAAGAGAACCCTCTTGCATTGTTGGTGGAGATCTAAACTGATACAGGCACTATGGAAGATAATACGGAGAGTTCTCAAAAAACTGGGAATAAAACTACGATGCAGTGCTGTGTGCTGTGCTAAGTTGCTCAGTCGTGTCCAACTCGTTGCAACCCCATGGACTGTAGCTTGCCAGGCTCCTCTGTTCATGGGGATACTCCATGCAAGAATACTGAAGAGGTATTCTGAGGAGGTGCCATGCCCTCCTCCAGGGGATCTTCCCAACCAAGGGATCAAACCCAGGTCTCCTGCATTGCGGGCGGATTCTTTAACGACTGAGCCACCAGGAAAGCCCAGAACTACCACCAGTTCAGTTCAGTTCAGTTCGGTCGCTCAGTCATGTCCGACTCTTTGCGACCCCATGAATTGCAGCACACCAGGCCTCCCTGTCCATCACCAACTCCCGGAATTCACTCAGATTCACATCCATCAAGTCGGTGATGCCATCCAGCCATCTCATCCTCTGTCATCCCCTTCTTCTCCTGCCCCCAATCCCTCCCAGCATCAGAGTCTTTTCCAATGAGTCAACTCTTCACATGAGGTGGACAAAGTACTGGAGTTTCAGCTTTAGCATCATTCCTTCCAAAGAAATCCCAGGACTGATCTCCTTTAGAATGGACTGGTTGGATCTCCTTGCAGTCCAAGGGACTCTCAAGGGTCTTCTCCAACACCACAGTTCAAAAGCATCAATTCTTCAGTGCTCAGCTTTCTTCACAGTCCAACTCTCACATCCATACATGACTACTGGAAAAACCATAGCCTTGACTAGATGGACCTTTGTTGGCAAAGTAATGTCTCTTCTTTTTAATATGCTATCTAAGTTGGTCATAACTTTCCTTCCAAAGAGTAAGCATCTTTTAATTTCATGGCTGCAATCACCATCTGCAGTGATTTTGGAGCCCAAAAATATAAACTGACACTGTTTCCCTATCTGTTTCCCATGAAGTGATGAGACCAGATGCCATGATCTTCGTTTTCTGAATGTTGAGCTTTAGGCCAACTTTTTCACCCTCCTCTTTCACTTTCATCAAGAGCCTTTTGAGTTCCTCTTTACTTTCTGCCATAAGGGTGGTGTCATCTGCGTATCTGAGGTTATTGATATTTCTCCTGGCAATCTTGATTCTACCTTGTGCTTCTTCCAGCCCAGCGTTTCTCATGATGTACTCTGCATATAAGTTAAATAAGCAGGGTGACAATATACCATATGACCCCACAATCCCACTACTGTGCATACATCCTGAGAAAACCATAACTGAAAAAGACACATGTACCCCAATGTTCATTGCAGCATTGTTTACAATATCTAAGACATGGAAGCCTCCCAACTGTCCATCAAACAGATGAATGGATAAAGAAGTTGTGGTACATATGGTACAATACTCAGCCAAAGAAAAGAATGCATTTGAGTCAGTTCTAGTGAGATGGATGGGTCTAGGAGCTACCCCACATCCGAGGTCAGGGGTGGCTGGGAGAAGCCACCTCGTGCCCGAGGCCAGGGGCAGTGGCCGGGAGGAGCAACCCAAGGAGCGGTGGTGGTGCGGCCATAGGCGGGCCTAGAGGAGCTATCCCACGTTGAAGGTACCCCTCGTCCAAGGTAAGGAGCAGCGGCTGTGCTTTGCTGGAGCAGCCATGAAGAGATACCCCACGCCTAAGGTAAGAGAAACCCAATGAAGATGGTAGGTGTTGCAAGAGGGCATCAGAGGGCAGACACACTGAAACCATACTCACAGAAAACTAGTCAATCTAATCACACTAGGACCACAGCCTTGTCTAACTCAGTGAAACCAAACCCATGCCCGGACAGTACCCAAGATGGGCGCGTCATGGTGGAGAGGTCTGACAGAATGTGGTCCACTTGAGAAGGGAATGGCAAACCACTTCAGTATTCTTGCCTTGAGAACCCCATGAACAGTATGAAAAGGCAAAATTATAGGATACTGAAAGAGGAACTTCCCAGGTGAGTAGTTGCCCAATATGCTACTGGAGATCAGTGGAGAAATAACTCCAGAAAGAATTAAGGGATGGAGCCAAAGCAAAAACAATACCCAGCTGTGGATGTGACTGGTGATAGAAGCAAGGTCCAATACTGTAAAGATCAATATTGAATAGGAACCTGGAATGTCAGGTCCATGAATCAAGGCAAATTGGAAGTGGTCAAACAAGAGATGGCAAGAGTGAACGTCAACATTCTAGGAATCGGCAAACTAAAATGGACTGGAATGGGTGAATTTAACTCAGATGACCATTATATCTACTACTGCAGGCAAGAATCCCTCAGAAGAAATGGAGTAGCCATCATGGTCAACAAAAGAGTCCGAAATGCAGTACTTGGATGCAATCTCAAAAACGACAGAATGATCTCTGTTCGTCTCCAAGGCAAACCATTCAATATCACAGTTATCCAAGTCTATGCCCCAACCAGTAACGCTGAAGAAGCTGAAGTTGAACGGTTTTATGAAGACCTACAAGACCTCTTAGAACTAACACCCAAAAAAGATGTCCTTTTCATTATAGGGGACTGGAATGCAAAAGTAGGAAGTCAAGAAACACCTGGAGTAACAGGCAAATTTGGCCTTGGAATGCAGAATGAAGCAAGGAAAAGACTAATCGAGTTTTGCCAAGAAAATGCACTGGTCATAGCAAACACCCTCTTCCAACAATACAAGAGAAGGCTCTACACATGGACATCACCAGATGGTCAACACCGAAATCAGATTGATTATATTCTTTGCAGCCAAAGATGGAGAAGCTCTATACAGTCAACAAAAACAAGACCAGGAGCTGACTGTGGCTCCGATCATGAGCTCCTTATTACCAAATTCAGACTCAAATTGAATAAAGTAGGGGAAATGGCTAGACCATTCAGGTATGACCTAAATCAAATCCCTTATGATTATACAGTGGAAGTGAGAAATAGATTTAAAGGCCTAGATCTGATAGAGTGCCTGATGAACTATGGAATGACGTTCGTGACACTGTACAGGAGACAGGGATCAAGACCATCCCCATGGAAAAGAAATGCAAAAAAGCAAAATAGCTGTCTGGGAGGCCTTACAAATAGCTGTGAAAAGAAGAGAGGCTAAAAGCAAAGGAGAAAAAGAAAGATATAAGCATCTGAATGCAGAGTTCCAGAGAATAGCAAGAAGAGATAAGAAAGCCTTCTTCAGTGATCAATGCAAAGAAATAGAGGAAAACAACAGAATGGGAAAGACTAGTGATCTCTTCAAGAAAATTAGAGATACCAAGGGAACATTTCATGCAAATATGGGCTCAATAAAGGACAGATATGGTCCGGACCTAACAGAAGCAGAAGATTAAGAAGAGGTGGCAAGAATACACAGAAGAACTGTACAAAAAAGATCTTCACGACCCAGATAGTCACGATGGTGTGATCACTAATCTAGAGCCAGACATCCTGGAATGGGAAGTCAAGTGGGCCTTAGAAAGCATCACTATGAACAAAGCTAGTGGAGGTGATGGAATTCCACTTGAGCTGTTTCAAATCCTGAAACATGATGCTGTGAAAGTGCTGCACTCAATATGCCAGCAAATTTGGAAAATTCAGCAGTGGCCACAGGACTGGAAAAGGTCAGTTTTCATTCCAATCCCAAAGAAAGGCAATGGCAAAGAATGCTCAAACTACCACACAATTGCACTCAATTGCACACAATTGCTAGTAAAGTAATGCTCAAAATTCTCCAAGGCAGGCTTCAGCAATACATGAACCGTGAACTTCCTGATGTTCAAGCTGGTTTTAGAAAAGGCAGAGGAACGAGATATCAAATTGCCAACGTCCGCTGGATCATGGAAAAAGCAAGAGAGTTCCAGAAAACATCTATTTCTGCTTTATTGACTATGCCAAAGCCTTTGTGTGGATCACAAGAAACTGTGGAAAATTCTGAAAGAGATGGGAATCCCAGACCACCTAACCTGCCTCTTGAGAAATCTGTATGCCCATCAGGAGGCAGCAGTTAGAACTGGACATGGAACAACAGACTGGTTCCAAATAGGAAAAGGAGTATGTCAAGGCTGTATATTGTCACCCTTTTAACTTATATGCAGAGTACATCATGAGAAACCCTGGACTTGAAGAAACATAAGCTGGAATCAAGATTGCCGGGAGAAATATCAATAATCTCAGATATGCAGATGACACCACTCTTATGGCAGAAATTAAGAGGAACTGAAAAGCTTCTTGATGAAAGTGAAAGTGGAGAGTGAAAAAGTTGGCCTAAAGCTCAACATTGAGAAAACAAAGATCATGGCATCCGGTCCCATCACTTCAGGGGAAATAGATGGGGAAACAGGGAAAACAGGGTCAGACTTTATTTTTGGGGGCTCCAAAATCACTGCAGATGGTGATTGCCGCCATGAAATTAAAAGACGCTTACTCCTTGGAAGAAAAGTCATGACCAACCTAGATAGTATTTCAAAAGCAGAAACATTACTTTGCTGACTAAGGTCCATCTAGTCAAGGCTATGGTTTTTCTTGTGGTCATGTATGGATGTGAAAGTTGGACTGTGAAGAAGGCTGAGCACTGAAGAATTGATGCTTTTGAACTGTAGTGTTGGAGAAGACTCTTGAGAGTCCCTTGAACTGCAAGGAGATCCAACCAGTCCGTTCTGAAGGAGATCAGCCCTGGGATTTCTTTGGAAGGAATGATGCTAAAGCTGAAACTCCAGTACTTTGGCCACCTCATGCAAAATGTTGACTCATTGGAAAAGACTCTGATGCTGGGAGGGATTGGGGGCAGGAGAAGAAGGCGACGACAGAGGATGAGATGGCTGGATGGTATCATTGACTCAATGGACGTGAGTCTGAGTGCACTCCGGGATTTGGTGATGGACATGGAGGCCTGGCGTGCTGCAATTCACAGGGTCGCAAAGAGTCAGACACGACTGAGTGACTGAATTGAGCTGAGGATCTATTGTGCAGAGTGAAGTAGGTCAGAGAGAAAAAAACAAATTTCGTATGTCAATGTATATACATGAAATCTAGAAAACCGTAGTGATGAATCTATTTGCAGGGCAGAAATAGAGATGCAAACATAGAGAAGAAACTTTGTACATAGTAGGGGAAAGAGAGGATGGGAAAAATTGACAGAGTAACATTGAAACATATACATTACTATATTTAAAATAAAGAGCTAATGAGAAGTTGCTGTACAACAGAGAGAGCTCAACCTGGTGCTCTGCGACAACCTAGAGAGGTGGGACAGGGTGGGAGGGGGTGGGAGGGGGTTTCAAGAGGGAGGGGACATAAGCATACTTGTGGCTGATTCCCGTTGTTTTATGGCAGAAGCCAATACAACACTGTAAAGCAATTACTCTCCAATTAAAAATATTTTTTTAAAAAAGAGTGTGGCGAAAAGAGAACCCTGTCGACATTCTGTTGGTGGAAATATCAATTGGTGTAGTTACTATGAGAAACATAGTACTACCATATGATCCAGTAATTCCACTCATGGATATTTACCTGAAGATTTTGAAAACACTCATATGAAAAGATATTTGCCCATCTATGTTCACTGTAGTATTATTTATAATAGCAAAAACATGGAAGCAAACTGAATGCTTATCAATAGATGAATGGGCAAGGAAGATATGGTATATATAAAATAGAATATTCCCCAGCCATAAAAAGAATGAAGTCTGGTCCTTTGCGACATGAATGGCGCTAGAGCAGTGGTCCCCAGCCACGTTTAGCACCAGGGACCATGGGAAGATGATTTTTCCATGGAAGCTGGGGTGGTTATGGCAGTAATGTGAGTGATGGGGAGCGATGGGGAACAGCATTCTTGAAGCATCACTCACTCACCTGCCACTCCCCGCCTACTGTGCAGCCTGTTTGCTAACAGGCCCTGCTAACAGGTACCAGTTTGCTGCCCGGGGGCTGGCAACTCCTTCCCTAGAAGGTATTATATTACGGGAAATAAGAGAGATATAGACAAATCTTACAAGATTTTACTCATGTGTGGAATCTAGATAACAAGACAAAAGAACAAACAACACAAAACAGAAATTGGGTCATAGATACAAACAGGCAGCTTTCAGAGGAGGGGGGTGGGCTATGAGAGAAATAGGCGAGGGGGATCAAGAGAGCGCAGTTGCAGAATAAATGAGTCAGGGGTGTGAAATATACAATGCAGGGAATACAGTCAATAATTACATAATATCATAATTATGAAATAATTATGTGACGGATCATAAGTAGACTTATCTTGGTGATCATTTTGAAATGTATAGAAATAAAGAATTATATTTATATTAATATAGAATTATAATTATGTTGATATACAATTATGTCGTATAATAGGAACTAACACAGTGCTGTGGGTCAGTTATACTTCAAAAACAAAGTCACACACACACACAAAAAGAGATCAGATTTGTGGTAACCAGAGGAAGAGGGAGAATTTAATGAAGGCAGTCGAAAGGTACAAACTTCTGGATTCAAGATAAATAAGAATTGAGGGTGTCATGTACAACATGATAAATACAGTTAATGCTGCTACATGGTATATATGAAAGCTCTTAAGAGAGTAAATTCTGAGAGTTCTCATTGCAAATTAAAAATTTTTTCTACTTCTTTAATGTTGTATATAGATGAGATGATGGATGTTCACTAAACTTATGTTAATCATTTCATATTGTAGGTGAGTCAAATCATGACGCTTTATGCAAACTTCTACAGCACTCCATAAAATTATATCTCAATAAAACTGGAAGAAAGAAATAAATATCTTCTTCTGGCCTCAAAGAAGCTTCAGTGACACTCCATATGAAGCCCTCCACCATGCGCCTCAGTGATAACTTCAATTAAGACATTGAAAAGTGAAAGTGGCCGACTCTTTGAGGCCCCATGGAGTGTAGCCCTCCAGGTTTTCCTTGTCCATGGAATTCTGGCAAGAATTCTGGAATGGGTAGCATTCCCTTCTCCAGGGAATCCTCCAGACTCAGGGATCAAACCTAGGTCTTCTGCATTACAAGAGGATTCTTTACCATCTGAGCCACTGGGAAAGCCCTATTCGGGATACTGCTATATTTTATTTCTTTATAACTCTTACCACTACTAGATAATCCCTTAATATTGTTGCCTTCCTCCTACTAAAATGTAAGCTGCTTTCAGGGCAAGGATTTATCTGCTTTATCACTGTAATCTCTGGTTCTAGAGCAGTGGCCAAAAAAGTAATGCCTGACAACAATTGTTTATTGAATGACTATTAACATCCCCATACATTAACTTCCAGCATCTTTCCCAAAATGCATTTGCACATAGGTAAGGTCTTATGATACATATAGCTTTATATCATTACTTTCTCATCTAACATTACATTGACTTATTTTCCCAGGAAATTAGAAGTTCTTTGCAAACCTTTTTTTTTTTTTTTTTTTTAATGAATTCTGGGCAGTTTATCTTAGGGAGAGATGATAATTATTTCAATCATTCATTTTGTTAGATGCTTTGGTTGTTTCCGCAGTTTTTTTGTTATTTGAATTAACACAATGGTAAACAAACATATTTAAGCATAAACATTTGTCTGTAATTTTGAATGTTCCCTAAAACTGGATTTATTAGGTTAAAAGGGTAAGATCATTTTAAGTCATCAGATACTTTTATGAAACAGCTTGTCAGAAAGATGGCAAAAATTTAAACCCTTCCCAGCAGTAAATCACCCACTCTCGACATTTTTAACGTTATTTTTCAGTATTTACTAGTTTGAGAAATTTCATTGTTTTCTTTTACAATTAAGGACATGGAATATTCTCAGAGGATATATTTTACTGATTATAATAGCATTACAACAATGCCTGTTTCTACAGGCTGAGGAAGAGTTTGACTATACTGAAGCTCAGCTCATAATGTAATCTGACTGTGTATTTTCTGCAATGGAAAAAAAAAAATTAACAAACTTGCAGCATTACCATATAAGTACTACTTGCTTTTCATCTACTTTGGGGAAAGATGAACCTCCTTTATAGTGCAATTTCCAGGAAATGCATTACACTCCTGTTGTTTTCCACATAGGTTGTAATTTCCAGCATCATTGCTACATTTCACAAGAGCCAGGCAGTTTTGAATCACTGATGGATATTCTGAAGAGTCCATCATGAGGGTTACATTGTAGGGCCCTTTGTTTTGCATTTTCTCAGACCATGCTTTTGTTCATAATCCACTATCAATTTTGATAATTTAATTTTATCCCTTTCCCAGGATGGAACCCATGCAACTGTATCAGCAAAGTAACATAACACAGCATCTCTTTTCTTTACTTAAGCTAACCTTGAAGCTAATCTTCAAATTTTCAATAACTGTCTTCCAAAAGTAGGCATCTTATCCAATAATATCAAATTAGCATGTTATAAGGGGTGCTGCACAAATCGCTTACATTGATTCATAGGTGACTTTAAAAATTCAGTGAGCCACGAATCCCACATTATTGATTCATGCTAACAAAACGATGAAACACAGCTAATCTGTACAACACATGCTGGGCAGAATGACATTTACAAATGCAGACAGACAGAAACCAATTGGACATAATTCTTTAAGGATTAAACTTCCAATTAGATGTGAAAATATGAACAGTTTCACAGCTGGGAATTGAGACTTAGCCTCTGGAGTCCAGGTCTAATTTGACCTTGTCCTTGGTTAACCATGTTATCCTGGTGACCAGCTAGTTGAGTAGAACTTCCCATGACTACTCAGGTTAATTAAACTGGTTTGTAAAGTAGAGTGTGTTATCACTTGGACTTGCCTCTTGGACTTTTATTTTATTATTTTTAATATAAATTTATTTATTTTAATTGGAGGTTAATTACAATGAATTGCCTCTTGGACTTTTAATCACAACTGCTTCAAGGGAGGCCTTGCTTAGAGTTGTCACAACTAGATGCCATCACTGTGAAATACCAGAAGAGCCCACCAAAGGGATTGCTGGGACAGGCTATGGATACAACACTTCTCATCTGATACCCTATGAGAATTAAATACCATAAATCTGAAAGCTGGGGAACTGGCTGAACCTGATTTGTTTCTCTTTCTTTTTAAAGAAATCCTCAGGCCTGACTCTCCAGATCTCAAGATCTAGAGAACAACTCTGTCTGCTATTACTGAGTAGTTTCAAGGTTAACCTGATAAACATCACCAAAAAGAACAGAAAATCTACTTGATAACCTTCAAGATAACTCTGATCATCTTAAAATTCATAACAACTCTGCTTATCAGCAAAGCAGAATAGTGATGGAGAAAGAAGTGCTTTCTGCAGCCGTGGAGTGTTAACAGAGAGAAGGCAATGGTACCCCACTCCAGTACTCTTGCCTGGAAAATCCCATGGACGGAGGAGCCTGGTAGGCTGCAGTCCATGGGGTCGCTAAGAGTTGGACAAGGCTGAGTGACTTCACTTTCACTTTTCAGTTGCATGCATTGGAGAAGGAAATGACAACCCACTCCAGTGTTCTTGCCTGGAGAATCCCAGGGATGAGGGAGCCTGGTAGGCTGCCATCTGTGGGGTCGCACAGAGTCGGACATGACTGAAGGGACTTAGCAGCAGCAGCAGTCTACATTTTATTGTTTCCTGGATCTCTCTTCCCAATCTTTCGATAGCATTTCCTACTTTCCACTAGGTTTCCCCAGGTGGCTCAGCAGTAAAGAGTCCACCAGCCATGCAGCAACCACAGGAGACATGAGTTTGATCCCTGGGTGCAGAAGATCCTGTGGAGGAGGGCATGGCAACCCACTCCAGTATGCTTGCCTGGAGAATCCCATGGACAGAGGAGCCTGATGGGCTGCAGTCCATAGGGTCACAAAGAGTTGGACACGACTGAAGTGACTCAGAATGCACACACACACACACACACACACACACACACTCCACTACGCACTTACGTTTGGGGAGCCAGCAAGATTATACCCAAGGGAAAATTCCGAGAGGATGATTTTAGAAACATGTATTCACATTTCTATAATAGTTAGGATTCCTTCTGTTGAAAGTGAGCAAAAAAGCAAGCAAATAAAAAGCTTGAATTATCCTAAGAAAAGAAAGTAAGTATTGGGCACATAGAACCCAAGCATTGCCCAAAGAGCATACAGCTTCCTTAGTCTCAGCGCAGACCTTCTGCTTTCTTAGATTCACAATTATTCAGTTTAACAGAAGTAGAGGAGACTGATGTGTTTACTAGTTGTGGCAGTGTGGAGAGCAGAAATTCCTTAACTTTTGAAATTTGACCTTAAGAAGTCAAATTCAATCTCTTGTACTGATGGGCTGTGGAATCTGGGACAATGAATCTAACCTCATCCAGCCGTGGTTTTCTCATTGTGAAACAGAGTTAACAACCATGAAGTGTATTCCCTGGTGGCTCAGATGGTAGAGTGTCTGCCTACAATGCGGGAGACCTGGGTTCAATCCCTGGGTTGGGAAGATCTCCTGGAGACAGAAATGGCAACCCACTCCAGTATTCTTGCCTAGAAAATCCCATGGATGGAGGAGCCTGGTAGTCCATGAGGCTGCAAAGAGTCAGGACACAACTGAACGACTTCACTTTCTTTCTGTGAAGTGTGTTTGTCACTTAGTCATGTCTGTCTCTTTGCAACCCCATGGGCTGAAAGCCTGCCAGGCTCCTCTGTCCATGGAATTCTCCAGGTGAGAATACTGGAGTGGGTTGCCATTCCCTTCTCCAGGGGATCTTCCCAACCCAGGGGTCAAACCCGAGTCTCCTGTATTGCAGGCAGACTCTACCATCTGGGCCACCAGGGAAGCCCTCACAATGACCATAATCATGACTAAATTAATAGATCAAATGATGTCATCAGAATTCTATTTCTCTCCATCTTTCAACCCTACCTTTTTCTGTGCACGTTTCATTCTTGGGATCTGGGCTAGCTCCAGTTTCTCTTACTGCACTTAAATCTGGGTGAAAGGAAGAAATATCCTGAAAAGTTATGATGCTTATTGATTGCCCTGGAGAACCTAGGTGCTGATTGAAATCTGAGAGTTCTGTTTCATCCAGAATCAATCATGGAGTCAACACCTCCAAAACTGCATGAATGGGAAGATGGAAGTGACAGATTCTCAAGTAAAATGGGGGGCTGTGGTCAGAAGATGGAGATATGGATGTGTTAGAAGCAAAGCACAAATGCATACTATGTTTGCTCAGCTGAAGATGAATGATAACACCCTCTGTGCCAGTGATTCATAACGTTGGTTGCAGATTAGAATCATCTAGGGAGATTATTTTTTTAAAAGAAGAATGTCTAGACTCCAACCCCAGAGCAGTTAAATCAAATACCCTAAGTGGGGCTAAGACAGTGGTATTTTTTTAAAGCACCCCAAACAGTTCTAATCTTCTGAACTCCAAGGTAAAGAACCCTGTCTATGTATACATGTATAGATATAGACCTTCATACAAACTACATGTCCAGATGGGATGCTCGGGCATGAGACTTTCTTTTGAAAACAATTCTATAGGATTAGTCAGAATTCTCACCTATGAAAATTGAAAGACCACAAATTTAGAAGGTCTTATCAATGTCACTATTTCTCAAGCAATTACAGGCCTTCAGAGTTTTGAACGATTTGGGTTATTAATGAGTTGCAGTCTCTGCTCAAATTATGAATTAGCTAAAATCTATTCTGATGTTGTCCAGTTTTTTTCTTGCATAGCTCTAATGATTGTGAGTGCTTCCCTGGTGGCTCGGATGGTAAAGAATCTGCCTGCAATGCAGGAGACCTGGGTTACATCCCTGGGTCAGGAAGATCCCCTGGACAAGGAAATGGCTACCCACTCCAGGATTCTTACCTGGAGAATTCCACGTACAGAGGTGTCTGGCAGGTTACAGTCCATGGAGTCGCAAAGAGTCAGACACAACTGAGTGACTAATACTTTCACTTCACTTTCAATGATTGTGAACTCACAAATTTATGGAGGAACAGGGTCCAAATTCAGAATTTCTTCATAGTCTTGACTTCCTGGAACTAACATATCATTTAGAATTCTGATTCAGAAACTCTACAAAATCACTCCCAAACTATGCTCTCTCCCCCTCTCTCTCCCCTCATTCTCTCCCTGCCCCTCTTTTTTTACATGACAAGCTGCTCCTTAACTTTTCCCTCAGGCCAGTTTCCTCATCTAATCCTCATGTAAGAATATGCTGCAATTTTTACAGGGGCCACGGTTCTCTGGATGCACTGTCAGTAATTTATATGACTCTTGGACACAATGCCCACAGCTTGTTAGAGAGCTGGAGGTTGATCTAGGCTTATTTTTAACTACTTCATTATTATGCTACCTATCTCCCCCCCCCAAAAAAAAAATGAGTGAAGGTGCAGCTGATGAAGCTAGGAAAATTAGAAAACAAAGTGATAGAAGCAAATGTAAACAAAGGTTTTACAGCAATAAAAGTACATCTTTTAAACTTCTCAAGTAAAGTCAGACACTCTGAGACTGGGTCAAAATTTAATTGCAGACTTATGACTCAGACAATAAAGAATCTGCCTGTAATGTGGGAGACCCAGGTTCTATTCGTAGGTTGGGAAGATCCCCTGGAAAAGGAAATGGCAACCCACTCCAGTATTCTTGCCTGGAGAATCCCATGGACAAAGGAGCCTGGCAGGCTACTGTCCATGGGATTACAGAGTTAGACATGACTGAATCACTTTCACTTTCACTTTATGCTGTTTACACTGGCCAGTTCTAAAACAAAATCATGTCTAGGTTACTTGCAAAAGAATTAGCAAAGAGGTGCCAATATAATACTAACAAAAGCTAATCCCAGAGTTGCAAAAATGAATATTAGACACTTCTGAATTCAAGCAAAATATCCTAAAATAGAGCAAAAATTATTTTGCACTGGTAAATATGCAATTCACAAGTCATAAATGTTTATTTGATGAAATCATTAAATACCTAGAGCTAAAATTACCAGCAATACAAGAGACAAATGGCAAAAATTTTAATACAGAGTGCTTGACAGATTGAGTAGATAAAAATAAATACAGATATAAGAGATCTGCATAATATAATCAATACTGATTGAATGGAGTCTCAAACATCATGTCAAGAAGATAATGGAACTTCTTTCAAGAGATCAATTAACACAGTTTTCAAGA
Organism: Ovis aries; assembly: GCF_016772045.2. Classification (NCBI taxonomy): domain Eukaryota; kingdom Metazoa; phylum Chordata; class Mammalia; order Artiodactyla; family Bovidae; genus Ovis; species Ovis aries. The sequence goes on along the minus strand of NC_056077.1, from coordinate 15,673,075 downwards.
TTTATATAATATTAGGTCCTACATGCTCAAAATATGAAGAGTTAGTTCAGGTCACATTCTCTGAGCATACACAGAAAACACTAATTTAGAAGAGTGTACAGAAATGTATATAAAATACTCTTTTGTGGGAATATATAATAGGAAATACTCTTCAAAACATAAATAAACAAATAAGCAAACTATACCTAGAGAAACCCAAGCCTTTCCAAATTGAAAATCTCTCTCCTAAATAATGCATTTGTCAAAGAGAAAATTAAAACACTGGTTATAGAGTATTTAGAAATTAATGATCTGAGAAAACACAGAATATTAAAATGTGATGGTCCAAGATTTCAGCCTGAAATTTTATTATTAAACAAGCAATGATGAAAAGAAGTTAACTAAGAAAGGTACATTAAGGAGATTTTATTTTCAGAAGCAGCAAATGAAAACTAAGAAAAGTGTAAGAAAGAAATGAAGGATATAGTTTTAAAATCCCAACGATGTAAGGAAGAAAATGAACACCGTGTATAGTTAACACATAATCTGAATGCTATTTGTCTTTGTAAAAACAATTATTTCAAAAAATAGAAAATTGGCTAATATGATTGGTATGTGCCTGACAGTGGCTAAGGTGTTAACAATGCTCCACTAGGAGGGTACTGTTATTATTCCCATTTTACAAATGAAGAAGCTGAGGAAGACAGGGGAGAAGTAGTGATCACCCAAGATCACCCAAGTGTCAAGTGGCAGAGGTGGGCTTAAATCTTGCCATTCGGCTCCTTAACTGAATTCTAATCAGTGCTTTATATAGCCTCTCAATACTAAGAAGTAATAATAGAATAAAAACTCACACACTGATCAGTTAAAAGATGTGTGCATACTCAGTTGCTCAGTCATGTCTGACTCATTGTGACCCTACGGACTGTAGCCCACCAGGCTTCTCTGTCCACGGGGTTTTCCAGACAAGCATACTGGAGTGGGTGGCCATTTCTTCCTCAAGGGGATCTTTCCAACCCAGAGAGCTTCTGCATTCCCCGGATAAGCAGGCAGATTCTTTATCACTGCACCACCTGGGAAGACCTATTTATAAGATAAGGCAATGTAGAATAAATATATCGATATAATCATATGCAAATAAATTTGGAATTCTTAATGATACTGATGGTTTTCTAGAAAAATATAAATTATAAAAATTGAAGCAGTGGGGATCTGAGCATAACACTAACTTTGGTGGATTTAATAAGTCATATGAAAATCATCACTGAAGAAGATAGTAGGCCTAAATTATTTTAAATGTTAGTTATTTCAAAAAATTGAAAAATAAGTAATTCCCATGACATGTAAATATTTAGGAGAAAATTAAAAGATAAAATGTGTCCTGATTTCTTTAGTGGGGTTGACAGGAGCCTGTTGGTAAGATCTAATAACAATAGCCAAAGAAGGAGAAAAATATTATTTATTGATATTGATATAAACATGCTGAATAAAATACCAGCAAACCTAATTCAGTTTACTTCAAAGAGTAATTCGCCGTGACCAAAGAGATTTTATTCCAGGAAACCAAGGATGATTTAATATAAGGAATCATTTAATGTTTAGAAATCTATTAACATAATTTATCATGTCAGTGGGTCAAAGGGGAAAGACAATAATCAAATACCAAAAAGGTTTTCAACAAAATTCAATATTCATCTCTGACATTAACAAAGGCAAAAATCTTGGATTAGAGGAATACTTACCTAACCTTGTAAAGAGGAGCTCTCACATATCAGCAGCTACACCACACTTTATCCAAGTGGCTCAGGGGTAAAGAATCTACCTGCCAATGCAGGAGACCCAAGAGATGTGGGTTTGAGCCTCTGGAGTAGGAAATGGTGACCCACTCCAGTATTCTTGCCTGGAAAATTCCATGGACAGAGGTACAGTTGCAAAAAGTTGCAGAGTCGGACACAACAGTACACACACGCACAAGCACACACTTTATCCAGCTATGAAACATCAGAAACAGTCCCATTGAAATGCTGGGGGGAAACAGGGCCCTTCCTTTTGAAAAGTTCAGATATTCAAGTAGAAAAGAAAATATTAGTTTAAAAAACAAAACTACAAGGAGCTATCACTTCTCACCTTTTAAATGGCTGTTATCAGAAAGGCAAAAGATAGGAAATGTCAGAGAGAATGGGGAGAAACTGGAACCCTTGTACACTGTTGGTAGGAAGGCAAAATGGTGCAACCACTATGAAAAGCAGTATACCGAAAACTAAAAACAAAACTACCGTAGGATCCAGCAATCCTGTTTCTGGACTTACATCCAGAAGAACTAAAGTCAGGATTTCAGAGAGGTATTTGCACTCTCATGCTCACTGCAGCGCTATTTACAAAAGCCACGATATGGAAACACCTAAGTGTCTATCAACAGATGAACGGATAAAGAAAATGTGGTACCTGTGTGAAAGAATCTTACACCGCCTTAAAAAAGAATGAAATCCTGCTACATGCAACAACATGGATGAAGCTGAGGACATCATGCTAAGTGAAAATAAGCCAGTCAGAGAAGGACAAACCCTTCATGGTCCCAACTTACATGAGGCATCTAAAGCAGTCAAACTATGGAAACAGAGAGTACAAACTTAGTTTCCAGGGATGAGGGGAGGAGTAAAGAGGCATCAGTTCAATGGGTATAAAGTTTCAGTGTTGCAAGATGAGTAAGTTCTAGCAATCTGTTGTACAACATTGTTCCCTATAGATAACAGGATGATACTGCACACTTAAAAATCTGTTAAGAGGGTAGATGTCATGTTAAGTGTTCTTTCCACAATGAAAAGATAATCTCCTATTTGATAAAAGAAAGTAGAAATTCTTTGATGCTTTGACTTTCAGTACAAAGGTTCAGAATCAAATATAAATTATTTCAATGTTAAAAAACAAAGTTAGTTTAATGCCAGGCTGGACACACACACACATTGGCCTCAGACCTGGGTTTGGATTCCTGCTGCTTCACTCACCATTTTGGCACATTACTGAGCTGGTCGAGGTCAGCTTCTTGGGTACAGTCAGCCCACTGCATAAAGGACAGAGAGGATTACACAAGCAAACACAGGCAGAGCCCTTGGCATGGTGCCTGACACACAGCAAAGGCGGACGTCATGACAGCTCTTATGATTAGCTGCAAACAGCATGAGTGTAATCTAGAAAACCCAGGGAGTTCAACTAAAAAATAATTAGAATCACAGAGAGTTCAATAAGATGGCCAGAGGCAAGTGAAGACATACACGGAGCTGTGAGAATCAGTTTGAAGATAGAAGTGCCCAAAAGTCCTCCTGCGACCTGTTGCAGGTACTTTGCATACACTGTCATCTCCGCTGGAGCACCTGCTCGTTCCCTCTTTGCCCATCCCTGGCGGGCAACAATATGTAATTACCATTGAGATTTCAAATCAGTCATCACCTTCTTGTAGAAGCTTTTCCTGACCTCCAGGTCAAATCCCCTGTCATGTACTCTTAACTGGAGCATTTCCCTTGCCGCATTTCTCATGGCAGGAATTCCATATTTATTTGGAGTATTATTGGATTAATGCCTATTCTGCCCTTGAGGCCTAAGTTCTCAGACTATGCAGCTACATGTTGAAAATTATGTTTACATAAAATAATTTAGTCTTTATACACTGTTTATATCATTTTAAAATGTATCCTGTAAATCAGTATATAACATGATATATCTATACATAAAAGAATAAAAAGATATGCAACAACATATTAACATATTACAGCGATACTGTTGCATTGTGCTTAGCCACTCAGTCATGTCTGACTCTTCATGACCCCATGGACTATAGCCTGCCAGGCTCCTCTGTCCATGGGGATTCTCCAGGCAAGAATACTGGAGTAGGTTGCCATGCCCTCCTCCAGGGGATCTATACAACACAGGGATTGAATCTAGGTCTCTCATATTGCAGGCAGATTCTTTACCTTCTGAGCCACCAGGGAAGCCCAAGAATATTGGAGTGGGTAGGTAGCCTATCGCTTCTCCAGGGAATCTTTCCAACTCAAGATTCAAACTGGGGTCTCCTGCATTGCAGGTGGGTTCTTTACCAGCTGAGTTACCAGGAAAGCCCCACAGAGATATTACTTTTCTAAAATTTTTAAAATCTTTTTGGAATATTGAACAATACTTTTGAATGTTTAGTATAAAGTAATACTTTTTTCTCCTTTAGAGGACACATAGAATTTAACAAATTTCTCAATTTTCAAAGAAATTGCAAGAGACACTTTTCTATTTTTAAACAATCTGGTGACAGACATGGAGATGGTCATTCATCAACATACGACCATGTTTAAACACATGTGTTGGGCTTCTGAGGTGGCACAGAAGTAAAGAATCCACCTGCCAATGCAGGAGACACAAGAGATATGGGTTCAGTCTCTGGGTTGGGAAGATCCCCTGGAGGAGGAAATGGCAACCTGATTCAGTATTCTTGCCTGGAAAATTCCATGGACAGAGGAGCCTGGAGGGTGACAGTCCACAGGGTCACAAAGAGTTGGACACAACTGAGTGAGTGAGCACATGCACACAAATACATATTATCTAAAAATGTCTTCTTTGAAAGTTTATCTTCCTAGCCAATCAATTAACATTCCTAAGGAAGAGAACAAAGGATAGAGTACATAAAGGAAGAATCAACAATGGCGATAATAGCTGAAGAAATATTTCAGTCTCTCAAATATAAGAATGAGCCCATATTTCAGCTCCTACAGAATCACATACCCAGCTCTCCTTCAGTTACACACACACACACACACATGCACACAAATTGCCAATAAGTCATTGAATTCACACTGAGCATCTACCACATAGCTCAGTCCTGTGCTAGCTGCTCCCAGGGCTTATTTCCTGTCCTCAATAAAGTCACTGGCAACTGAGACCAACACATCAGGAAGAGGGAACCAATAGCACAAAATGGGATACGCATACTAACAAACAAGTGGTAGACAGTAGCTTTGCACATTTTCAGAGCTAGGCCTTCCCACCCATCACGGGCTGCCAGCAGGACTCCCAGCATTGCTGTGAATCAACTCCCTCACTCTTTCTACTACAGCAGCATAAACAGAAGGACGGCAAGAGGATCTCCCTGTGCTAAGAAATGCATTCAAACTCCTGAATCCAGTCCCACTCTCTTGCCACCCTCCCACCTGGCACACTGCCCTCTAGTCTCTGACCACGAAGCTTGTGTCCACACCGAGCATGTCTTGAAATGCATTTCTCTTTCCATAGCTGGCATTTGGCTGCTTTCTCCCTCTGCAGGACGTCTTCTGACTCCCAAGTCTGAGTCAAGAGCCCATCCTCTATTCTCCCACAGTCTCCAGTGGTTCTTTGGCTACTGTCCTGATCACCCTATGTGTACTTTCTCCTCAACTTTTTTGATTAGCCACTTGATAAAATTCTTTGAGGTCATGTTTACAGTATCTTGATATGCCCAAGTCCTAGTTATGTGACCCAGAACACACTCTGTGCTCAGTAAATATCTGTCACTTTCAATGAATGAATGAAAGGAAGAATGAATAAATGAAATTCGGCTCAGGTTGCTTTTACAACATTGAACTGCCTTTGCCACACACCTGAGAAGTCTTTCCCTTACTAATTCCCACATGCTCTAATCCCCCTCCTTGAAGGTTTACGACAAACACCATCTAACACCACGAAGTCTCCTCTTGGTCACTCAGCAAGCAATGACCTCTCTTCCTTCCAATTTCTATAGTTCTTTAGCAGGATTTCCCACACCGTCTTACCCAGATTGAGTGATGCTTGTGAACATATTTTATACACCCCCCTCATTAATTGATGCACTCTTGATGACAGAGGCTGTGTGTCTCCTCTGTCTTGGGGACTCTTCAGCGACAACCACAGGTTAGATAATAAAGAAACTGGGAAGGATAAGTGGATAGATGCAGGATTAGTTGTTTGAAATTGTTAGTCCAGTGTCTATTCTCCTGTGGTCAGATTTCACAACTTTGAGCAGAAGAGGAAGTGGTAAAGACAAGTTCTTGGATCTTATTTAGAGCTCAGTTATTCTCATCACTGCCACCCTTTCTGGGATGAGTTTTAACTCTGCCTCGCAGGAACTATGTATGGTTTCCTGTAAGTATCTGAATGAACTTAAGGTGTCAGAAGAAACGTGAGACTGTCATCTGGGGGAATGTCACTGATGAAATTTTTTCTGGAAACCTATCCTCCCAGGAGAGGGATGAAATGCCACCTGTACACCATCTTAAAACACACCTCTGAAGAGATACCAGTGGGTGGACCCAGGTGAGGGTAGGGTTGTCTGTGCCTTCCTTTAACTTTGGGGCTCCCCAGAAACACTGTGTCTCTCCTCCTGCCTGGGTTGGAACTCAGCGGCTCCTACAGCAACAAGGGGAGTTATTTTAGGGAGACAGTTGATACTTGGCGAGTCCTCCTACAGATCAGCGATAGCTGCCTGAAATGTTAAATGCCTCCCAGATGGAGACACTTAGCATTTGTAGGAGGAATAATTTGGAGGAGAAAAATGCATTTGTCTTTTTGGCATCCTGTGGATTCCGTTTGAGAAGACAGAGAACACTGCGAATCCTGCTGTCCACATGTCAGTGTTTTCTTGGAATTTTGCAAGTCCCAGTGACAGTGTGGCATAGTCTTCTTAGGAGCACAAAGTTTGGGGATGTGCCAAAACTCAAGGGAAAAGTGCATGGAACTGAGTCTCAGGGGTCAGAGAGTTGCCAGAGTTCCCAGGAAACATCCGGGTTCAGCCTCCCATATGCTACTGGCAAATGCTTCAATCAGGTAGGCCAGATGGTTGAGTGTGGATCTTTTTATGTATAGGGAAGGTTGAAAACATGGATTAGCAGATACACCGGGGCCTTGCATTTGCAACTTTCTTCATAGCCAGGGACAAAAACACCATCTTGCCTCACAAAGCCTTGGTTTCCCCAAGTGAGATGAAGGGACTGGAGTAGATAATCTTGAAGATTATCTTAAAGAACAAAAGTGGCATTGCTCTAAGGGAACATGGAGTTGTGCTTCAATGTAAGCTCTGAAGTGTAGAAAGGGAAGATGGCATTAAAGTGTCCATCATGCCTACTTTTCATGGCAGGGATTAAGAGGCTCATTCACACACAAAAAAACTGAATCAATGACCTTTTTTCACTTATCCACTTTCTGGCATGTATGGCATCTCCAAGGCTCACCAACGAGCTTCACTAATAAGTAATACCTGTGTGTAAGCACCTGCCTGTGGCACTAAACTGAATTAAGACAGTTGGACATCACCATTGCAACGAAAAGAATAAAATAATTAGGAATATATCTACCTAAAGAAACTAAAGACCTATGTATAGAAAAATATAAAACACTGATGAAAGAAATCAAAGAGGACACTAATAGATGGAGAAATATACCATGTTCATGGATCAGAAGAATCAATATAGTGAAAATGAGCATACTACCCAAAGCAATCTACAGATTCAATGCAATCCCTATCAAGCTACCAGCGGTATTTTTCACAGAACTAGAACAAATAACTTCAAGATTTGTATGGAAATACATAAAACCTCGAATAGCCAAAGCAATCTTGAGAAAGAAGAATGGAACTGGATGGAGGAATCAACCTGCCTGACTTCAGGCTCTACTACAAAGCCACAGTCATCAAGACCGTATGGTACTGGCACAAAGACAGACATATAGATCAATGAAACAAAATAGAAAGCCCAGAGATAAATCCACACACCTATGGACACCTTATCTTTGACAAAGGAGGCAAGAATATACAATGGAGAAAAGACAATCTCTTTAACAAGTGGTGCTGGGAAAACTGGTCAACCACTTGTAAAAGAATGAAACTAGATCACTTTCTAACACCACACACAAAAATAAACTCAAAATGGATTAAAGATCTAAATGTAAGACCAGAAACTATAAAACTCCTAGAGGAGAACATAGGCAAAACACTCTCCGACATAAGTCACAGCAGGATCCTCTATGATCCACCTCCCAGAATACTGGAAATAAAAGCAAAAATAAACAAATAGGATCTAATTAAAATTAAAAGCTTCTACACAACAAAGGAAAATATAAGCAAGGTGAAAAGACAGCCTTCTGAATGGGAGAAAATAATAGCAAATGAAGCAACTGACAAACAACTAATCTCAAAAATATACAAGCAACTTACGCAGCTCAATTCCAGAAAAATAAACAACCCAATCAAAAAGTGGGCCAAAGAACTAAATAGACATTTCTCCAAAGAAGACATACGGATGGCTAACAAACACATGAAAAGATGCTCAACGTCACTCATTATTAGAGAAATGCGAATCGAGACCGCAATGAGGTACCACTTCACGCCAGTCAGAATGGCTGCGATCCACAAGTCTGCAAGAAATAAATGCTGGAGAGGGTGTGGAGAAAAGGGAACCCTCTTACACTGTTGGTGGGAATGCAAACTAGTACAGCCACTATGGAGAACAGTGTGGAGATTCCTTTAAAAATTGCAAATAGAACTGCCTTATGACCCAGCAGTCCCACTGCTGGGCATACACACTGAGGAAACCAGAATAGAAAGAGACACATGTACCCCAATGTTCATCGCAGCACTGTTTATAATAGCCAGGACATGGAAACAACCTAGATATCCATCAGCAGATGAATGGATAAGAAAGCTGTGGTACATATACACAATGGAGTATTACTCAGCTATTAAAAAGAATACATTTAAATCAGTTCTAATGAGATGAATGAAACTGGAGCCGATTATACAGAGTGAAGTAAGCCAGAAAGAAAAACATCAATACAGTATACTAACACATATATATGGAATTTAGAAAGATGATAATGATGACCCTGTATGCAAGACAGCAAAAGAGACACAGATGTGTAGAGCGGACTTTTGGACTCTGAAGGAGAGGGAGAGGGTGGGAGGATTTGGGAGAATGGCATTGAAACATGTATACTATCATGTAAGGAACGAATCGCCAGTCTATGTTTGATGCAGAATGCAGAATGCTTGGGGCTGGTGCACGGGGATGATCTGGAGGGATGATGTGGGGTGGGAGGTGGGAGGGGGGTTCATTTCTGGGAGCTCATGTACACCCGTGGCAGATTCATGTCAATGTATGTCAAAACCAATACAGTATTGTAAAAGTAAAATAAAGTAAAAATAAAAATTAAAAAAAAAGACAGATGGACAGTGCAACAATAGCACTTAAAACGTATAACCAGCTTGCAAATGTGTTCTTCCTACATTTGTGCAAAGGAGGTGTGCAAAGATACGTGCACCTTAGTTATCTTCTATGACTTGTCTAAACTTCTTTAAGAATTCTCTCTTTTGCATTGGTGGGTAAACAAGAGTTGGGGGCAGGGGTTGCTAAGGTTAATCGAAATACACTAAGTTTAGTCCTGTTTAGAGCCTCCCTGGTAGCTCGGCTGGTAAAGAATCCACCTGCATTGCGGGAGACCTAGGTTCGATCCTTGGGTTGGGAAGATCCCCTGGAAGAGGATATGGCAACTCACTCCAGTATTCTTGCCTGGAGAAGCCCCATGGACAGAGGAGCCCGGTGGGTTACAGTCCATGGGGTCACAAAGAGTCAGACACGACTGAACAACTAAGCACAGCACAGTGCTGTTTAATGTTGTAAACAATTTCTATAGGAAACTTCTGCATTTCTTTTTTTAGTAAGGTGAGTTTTCCAACTTCCTCCCTCTCTTCCTGATCATTCCCAAGAGATATTCAGGCATTGGGAAGAGAGGAAGGAAGAGGAGGACTCTGGGTGGCTTACATACTTCTGATCCCTCCTTCTCTATGGCAAGGCACTGTGCCCAACTGCTCACTGGTTAGCATTGAGACCTGGAGAAGCCTGGGACAGCTAAATTCATGACCTCTTTTCCCATATTGTCAGGACCCAAATTCTGACTCAACCTCATGTTAGCTGTTGGAAGGGCTGGCTATACTTGATTTTAATGTGACCTCAGGTCTAGGAATGCCATAGCTCCCAGTAACAGGGTAATTTGTCTCATCCTGGTAAACCCCAGATAATACTATTAGCCACACTCTTCCTCTCCCATCTTGATGGATTGAAAAATGTCTTTGTCCATTCTTCATCATGGGCCTCTAGGGTGACTTGAGGATGTTGATGTGGCCTCCCCCTTGTCCTCCAATCTTGTTGCCCCACATTGATGTGGAAGTCTATCTATTGGTGTAGGGGCATCTTGGGAGGTGTCTAAGTTCCCAAATCCCAAACTGCCTCCTGGCTTAATCCTGAAAAGAGGTAAGAGCCTATGTGTTTCCCAATATCTTTTTTGTCCTTAGCTCAAACTGTACTGAGTCAGAAAAAGAGAGGCAGGGATTCCACTTTTTCCTGTCGTGTGAGGATTTCTCCCATATTTTATCCTGCTCTTTTCTGAGGTAATGTTTTTTCTTTTGTCTTCCCTCAGGCTCTAATGATACAAGGGCTGTCTTGATTCTTGTGGTAGATGGTGAAAACAAATAAGCAATATTTTAAAATATTATTTCCATTACCAAATTACTTCTCCCGGTGCTGGAAGAAATTTCCTTGACTTGGAAGTTATTTACTTACCCTCTGTGAACCTTCCCATTATCAAATGAGCTGGTTAGACTTTATCCATTAAAACACCTCCCAGATCTTGTGTCCTAGTTTCACTGCAGCCGTGACTCAAGCTCACAATGGTTTGGAAAGTCAGCCTTCCCATTTAAAAACTTGTTAGGGTACTATTTAATTTATTGGGCATTTCAGCTATGAAAGTGTTAGCTCATCAACCTTTTGCCTATCTAAACTCTACCATGTGTCTTATGCTTTAGCACCTTACACTTACTGTTATTTTATGAAAAATATAGAAGAAGAGAGAAACAAGATGAATCCCACAAGAGAAATTAACTTCCCTTCTCACTGTCTGAAGCCTAAGGCTGATGGCTTTTCAAAAGAAGGAAAGGTAAAGGATTGAAGATATGCCAACACACAGAGTTCCTGGTATACCCTGTTGTGACAAGAGCAGAAAAATTTCCTAATAAATTGTAATATTTGGAAAGCTGAAAGACTGAATACAGTGAAATAAACACAAAATCTATTCAGAAAAATGGTTCAGTGGTCATGGTTGAGGGAATGATGGTTGTTCTCCAGGTTGAGATTGTCTTAATTATTCTAACATATATGTGTTATCTCCACTTTATGCACAATTCATATACGTTGTCTAAGATTGTTTTAATAACAAAAGTTTTTGATACTATGACAGAAATGAACATACTTATGAGACAGAAACAGATTCACAGACATAGAGAAATCACAGATTTGTGATTGCCAAAGAAGAAGGGGTTGGAAGAGGGATGGATTGAAAGTTTGAGATTAACAGATGCAAACTATTATATAGAATGGATAAACAATAAGGCCCTACCGATATATTTAATATCCTGTGATAAGCCACATTGGAAAAAGATATGAAAAAGAGTATAGGTGCTTAGTCGCTCAGTTGTGTCTGACTCATTGTGACCCCATAGACTGTAGCCCACCAGGCTCCTCTATCCATGGGGATTCTCCAGAATACTGGAGTGGGTTGCCATGCCCTCCCTCCAAGAGATCTTCCCAACCCAGGGATCAAACTCAGGTCTCTAAAATTGCAGACAGATTCTTTCCCAGCTGAGCTACGAGGGAAACCTACACAACTAAGTCATTTTGCTGTACTCCAGAAAGTAACACAACATTGTAAATCAACTATACTTCAATAAAATGTATATTTTTAAGTTTGTGGTAAACATGAATGCCACATTTGAGCTATTCTAAGTAAGGATGGGAAGGTGAACCCTACCTCTCAGGAAAACAAGGAAACATCTTCTTGGGAGAATGTACTGTTGAGTTATGACATTCCATTCTCTTGGCCTATTGGGAAATATTTATTAAGGCTGCTGTGTGCCAGGTAATCTGCCAAGTGATGAAAGACTGTACTGCACAAATAAGCTTACAGTCAGCTAGGCAAGGTGAAAAAATAATCCCAACTTAAGTGCTAACATAAAGGGTGTGTGCATGCATGCTAAATTTCTTCAGCCGTGTCAAACTCTTTGCACCCTATGGACTGTGGCTCACCAGGCTCCTCTATCCATGGGATTCTCCAGGCAAGAACACTGGAGTGGGTTGCCATTTCCTCCTCCAGGGGATCTTCCTGACCCAGGGATCCAAACTGAGTCTCTTAATGTCTCCTGCATTGGCAGGTGGGTTCTTTACCATTACTGCTGCTAGAGTGGGCTTCCAAAGAAGCAAAAAGCTGGACACCCAACCTATCCCATGGTATTAATCGTGGGCAGCCAGAGGAGGCCTCGGAGAGTACATGTGTGCTTAGTCACCAACTCATCTCTGACTCTTCGTGACACCATGGACTGCAGCCTGCCAGGCTCCTCTGTCCATGGGGATTCTCCAGGCAAGAACACTGGACTGGGTTGCCATATCCTCCTCCCGGGGATCTTTCCAACCCAGGTCTCCAACCCAAGTCTCCAGCATTGCAGGTGGATTCTTTACGGACTGAGCCCCCAGGGAAGCCCCCAGAGAGGAAATAGCCTTTGATAAACAGAAGCAGTATTTCAAGTTCACCTGGATGGGGTACTTTCCTACAAAAGGAGACAACAAAAACCTCTCACCTTTGGATTCCCCAATCTCAGCTCCACCTGCATTTGAGTTGTCACACCCAAAGAAGTGGGACACAGTGCATCCTCCTCAACCTTTTTCACCCTCCTAATTGATTAGCCTCTAACTAAAAACATCTAGATTAAACTTCTAGCAGCCCTGCACTGCCGCCTTTAATGGCAGCACACAAAACAAGAGGCTGGCATTCTTTGGGGTTGCCTAAACTGTGAAAAATCCTGCTAACTTTTGAAAAAACAACTCTTGCAAAGACTTGGATTTCTGGCATTAAGCCCATTTTATTTATTTATTTTTTAAAAGGAAGGAGATTTTGTAAAATCTCTAAAAGACTGCCTCAAAACTCTCCAGTTCCCAATGCAGTCAGACATCAATAATGTATTTTAAGACTTTGTTTTTTCCATTTCTTGCTGTCTTCTGGTAGTCCTCGGGGGCCGTCATTCTGAGTTCCAGTAGTAACAATCTTAGCCACTGTGAAGATCAGGCCTAGAATCCTGCAATGAACAGCTGGTCACATCCAGGGCCCTCAGTCTCATTCCCTTAATGAGGAACCTGGGAGAGTTTACTGCACCACCAACTCACTCTAACTGACCTCATAGGAGGCTGATTTTCTTTAACCAAATTTACCTTGCAAGCAAAGAATCACTCACGAGGAATAGGAATGCCCTTAAGTTTTAAGATAGACACTCTGCTCTGCTTAGTTGATCAGTTGTGTCTGACTCCTTGCAACCCCATGGACTGTAGCCTGCCAGGCTCCTCTGTCCATGGAATTCTCCAAGTGACAATATTGGAATGGGTTGCCATTTCCTTCTCCCAGGGGATCTTCCCAACCCAGGGATCGAACCCATGTCTCTTGCATTGCAGATGGATTCTTTACCATCTGAGCCATCAGGAAAGCCCTAAGACAGACACTTGTGGATTCAAGTCTGACTCTGTGATTTACTTGCTATGTGATATTGGTAAGTCATCTAACCTTTCTGAGCCTCAGTTTTACTCATCTGCTCAAGAGAAACTGTTCCTACCTTGTAAGAATATTGTTTTAAAATTAAATTTCATATCTGCCATAATGATGCACACAGATTATTTGTTTTAATCAAAGAGTGCTGAATGTCTTATAATGAAAATCAACATTTTCAAGCCTCCCTAGTCCTGAATTCTGATCTCTGGGGGCAGCTACTCTCTACCACTTAATCTGATTCCTCTGATATTTACTTCCATGTATTTAAACACTGCAGATTTCTTCTGTCCTCCCCTGGTTCGGGTCTTTCTTTTTCATACTGGAGATTCCCCACCCTGTGTGGTGGTCAGATTTTGGAAAAGGAGAACGCTAAGGAGCCCTCTGTGACTTCTGTGTGGTGGAGGGAGGTGGGGGGAGCAGGGTGTTGACTGATGGAATTCTTTGCTGGGTAATGAGGTGGTGAGTCAGCCTATTCATTTGGGAACCATAAATATTTCAGTATCTTGATGTCTTTTCTCATGGATCTGTCAGTTCCTCCAGATAAAAATCCCCCAAGCCTGTGGGTGAGGGGAGAAGGGAGCAGTCCCAGTGTTTGCCCATCTCTCTTCTCAATGGTTTGCTGTCCCTGTTGACACCCAGAGTCCTGAGGCTTTCTTATTTACTACCACGGAAATCCCACTTCTGTGTGGCAGGGGTGAAAGAAGGGAAGAGAGGTAGTTGTCTGACTGTGTCAGGTGGGTGCGTGTTGGGGGGGGAATCGGAGAGTCAACAGCTCCATCTAAGTGGTTAATCCCACTCAGCCGCATCTTCTCTAGCATCCTGTGGCCAGTATGCCTGGATTACAACCATCTACACCTCATGGTCCCACCTGTCAACCCTTCCTCTGCTCTCCACCTTCCAGAATCATAGAAATCTCTCTCTTTGTCTGCTCTCTCCTCTCCTGCACTCTGCCACTGTAAGTTAGCACCTCCTTTTCTCCTTGTTTCCCTCTTTACCCCTCCTTCTTCCTTTCTTTCTTTTCTCTTTGCTCCCTCTCTAGGAGGGTTTCAGGAGAGAAAAAAGATAAACTCTTGTGGCCAATCTGCTTTCATCCCCTAACTTTATAGACAGAAGTTCTGTTGGAAGACCTACCTGAGATAAAGAATGTGAAGTCTCTTGTTCAATATCTGGCATATTTGAAGGCTCCATAGCTGCACCATGCCTTCCAGATTTTCCTTGGACAGCCTCTGACATCCCCTCAAAAAGGGTCTGTGGTGGGACAGTTGCAAGATTTTAGGCCAGTGATCCCCAAACTTTTTGGCACCAGGGATCAGTTTCATGGAAGACAATTTTTCCATGGACTGGGGTGGGGGGACAGTTTGGGGATGATTCAAAGACATTACATGTATTGGGCACTCTATTTCTATTATTATTACATCAGCTCTACCTCAGATCATCAGTCATTAAACCCTAGAGGTTGGGGACCCTGTTTTAGGAAATTCCTAGAATGCATGGTGCATCCCAGGAGATGAGAGGGAACCTGATATGCTCTGTTTCTTCAGATCAACCAACTCTGTTAACTTAATTAATCCTCAAGGCAACACCATTAGGCAGCTATTACTATTATTATTTCCATTTATGCCCATGGTTTTAAGATGTAGGCACTATAGCAATGGCCTTGAGCAGCCTCTTGTTCTGGAGAAAGAAAAGAAAGAAGAGAAACATCCCTTGACCCTCTGTCAGTGACCAGACATTGACGAAATACATCCACCATGCCCTGTGAAAACCCTTCTGCCATCAAAGACAAACACAGCCAGACATTAGTTAAAGCAGTGAAAACAGGTATTATTCAGTAACTACTGACAGCAGGGGAAAAGCCAAACTTTATTCCAATTCGTGCAGAAGTGATTCAAGTGTTTTAAAGGAAGGATGAGGGGCAGGGGTTCAGTAGAGTCAGAAGAGAGAAAACCTACAAAGTGTTGATCAGGGTAAATGTGATTAGGCAGCTGTGTCTGCTAGCTGGCAGCCGTGGAAGCTAGGATTCCATCCTCCCACAGAGACTGGGAGCCAGAGGCCCTCGCCTCTCTGATGAGTACATTTCAAATGAAAGGCTTTCAGGTCCTTCAGAAAAACACTTGAGATGTAAGCGATACATATTCACAGCGGTCAGACCTTTTCAGTCAACGGCCAGGAGTTTATTATCAGGTATTGGCTGGAACAAACAGCACTTTCCTAGTAGCACTGAGAGTTCTCAGGCAGGCATTTTAATTGCAGGGCTGGGGTCACCCTAGGGATGTGGCCTGTGGCTGCAAGAAGCCATATTTGGATGGAGCTGTTATGTTATTTTGTGCCCAGAGAACTGCATTTCTCATTACCAGGTCCAATGAAGGTTCAGAATTGTCCTGGCATGAGGACTTGTGCACACATGCACACGCACACACACACACCATAGAGAGTGGTAACTAAGAAGCAAAAATGTGGTCCCTGGGTGTCCTCGTGGCTGAGCTCTCCTGCAGGGCCCCCAATCTATATAAGGTTGGCTGTCTGCAGCCAGCTGAGTTACTAAGATTACAAATGAAAACCAGTCCCCAGAGGGTGCGCCGTTGCTGTAGCACAGAAGGAAAGCATAATTCTTGCTCACACTCGGCTTTGTGATCAGTTTCTCCCCTGGTAGATACTCTTGTAACTTCTTTTTAGGGCTTCCAATCTTACAAAACCCACACACACAGAGCACACAGCATAAAGTCTGCAGGTCAAACCTTTCCCACTCAGTTCACTATGTTGGTCTCTTTCTCACTAAAGCAGAATATTCTTTCTCTGTGGCTGTTTCAAATGGAAGAGCTTTTTATAGTTTGAAAATATATTGAATAAACAGTAACAGCAGTGAAAATAATCATTATTATTTCTGTGTTGATTGCTGTAATTTCCAGTTCCTATGTCCCAACTCTGTGTCAGATACTGTGCTAAGCACTATGTAGTCATTATCTGTAACCCCCAACCCCCGAAACCATGCTGTTCATGCGTGGATATCGTTTTCTGATACATAAGGAAATAGGCCTCAGAGAAGGGAAATTACTCAAGGTCACACAGACAGATAAGAGGGACTGAAATCTAGGTCTATCTATCCAAAGACCTCAGGTTCTACCATGACAATAAGATGCTGATAGGAATAGACTGAATGGATAGGAAGAGCTGGTTTCTTTTTAAGTTTTTTGTTTTTGGTTTTTTGGGGGTTTTTTTGTGTTTTTTTTTTTTTTTTTTACTTTACAATATTGTATTGATTTCGCCATACATCAACATGAATCTGCCATGGGTGTACATGTGTTCCCCATCCTGAGCCCCCCCTCCCACCTCCCTCCCCATCCCATCCCTCTGGGTCATCCCAGTGCACCAGCCCCAAGCACCCTGTCTCATGTATTGAAATTGGACTGGTGATTCATTTCACATATGCTATTATACATGTTTCAGTGCCATTCTCCAAAATCATCCCACCCTCACCCTCTCCCACAGAGTCCGTAAGACTGTCCTATACATCTGTGTCTCTATTGCTGTCTCGCATACAGGGTTATCATTACCATCTTTCTAAATTCCATATATATTCCATATACACGCGTTAGTATACTGTATTGGTGTTGTTCCTTCTAGCTTACTTCACTCTGTATGATAGGCTCCAGTCTCATCCACCTCATTAGAACTTAATCAAATGTATTATTTTTAATGGCTGAGTTTATGTACTCCATTGTGTATATGTACCACAGCTTTCTTATCCATTCATCTGCTGATGGACATCAAGGTTGCTTCCATGTCCTGGCTATTATAAACAGTGCTGTGGTGAACATTGGGGTACACGTGTCTCTTTCATTTCTGACTTCCTCGGTGTGTATGCCCAGCAGTGGGATTGCTGGGTCATATGGCAGTTCTATTTCCAGTTTTTTAAGGAATCGCCACACTGTTCTCCATAATGGCTATACAGTTTCATTCTCGCCAACAGGGTAAGAGGGTTCCCTTTTCTCCACACCCTCTCCAGCATTTATCGCTTGTAGACTTTTGGATAGCAGCCATTCTGACAGGCATGAAATGGTACCTCATTGTGTTTTTGATTTGCATTTCTCTGATAATTACTGATGTTGAGCATCTTTTCATGTGTTTGTTAGCCATCTGTATGTCTTCTTTGGAGAAATGTTTCTTAGTTCTCTGGCCCACTTTTTGATTGGGTCATTTATTTTTCTGGAATTGAGCTGCATAAGCTGCTTGTATATTTTTGAGATTAGTTGTTTGTCAGTTGCTTCATTTGCTATTATTTTCTCCCATTCTGAAGGCTGCCTTTTCACCTTGTTTATAGTTTTGTTTGTTGTGCAGAAGCTTTTAATTTTAATTAGGTCCCATTTGTTTATTTTTGCTTTTGTTTCCAATATTCTGGGAGGTAGGTCATAGAGGATCCTGCTGTGATTTATGTCGGAGAGTGTTTTGACTATATTCTCCTCTAGGAGTTTTATACTTTCTGGTCTTACATTTAGATCTTTAATCCATTTTGAGTTTATGTTTGTGTATGGTGTTAGAAAGATTTCTAGTTTCATTCTTTTACAAGTGGTTGACCAGTTTTCCCAGCACCACTTGTTAAAGAGATTTGTCTTTTCTCCATTGTATATTCTTGCCTCCTTTGTCAAAGATAAGGTGTCCGTAGGTGCATGGATTTATCTCTGGGCTTTCTATTTTGTTCCATTGATCTATATTTCTGTCTTTGTGCCAGTACCATACTGTCTTGATGACTGTGGCTTTGTAGTAGAGCCTGAAGTCAGGCAGGTTGATTCCTCCATCCAGTTCCATTCTTCTTTCTCAAGATTGCTTTGGCTATTTGAGGGTTTTTGTACTTCCATACAAATTATGAAATTATTTGTTCTAGCTCTGTGAAAAATGCCATTGGTAGCTTGATAGGGATTGCATTGAATCTATAGATTGCTTTGGGTAGTATACTGATTTTCACTATATTGATTCTTCTGATCCATGAACATGGTATATTTCTCCATCTATTAGTGTCCTCTTTGATTTCTTTCACCAGTGTTTTATAGCTTTCTATATATAGGTCTTTAGTTTCTTTAGGTAGATATATTCCTAAGTATTTTATTCTTTTCGTTGCAATGGTGAATGGAATTGTTTCCTTAATTTCTCTATTTTCTCATTATTAGTGTATAGGAATGCAAGGGATTTCTGTGTGTTGATTTTATATGCTGAAACTTTATTATATTCATTGACTAGCTCTAGTAATTTTCTGGTGGAGTCTTTAGGGTTTTCTATTCAGAGGATAATGTCATCTGAAAACAGTGAGAGTTTTACTTCTTCTATTTCAATTTGGATTCCTTTTATTTCTTTTTCTGCTCTGATTGCTGTGGCCAAAACTTCCAAAACTGTGTTAAACAGTAGTGGTGAAAGTGGGCACCCTTGTCTTGTTCCTGACTTTAGGGGAAATGCTTTCAATGTTTCACCATTGAGGATAATGTTTGCTGTGGGTTAATCATATATAGCTCTTATTATGTTGAGGTATGTTCCTTCTATTCCTGCTTTCTGGAGAGTTTTTATCATAAATGGTTGTTGAATTTTGTCAAAGTCTTTCTCTGCATCTATTGAGATAATCATATGGCTTTTATTTTTCAATTTGTTAATGTGGTGAATTACACTCATTGATTCACAGATATTGATGAATCCTTGCATCTCTGGGATAAAGCCCACTTGGTCATGATATATGATCTTTTTAATGTGTTGTTGAATTCTGATTGCTAGAATTTTGTTAAGGATTTTTGCATCTATGTTCATCAGTGACATTGGCTTGTAGTTTTCTTTTTTTGTGGCATCTTTGTCAGGTTTTGGTATTAGGGTGATAGTGGTCTCATAGAATGAGTTTGGAAGTCTACCTTCCTCTGCAATTTTCTGGAAGAGTTTGAGTAGGATAGGTGCTAGCTCTTCTCTAAATTTTTGGTAGAATTCAGCTGTGAAGCCATCTGGTCCTGGGCTTTTGTTTGCTGGAAGATTTCTGATCACAGTTTCAATTTCCATGCTTGTGATGGGTCTGTTAAGATTTTCTATTTCTTCCTGGTTCAGTTTTGGAAAGTTGTACTTTTCTAAGAATTTGTCCATTTCTTCCACGTTGTCCATTTTATTAGCATATAATTGCTGATAGTAGTCTCTTATGATCCTTTGTATTTCTGTGTTGTCTGTTGTGATCTCTCCATTTTCATTTCTTATTTTATTGATTTGATTTTTCTCCCTTTGTTTCTTGATGAGTCTGGCTAATGGTTTGTCAATTTTATTTATCCTTTCAAAGAACCAGCTTTTGGCTTTGTTGATTTTTGCTATGGTCTCTTTTGTTTATTTTGCATTTATTTCTGCCCTAATTTTAAAGATTTCTTTTCTTCTACTACCCCTGGGGCTCTTCATTTCTTCCTGTGGCTGTGACCCGGTGCACTAAGTGCAGCCAAGAGGAGTTACCCCACATCCGAGGTCAGGGGCAGTGGCCGAGAGTGCCAGGCTGCGACAGCGCAGGAACATCCAAGAGGAGCTACCCAAGCCAGGAGGAGACACCACGCATCAGAGGTCAGGGGTGGTGGCCGAGAGGAGCTACCCTATGTCCGAGGCCAGGGGAGGCGGCCAAGAGGAGCTACCCCACCTCCAAGGTCAGTGGTGGCCAGGAGGAGACACCCCATGTCCGAGGCCAGGGGCGGCAGCAGGGAGGAGACACCATGTGCTGGAGGCCAGGGGCAGGGCCCGAGGCCAGGGGTGGCGGCTGGAGGAGCAAACTGAGGAACTGTGGCTGCGAGGGTGTAGGAGGGTCTAAAGGAGCTATCCCACGTTGAAAGTCAGGAACGGCGGCAGTAAGGAGATACCCCCGCCCAAGGTAAGGAGCATCAGCTGTGCTTTGCTGGAGCAGCCATGAAGAGATACCCCACGCCCAAGGTAAGAGAAACCCAATGAAGATGGTAGGTGTTGCAAGAGGGCATCAGAGGGCAGACACACTGACCATACTCACAGAAAACTACTCAATCTAATCACACTAGGACCACAGCCTTGTCTAACTCAATGAAACCAAGCCACACCTGCCGGGCAGCCCAAGACGGGCAGGTCAGGGTGGAGAGGTCTGACAAAATGTGGGCCACTGGAGAAGGGAATGGCAAGCCACTTCAGTATTCTTGCCTTGAGAACCCCAGGAACAGTATGAAAAGGCAAAATTATAGGATACTGAAAGAGGAACTCCCCAGGTCAGTAGGTGCCCAATATGCTACTGGAGATCAGTGGAGAAATAACTCCAGAAAGAATGAAGGGATGGAGCCAAAGCAAAAACAATACCCAATTGTGGATGCGACTGGTGATAGAAGCAAGGTCCAATGCTGTAAAGAGCAATATTGCATAGGAACCTGGAATGTCAGGTCCATGAATCAAGGCAAATTGGAAGTGGTCAAACAAGAGATGGCAAGAGTGAACGTCGATATTCTAGGAATCAGCGAACTAAAGTGGACTGGAATGGGTGAACTTAACTCAGATGACCATTATATCTACTACTGTGGGCAGGAATCCCTCAGAAGAAATGGAGTAGCCATCATGGTCAACGAAAGAGTCCAAAATGCAGTACTTGGATGCAATCTCAAAAATGACAGAATGATCTCTGTTTGTCTCAAAGGCAAACCATTCAATATCACAGTAATCCAAGTCTATGCCCCAACCAGTAACACTGAAGAAGCTGAAGTAGAATGGTTCTATGAAGACCTACAAGACTTTTTGGAACTAATACCCCAAAAAGATGTCCTTTCCATGATAGGGGACTGTAAAGCAAAAGTAGGAAGTCAAGAAACACCTGGAGTAACAGACAAATTTGGCCTTGGAATGCGGAATGAAGCAGGGAAAAGACTAATAGAGTTTTGCCAAGAAAATGCACTGGTCATAGCAAACACCCTCTTCCAACAACACAAGAGAAGACTCTACACATGGACATCACCAGATGGTCAACACCAAAATCAGATTGATTATATTCTTTGCAGCCAGAGATGGAGAAGCTCTATACAGTCAACAAAAACAAGACCAGGAGCTGACTGTGGCCAAGATCATGAACTCCTTATTACCAAATTCAGACTCAAATTGAAGAAAGTAGGGAAAACCGCTAGACCATTCAGGTATGACCTAAATCAAATCCCTTATGATTATACAGTGGAAGTGAGAAATAGATTTAAGGACCTAGACCTGATAGATAGAGTGCCTGATGAACTATGGAATGAGGTTCATTACATCATACAGGAGACAGGGATCAAGACCATCCCCACGGAAAAGAAATGCAAAAAAGCAAAATGGCTGTCTGGGGAGGCCTTACAAATAGCTGTGAAAAGAAGAGAGATGAAAAGCAAAGGAGAAAAGGAAAGATATAAGCTTCTGAATGCAGAGTTCCAGAGAATAGCAAGAAGAGATAAGAAAGCCTTCCCTGGTGATCAATGCAAAGAAATAGAGGAAAAGAACAGATTGGGAAAGACTAGAGATCTCTTCAAGAAAATGAGAGATACCAAGGGAACATTTCATGCAACGATGGGCTTGATAAAGGACAGAAATGGTATGGACCTAACAGAAACAGAAGATATTAAGAAGAGGGGGCAAGAATACATGGAAGAACTGTACAAAAAAGATCCTCATGACCCAGATAATCATGATGGTGTGCTCACTAATCTAGAGCCAGACATCCTGGAATGTGAAGTCAAGCGGGCCTTAGGAAGCATCGCTATGAACAAAGCTAGTGGAGGTGATGGAATTCCAGTTGAGCTGTTTCAAATCCTGAAAGCTGATGCTGTGAAAGTGCTGCACTCAATATGCCAGCAAATCTGGAAAACTCAGCAGTGGCCACAGGACTGGAAAAGGTCAGTTTTCATTCCAATCCCAAAGAAAGTCAATGCAAAAGAATGCTCAAACTACTGCACAATTGCATTCCTCTCACATGCTAGTGAAGTAATGCTAAAAATTCTCCAAGCCAGGTTCAGCCTTATGTGAACCATGAACTTCCTGATGTTCAAGCTGGTTTTAGAAAAGGCAGAGGAACCAGAGATCAAATTGCCAACAGCTGCTGGATCATGGAAAAAGTAAGAGAATTCCAGAACAACATCTATTTCTGCTTTATTGACTGTGTCAAAGCCTTTGACTGTGTGGATCACAATACACTGTGGAAAATTCTGAGAGAGATGGGATACGAGACCACCTGACCTGCCTCTTGAGAAATCTGTATGCAGGTCAGGAGGCAGAGGTTAGAACTGGACATGGAACAACAAACTGGTTCCAAATAGGAAAAGGAGTAGGTCACGGCAGTATATTGTCACCCTGCTTATTTAACTTCTATGCAGAGTACATCATGAGAAACGCTGGACTGGAAGAAACACAAGCTGAAATCAAGATTGCCGGGAGAAATATCAATAACCTCAGATATGCAGATGACACCACCCTTATGGCAGAAAGTGAAGAGGAACTAAAAAGCCTCTTGATGAAAGTGAAAGAGGACATCTAGGTTGTTTCCATGTCCTGGCTATTATAAACAGTGCTGCGATGAACATTGGGGTACATGTGTCTCTTTCAATTCTGGTTTAACAGCCTAGATGTCCATCAGCAGATGAATGGATAAGAAAGCTGTGGTACATATACACAATGGAGTATTACTCAGCCATAAAAAAGAATTCATTTGAATCAGTTCTGATGAGATGGATGAAACTGGAGCCAATTATACAGAGTGAAGTAAGCCAGAAAGAAAAACACCAATACAGTATACTAACACATATATATGGAATTTAGGAAGATGGCAATGACAACCCTGTATGCAAGACAGGAAAAAAGACACAGATGTGTATAACGGACTTTTGGACTCAGAGGGAGAGGGAGAGGGTGGGATGATTTGGGAGAATGGCATTCTAGCATGTATACTATCATGTAAGAATTGAATCGCCAGTCTATGTCTGATGCAGGATACAGCATGCTTGGGGGCTGGTGCATGGGGATGACCCAGAGAGATGTTATGGGGAGGGAAGTGGGAGGGGGGTTCATGTTTGGGAACGCATGTAAGAATTAAAAGATTTTAAAATTTAAAAAATAAGAAAACTAAAAAAAAAAAAAAAAAGAAAGTGAAAGAGGAGATTGAAAAGGTTGGCTTAAAGCTCAACATTCAGAAAAGGAAGATCATGGCATCTGGTCCCATCACTTCATGGGAAATAGATGGGGAAACAGGGGAAACCATGTCAGACTTAATTTTTTTCGGTTCCAAAATCACTGCAGATGGTGACTGCAGCCATGAAATTAAAAGACGCTTACTCCTTGGAAGAAAAGTTATGACCAACCTAGATAGTATATTCAAAAGCAGAGACATTGCTGACTAAGGTCCGTCTAGTCAAGGCTATGGTTTTTCCTGTGGTCATGTACGGTTGTGAGAGTTGGACTGTGAAGAAGGCTGAGCACTGAAGAACTGATGCTTTTGAAGTGTGGTGTTGGAGAAGACTCTTGAGAGTCCCTTGGACTGCAAGGAGATCCCACCAGTCCATTCTGAAGGAGATCAACCCCTGGATTTCTTTGGAAGGACTGATGCTAAAGCTGAAATTCCAGTACTTTGGCCACCTCATGCGAAGAGTTGACTCATTGGAAAAGACTCTGATGCTGGGAGGGAATTGGGGCAGGAGGAGAAGGGGATGACAGAGGATGAGATATCTGGATGGCATCACTACTCGATGGATGTGAGTCTGAGTGAACTGCGGAAGTTGTTGATGGACAGGGAGGCCTGGTGTGCTGTGATTCATGAATTCACAAAGAGTCAGACACGATTGAGCGACTGAACTTAGGTGTGCTGCTGCTGCTGCTGCTTAGTTGCTTCTGTCATGTTCGACTCCATGTGACCCCATAGACGGCAGCCCACGAGGCTCCCCTGTCCCTGGGATTCTCCAATCTTTAGGTTTAGAGTTAGGTTATTTATTTGACTTTTTTCTTGTTTCTTGAGGTATGCCTGTGTTGCTATGAACCTTCTCCTTAGCACTGCTTTTACAGTGACCCACAGGTTTTGGTTTGTTGTGTTTTCATTTTCATTTATTTCTATGCATATTTTGATTTCTTTTTGATTTCTTCTGTGATTTGTTGGTTATTCAGCAGCGTGATGTTCAACCTCCATATGTTGGAATTTTTAATGTTTTTTCTCCTGTAATTGAAATCTAATCTTTCTGCTTTGTGGTCAGAAAAGATGCTTGGAATGATTTCAATTTTTTTGAATTTACCAAGGCTAGATTTATGGCCCAGGATGTGATCTATCCTGGAGAAGGTTCCGTGTGCGCTTGAGAAAAAGGTGAAATTCATTGTTTTGGGGTGAAATGTCCTACAGATATCAATTAGGTTTAACAGATCTATTGTATCCTTTAAAGTTTGTTTTTCTTTGTTAATTTTCTGTTTAGTTGATCTATCCAGAGGTGTGAGTGGGATATTAAAGTCTCCCACTATCATGTTATTGTTAATTTCCCCTTTCATACTTGTTAGCATTTGTCTTACATATTGCTGTGCCCCTATGTTGGGTGCATATATATTTAAAATTGTTATATCTTCTTCTTGGATTGATCCTTTGATCATTATGTAGTGTCTTTCTTTGTCTCTTTTCACAGCCTTTGTTTCAAAGTCTATTTTATCTGATATGAGTATTGCTACTCCTGCTTTCTTTTGGTCTCTATTTGCATGGAATATCTTTGTCCAGCTCTTCACTTTCAGTCTGTATGTATCCCTTGTTTTGAGGTGGGTCTCTTGTAGACAACATATATAGGGTCCTGTTTTTGTATCCATTCAGCCAGTCTTTGTCTTTTTGGTTGGGGCATTCAACCCATTTACGTTTAAGGTAATTTTTGATAAGTATGATCTCATTGTCATTTACTTTATCGTTTTGTTTCAAGTTTATACACCCTTTTGGTGTTTCCTGTCTAGAGAAGATCCTTTAGCATTTGTTGGAGAGCTGGTTTGGTAGTACTGAATTCTCTCAGCTTTTGCCTGTCTGTAAAGCTTTTGATTTCTCCTTCATATTTGAATGAGATCCTTGCTGGGTACAGTAATCTGGGCTGTAGGTTATTTTCTTTCATCACTTTAAGTATGTCCTGCCTTTCCCTCCTGGCCTGAAGAGTTTCTATTGAAAGATCAGCTGTTATCCTTATGGGAATCACCTTGTGTGTTATTTGTTGTTTTTCCCTTGCTGCTTTTAATATTTGTTCTTTGTGTTTGATCTTTGTTAATTTGATTAATATGTGTCATTTCTTCAGCGATCAATGCAAAGAAATAGAGGAAAACAACAGAATGGGACAGACTAGAGATCTCAAGAAAATTAAAGATACCAAGGGAAAATTTCATGCAAACATGGGCTTGATAAAGGACAGAAATGGTATGGACCTAACAGAAGCAGAAGATATTAAGAAGAGGTGGCAAGAATACACAGAAGAACTGTACAAAAAAGATCTTCATCACCAAGATAATCACAATGGTATGATCACTCACCTAGAGCCAGACATCCTGGAATGTGAAGTCAAGTAGACCTTAGAAAGCATCACTACAAACAAAGCTAGTGGAGGTGATGGAATTCCAGTTGAGCTATTTCAAATCCTGAAAGCTGATGCTGTGAAAGTGCTGAACTCAATATGCCAGCAAATTTGGAAAACTCAGCAGTGGCCACAGGGCTGGAAAAGGGCAGTTTCCATTCCAATCCCAAAAAAGGCAATGCCAAAGAATGCTCAAACTACCGCACAATTGCACTCATTTCACATGCTAGGAAAGTAATGCTCAAAATTCTCCAAGCCAGGCTTCAGCCTTACATGAACCATGAACTTCCTGATGTTCAAGCTGGTTTTATAAAAAGCAGAGGAACCAGAGATCAAATTGCCAACAGCTGCTGGATCATGGAAAAAGCAAGAGAATTCCAGAAAAACATCTATTTCTGCTTTATTAACTATGCCAAAGCCTTTGACTGTGGATCACAATACACTGTGGAAAATTCTGAGAGAGATGGGATACGAGACCACGTGACCTGCCTCTTGAGAAATCTGTATGCAGGTCAGGAAGCAACAGTTAGAACTGGACATGGAACAACAGACTGGTTCCAAATAGGAAAAGGAGTAGGTCAAGGCTGTATATTGTCACCCTGCTTATTTAACTTCTATGCAGAGTACATCATGAGAAACGCTGGGCTGGAAGAAACACAAGCTGGAATCAAGATTGCCAGGAGAAATATCAATAACCTCAGATATGCAGATGACACCACCCTTATGGCAGAAAGTTAAGAGGAGATAAAAGCTTCTTGATGAAAGTGAAAGAGGAGAGTGAAAAAGTTGGCTTAAAGCTCAACATTCAGAAAACAAAGATCATGGCATCCGGTCTCATCACTTCATGGGAAATAGATGGGGAAACAGTGGAAACCGTGTCAGACTTTATTTTTGGGGGCTCCAGAATCACTGCAGATGGTGACTGCAGCCATGAAATTAAAAGATGCTTACTCCTTGGAAGAAAAGTTATGACCAACCTCGACAGCATATTGAAAAGCAGAGACATTACTTTGCCAACTAAGGTCCGTCTAGTCAAGGCTATGGTTTTTCCAGTAGTCATGTATGGATGTGAGAGTTGGACTGTGAAGAAGGCTGAGCACCAAAGAATTGATGCTTTTGAAGTGTGGTGTTGGAGAAGACTCTTGAGAGTCCCTTGGACTGCAAGGAGATCCAACCAGTCCATTCTGAAGGAATTTCTTTGGAAGGAATGATGCTAAAGCTGAAACTCCAGTACTTTGGCCACCCATGCGAAGAGTTGACTCATTGGAAAAGCCTTTGATGCTGGGAGAGATTGGGGGCAGGAGGAGAAGGGGATGACAGAGGATGAGATGGTTGGATGGCATCACTAACTCGAAGGATGTGAGTATGAGTGAACTCCGGCATTTGGTGATGGACAGGGAGTCCTGCTGTGCTGCGATTCATGGGGTTGCAAAGAGTCGGACACGACTGACCGACTAAACTGAACTGAACTGGGGTGTTTCACCTTGGGTTTATCCTGTTTGTGACTCTCTGGGTTTCTTGGACTTGGGTGATTATTTCCTTTCCCATTTTAGGGAAGTTTTCAACTATTATCTCCTCAAGCATTTTCTCATGGTCTTTCTTTTGGTTTTCTTCTTCTGGGACTCCTATGATTCAAATGTTGGGGCATTTAACATTGTCCCAGAGATTTCTGAGATTGTCCTCATTTCTTTTAATTCGTTTTTCTTTTTTCCTCTCTGATTCATTTATTTCTACCATTTTATCTTCTATCTCACTAATCCTATCTTTCGCCTCCATGATTCTACTATTTGTTCCCTCCAGAGTGTTTCTGATGTCATTTATTGCATTATTCATTGTGTATTGACTCTTTTGTATTTCTTCTAGGTCCCTGTTAAATCTTTCTTGCATTTTCTCAATCTTTGTCTCCAGGCTATTTATCTGTGATTCCATTTTGTTTTCAAGATTTTGGATCATTTTCATTATCATTATTCAGAATTCTTTATCAGGTAGATTCCCTGTCTCTTCCTCTTTTGTTTGATTTGGTGGGCATTTATCCTGTTCCTTTTACCTGCTGGCTATTCCTCTGTCTCTTCATCTTGTTTATATTGCTGTATTTGGGGTGGCCTATTCTGGCAGTTTGTGGAGTTCTCTTTATTGTGGAGTTTCCTCACTGTGATTGGGGTTGTATGGGTGGCTTGTCAAGGTTTCCTGGTTAGGGAAGTTTGTGTCAGTGTTTGGGTGGGTGGAGCCTTTCTTCTCTCTGGAGTGCAATGAAGTGTACAGTAATGAGTTATGAGATGTCAGTGGATTTGGAGTGACTTTGGGCAGCCTGTGTCTTGAGGCTCAGGGCTATGTTCCTGTGTTGCTGGAGAATTTGCATGGTATGTCTTGCTCTGGAACTTGTTGGCCCTTTGGTGGTGCTTGGTTTCAGTGTAGGTATGGAGGCGTTTGATGAGCTCCTGTTGATTAATGTTCCCTAGAGTCAGGAGTTCTCTGGTGTTCTTAGGACTTGGACTTAAGCCTCCGGCTTCTGGTTTTCAGTCTTATTTTTACAGTAGCCTCAAGACTTCTCCATCTATGCTGCTAAGTCGCTTCAGTCATGTCCGACTTTGTGCAACTCCATAGACAGCAGCCCACCAGGCTCCCCCATCCCTGGGTTTCTCCAGGCAAGAACACTGGAGTGGGTTGCCATTTTCTTCTCCAATGCATGAAAGTGAAAAGTGAAAGTGAAGTCGCTCAGTCGTGTCCGACTCTTAGCGACCCTATGGACTGCAGCCCACCAGGCTCCTCCATCCATGGGATTTTCCAGGCAAGAGTACTGGAGTGGGGTGCCATTGTCTTCTCCATCTATACAGCACCATTAATAAAACATCTAGGTTAAAGATGAAAAATTTCTCCACAGTGAGGTACACCTAGAGAGGTTCACAGGGTTACATGGAGAAGAGAAGAGGGAGGAGGGAGACAGAGGTGGCCAGGAGGATAAAGGGGGAAATCAAAAGGAGCAAGACTGGACCAGCCAGTAATCAGTTTCCTAAGTGTTCTCCACCGTCTGGAACACACAAAAGATTCACAGTTGGGTAGACAAGAGAAGAGGGAGGGAGGAGATAGAGGTGACCTGGTGGAGAAAAAGGAGAGTCCAAAGAGGGAGAGAGCAGTCAAGCCAGTAATCTCGCTCTCAAGTAAAAATGGGTACTGAAGATTGGGTTCTTACAGGTACAAAATTGATAACAAATACCAAAAAGCAAAGATTAAAAATCTAGAGTAGAGGTTGGATTTTCAAAAATACAATATATATATATATATATATATATATATGAAGAGCCAGTGCACTAAGCGCAGGCAGCTGCGAGAGCAGGCGCACTAAGCGTGGCCGAGAGGAGCTACCCCACGTCCGAGGTCAGGGGCAGAGGCCTAGAGTGCCAGGCTGCGATGGCACAGAAACAGCCAAGAGGAGCTACCCAAGCCAGGAGGAGACACCACGCATCAGAGTTCAGGGGCAGCGGCCAGGAGGAGCTATCCTGCGTCTGAGGTCAGGGGCAGCCAGGAGGAGACACCCCGCGTCGGAGGTCAGGGGCGGCCAGGGGAAGCCACCTCGCCCCCGAGGCCAAGGGTGGCAGCTGGGAGGAGACACCTCGTGCCCGAGGCCAGGGGTGGTGATCCTGAAGACCCACCCCGAGCCCGAGGCCAGGGGCGGCAGCAGGGAGGAGCTACCCAAGCCCGAGGCCAGGGCCGGAGGCCTGGAGGAACATCCCAAGGAGGGGTGGCAGCTCAGGTGCAGGAGGGCCTAGAGGAGCTATCCCACGTTGAAGGTCAGGAATGGCGGCGGTAAGGAGATACCCCTCATTCAAGGTAAGGAGCAGCGGCTGTGCTTTGCTGGAGCAGCCGTGAGGAGATACTGCACGCCCAAGGAAAGAAAAACCCAAGTAAGGTTGTAGGTGTTGCAAGAGGGCATTAGAGGGCAGATACACTGAAACGATACTAACAGAAAACTAGTCAATCTAATCACACTAGAACAACAGCCTTGTCTAACTCAATGAAACCAAGCCATGCCTGCGGAGTAGCCCAGGACAGGTGGGTCATGGTGGAGAGGTCTGACAGAGCATGGTCCACTGGAGAAGGGAAGGGAAAGCCACTTCAGTATTCTTGCCTTGAGAACCCCAGGAACAGTATGAAAAGGCAAAATTATAGGATACTGAAAGAGGAACTCCCCAGGTGAATAGGTGCCCAATATGCTACTGGAGATCAGTGGAGAAATAACTCCAGAAAGAATGAAGGGATGGAGTCAAAGCAAAAACAATACCCAGTTGTGGATGTGACTGGTGATAGAAGCAAGATTCAATGCTGCAAAGAGCAATATTGCATAGGAACCTGGAATGTCAGGTCCATGAATCAAGGCAAATTGGAAGTGGTCAAACAAGAGATGGCAAGGGTGAATGTCAACATTCTAGGAATCAGCAAACTAAAGTGGACTGGAATGGGTGAATTTAACTCAGATGACCATTATATCTACTACTGTGGGCAGGAATCCCTCAGAAGAAATGGAGTAGCCATCATGGCCAACAAGAGAGTCCGAAATGCAGTACTTGGATGCAATCTCAAAAACGACAGAATGATCTCTGTTCATCTCCAAGGCAGTCCATTCAATATCACAGTTATTCAAGTCTATGCCCCAACCAGTAACACTGAAGAAGCTGAAGTTGAACGGTTTTATGAAGACCTACAAGACCTCTTAGAACTAACACCCCAAAAAGATGTCCTTTTCATTATAGGGGACTGGAAAGCAAAAGTAGGAAGTCAAGAAACACCTGGAGTAACAGGCAAATTTGGCCTTGGAATGCGGAATGAAGCAGGGAAAAGACTAATAGAGTTTTGCCAAGAAAATGCACTGGTCATAGCAAACACCCTCTTCCAACAACACAAGAGAAGACTCTACACATGGACATCACCAGATGGTCAACACCAAAATCAGATTGATTATATTCTTTGCAGCCAGAGATGGAGAAGCTCTATACAGTCAACAAAAACAAGACCAGGAGCTGACTGTGGCCAAGATCATGAACTCCTTATTACCAAATTCAGACTCAAATTGAAGAAAGTAGGGAAAACCGCTAGACCATTCAGGTATGACCTAAATCAAATCCCTTATATTATACAGTGGAAGTGAGAAATAGATTTAAGGACCTAGACCTGATAGACAGAGTGCCTGATGAACTATGGAATGAGGTTCATTACATCATACAGGAGACAGGGATCAAGACCATCCCCACAGAAAATAAATGCAAAAAAGCAAAATGGCTGTCTGGGGAGGCCTTACAAATAGCTGTGAAAAGAAGAGAGATGAAAAGCAAAGGAGAAAAGGAAAAATATAAGCATCTGAATGCAGAGTTCCAGAGAATAGCAAGAAGAGATAAGAAAGCCTTCCCTGGTGATCAATGCAAAGAAATAGAGGAAAAGAACAGATTGGGAAAGACTAGAGATCTCTTCAAGAAAATGAGAGATACCAAGGGAACATTTCATGCAACGATGGGCTTGATAAAGGACAGAAATGGTATGGACCTAACAGAAACAGAAGATATTAAGAAGAGGGGGCAAGAATACATGGAAGAACTGTACAAAAAAGATCCTCATGACCCAGATAATCATGATGGTGTCCTCACTAATCTAGAGCCAGACATCCTGGAATGTGAAGTCAAGCGGGCCTTAGGAAGCATCGCTATGAACAAAGCTAGTGGAGGTGATGGAATTCCAGTTGAGCTGTTTCAAATCCTGAAAGCTGATGCTGTGAAAGTGCTGCACTCAATATGCCAGCAAATCTGGAAAACTCAGCAGTGGCCACAGGACTGGAAAAGGTCAGTTTTCATTCCAATTCCAAAGAAAGGCAATGCCAAAGAATGCTCAAGCTACCACACAATTGCATTCATCTCACATGCTAGTAAAGTAATGCTCAAAATTCTGCAAGCCAGGCTTCAGCAATACGTGAACTGTGAGCTTCCAGATGTTCACGCTAGTTTTAGGAAAGGCAGAGGAACCAGAGATCAAATTGCCAACATCCGCTGGATCATCGAAAAGGCAAGAGAATTCCAGAAAAACATCTATTTCTGCTTTATTGATTATGCCAAAGCCTTTGACTGTGTGGATCACAATACACTGTGGAAAATTCTGAGAGAGATGGGAATACCAGACCACCTGAACTGCCTCCTGAGAAATCTGTATGCAGGTCAGGAAGCAACAGTTAGAACTGGACATGGAACAAGAGACTGATTCCAAATAGGAAAAGGAGTATGTCAAGGCTGTATATTGTTACCCTTTTAACTTATATGCAGAGTACATCATGAGAAATGCTGGACTGGAAGAAACACAGGCTGCAATCAAGATTGCCGGGAGAAATATCAATAACCTCAGATATGCAGATGACACCACCCTTATGGCAGAAAGTGAAGAGGAGATAAAAAGCCTCTTGATATAGTGAAAGAGGAGAGTGAAAAAGTTGGCTTAAAGCTCAACATTCAGAAAACAAAGATCATGGCATCTGGTCCCATCACTTCATGGGAAATAGATGGGGCAACAGGGGAAACAGTGTCAGACTTTATTTTTGGGGGCTCCAGAATCACTGCAGATGGTGATTGCAGCCATGAAATTAAAAGACGGTTACTCCTTGGAAGAAAAGTTATGACCAACCTAGATAGTATATTCAAAAGCAGAGACATTACTTTGCCGACTAAGGTCCGTCTAGTCAAGGCTATGGTTTTTCCTGTGGTCATGTACGGTTGTGAGAGTTGGACTGTGAAGAAGGCTGAGCACTGAAGAACTGATGCTTTTGAAGTGTGGTGTTGGAGAAGACTCTTGAGAGTCCCTTGGAGTGCAAGGAGATCCCACCAGTCCATTCTGAAGGAGATCAACCCCTGGATTTCTTTGGAAGGAATGATGCTAAAGCTGAAATTCCAGTACTTTGGCCACCTCACGCGAAGAGTCGACTCTTTGGAAAAGAGTCTGATGCTGGGAGGGACTGAGGGCAGGAGAAGGGGATGACCGAGTATGAGTGGCCCGATGGCATCATGGACTCGATGGAGATGAGTCTGGGTGAACTCTGGAAGATGGTGATGAACAGGGAGGCCTGGCGTGCTGCAATTCATGGGGTTGCAAAGAGTCAGACATGGGGAGTGACTGAGCTGAACTGAACTGATGAAGTTTTCTTTAAAAAATAGGGGTTTTTTTTTATGAAGTAATAGTAGGTTATAAACACGAAAATTAAAGGAGTTATACAGGACTTAACAATAGAAAAAAAAATTTTTTAATTAAAGAATGATAGTTAAAATAGTAAAAATATATCTAAGACTTTCTCTGGTGTTGTTGTGGGCATTGTGGGGTCAGTTCATTTTCAGATAGTTCCTTGATCCGGCTTATATTTCTCAAGATCTATAGGCCCCTTCCTATGTAGTCGGCACTAACTACAGGGTTTTAATGTATTGCTCCTGTCACTTCCAAGGAGGTTCCCTCTGGTTTACCTTCTTCTGTTTGCTGGTCTCTTCAGTGTCTAATTTCTGCCCTGACACAAGGGGGCGGTGGTGGGCACTGTTTTAGGCTCAGTTGTTCAGTCGCGCTGTGGGAGGGAGGGACGCTGGAAACAAATAGCACTGGCGTGTGCTCGCAGTGTCTCAGCCACACTGGGCCTGTCCCCACTCACGGTGTGTGTGCTTTCCCTGTCTACACTGCTCAGGCTCTGAGTTGCTCCCCCGAAACCATCCGAGGCCAGCCCTGGGCTGCATGCATCTCCCAGGTCTAAGCCGCTCAGGTTCAGGCACTTGGGTGGTCCTCAGAGACACAGACTCAGTTGGGCCTGCGTTTTGTGCCCTTCCCAGGTCTGAGCAGCTCAGGTGATGAGGTGTTTGGTGAGCGCGGTCGCTGCGACTTATCACCTCCCCTGTCCCTGCCACTCGGTTTTCTGGGTGTACAGTTGGCGCACCTTCTCAGGCTGATGTTGACTGTCCAGAATCCCAAGCAGACTTAGTTAGCAACGAAGCCTGCTTGCAGTTTGGTAGATGATGCCTCTCTGGGGCTGCCATTGCCCCCTTCAGGCTCTGGCTGCCCTCGCCTGCCTGTCTCCAGAGGGGGATGGGCCAGCCTGCAGCCAGCTAGCTCTCCTCAGTCCTTTGTTCTGTGAGCAGGCCTGGTGGCATCTTAGGTTAGGGCTTTTCACGTGGTAGCTATCCCACAGTCTGGTTTGCTAGCCCAAGTTAGTTCCCTCAGATTGCCCTTGGGGCATTCAGGCCCGGTCCTTACTCTAAGCAATGCAGCCTGCGCCTCCCTGCCCAGCCCCCTCTTGCTAGTGGCAGATGCAGGCGTCTGTGCTGCTTCTCCGCTGGGGGAGTTACCACATGTAATCTGTGGGTTTTAATTATTTATTTATTTTTCCTCCTGGTTATGTTGCCCTCTGTGGTTCCAAGGCTTGCCACAGACTTGGCAGTGAGAGTGTTTCCTGGTGTTTGGAAACTTCTCTCTTTTTAAAGACTCCCTTCCTGGGATGGAACTCCATCCCTACCTCTTTTGTCTCTCTTTTTATCTTTTATATTTTTTCCTACCTCCTTTCGAAGACAATGGGCTGCTTTTCTGGGTGCCTGATGACCTCTGCCAGCATTCAGAAGTTGTTTTGTGGAATTTACTCAGCGTTCAAATGTTCTTTTGATGAATTTGTGGGGGAGAAAGTGGTCTCCCTGTCCTATTCTTCCGCCATCTTCTCTTTTTAAGTTTTTTAAAAATAGTTTTATTTCGTTATGGGCTGTGCTGGGTCTTCACTGCTGCGCAGGCTTTTTCTCTGGTTGCGGCAAGTGGGGCCACTCTGTAGTTGAAGTGTGTGGGCTTCTCATTGCAGTGGCTTCTCTTGTTGCTGTGCACA
The DNA here is from genome assembly GCF_016772045.2 of Ovis aries. NCBI lineage: Eukaryota > Metazoa > Chordata > Mammalia > Artiodactyla > Bovidae > Ovis > Ovis aries. The sequence continues at coordinate 15,638,059 of NC_056077.1, read as the reverse complement.
GGTTCTAGGGTGGTGGGCTTCAGTAGTTGTGGTTCCTGGGCTCTACAGCGCAGACTCAATAGTCATGGCACACAGACTTAGTTGCCTCATGCATGTGGTATCTTCCTGGACCAGAGATTGAACTCACATCTCCCGCACTGGCAGGTGGATTCTTTACCAGTGAACCTTGAGAGAAGGCCTGAGAGCTGGTTTCTTAATTCAGCTTCAGCAATATCAAGGAGGGCTTCCTTGGTGGTTCAGACAGTAACGAATGTGGGAGACCTGGGTTTGATCCCTGGGCTGGGAAGATTCCCTGGAGGAGGGCATGGCAACTCACTCCAATATTCTTGCCTAGAGAATTCCATGGACAGAGGCGCCTGGTGGGCTACAGTCCATGGGGTCACAAAGAGTCAGACAGGACTGAGTGACTAAGCAGAGCATCAATAGAGGTTCAAAATCCCATTAGATAAGGATGCTATCATCTGAAAGCTCCAGATTTATCTTGTAAATAAGATAGATAAATAGATAGAAGGAAGTAATGACACCAAGCTATCACCAAAGAGATAACGATTTTTCCTGATGATTCAGAATGACCCTCAAGAAGGAATTTCCTCTACGACATCTCTAGCAGATGGTCATCCTTGTGATAATTCAACCTCTGAAGTCTATTCTAGAAGATTGACAATCTGAAAAGATTGTCTTTATAAGTTCTAGTAATTTTTAAAAAATGTTTTCTAATCTGATAGGCAAAAGACTGCCTTTCTCTTCCTTATACTTCTTAACAATAAAATAATACCAGCTGAGATTTATTTATAATTTTTCATGTGTCTCAAGTACTTTCTGAATTATTTGACTTAATCTTCAAAACAGTTCTTGAATGTAAATATCCTTTTTTTTTTTTTTTTCAGAAGTTGAGGAGACAGACTGAGTGCAATGGAATGCTCTCCAGAATCACATGGATAAAAAGTGGCACAGCTGGGATGAGGTCTGGATCTATGAAGCTCAGGCCAAAAGCATGGAGCAAGCACAGTCCTTTCCTCCACCTACTGCCCTTTGGATTTCTTAAGAAAGAGCTCATGCATTTTCCCCCCTCCTCCCCTCCCTCTTGGCTCTTTCAACTCTTCATTTTCTAAAAGGATTGGCAATGGAAATAATTTGAGTTCCACATGCTAAAATGAGGCATGAGAATGGAAAACCCAGGCTTATTTTTATAGCATCTTAGTGTTTTACTTGAGATGGCAAATGGAGAATGTCACCCATCTGGTCCCATCTGGAGGAAGAACATTTTGCTTTGAGACCCCTGGGTTCTTTGGATGGGAGGAGAACAATGCTGTGGCTACATCTAGCTTCTCATCCTGTGAATCTCAAGGGCAGGTGAGAAGTGAGGCTCCACCCTCTAGTGTAGCTTGGCAGGGCCAGGGGATGGGGGCTTGGATGAAGGTGAGGGGGTTGTTGCTTGATTAGTTGCTAAGTTCTGTCCAATTCTTTTGCAACCCCATAGACTACAGCCTACCAGGCTCCTCTGTCCATGGGATTTCCCAGGTAGGAATCCTGGAGTGGGTTGCCATTTCCTTCTCCAAGGGATCTTCCTGACCCAGGGATCAAACACATGTCTTCTGCATTGGCAGATGGATTCTTTAACACTGAGCCACCTGGGAAGCCCCAGGGTGAGGTAAGGAGGCCAAACTGAGACTTAAACAGAGCAGAGGGCAAGTAAGTAGGCCTAAGGGAAAGTGAAAGTCACTCAGTCCTGTCGAATTCTTTGCAATCCCATGGACTGTGTATCCATGGGATTTTATCCATGGGATTCTTCAGGGCAGAATATTGGAGTGGGTAGCCTTTCCCTTCTTCAGGGGATCTTCCCAACCCAGGGATTGAACCCAGGTCTCCCTCATTGCAGGCAGATTCTTTACCAGCTGAGCTACCAGGGAAACCCTGAGCCACCACAGAAGTAGGTCCAAACAGGTTTGCAAAATCAGACAGATGGAGTAGGTTAGAGCTTGAGCTCCCCCACCTTCATTCAGCACACTGGGTCTCAGTTCCTCTTACTTAGCATACTCCCTCCCACCACAGGACTCTGAACACACTGTTCCCTCAATAGGGAATGCTTTTCCTTTCCTTTGCCTCAGTAACTTCCATCTGTCCTCTCAGACTTCAGCTCAAGTGTTCCCTGACTTTCCAGACCAGCTGAAAGCCCTACATTTTACATTTCCCTACCACTATACATCTCTCCTTTCTGTGATAATCATATTTACAAATTTATATTTATTTCTGAGTTTGTTGTTTGGTCACCAAGTCCTGTCTGACTCTTTTGCGACCCTTTGGACTATAGCCGCCAGGTTTCTCTGTCCATGGGATTTCCCAGGCAAGAATTCTGGAGTGGGTTGCAGTTTCCTTCCCCAGGAGATCTTCCCAACCCAGGGATCGAATTCAGGTCTCCTGCCTTGCAGACTGATTCTTCACCACTGAGCCACCTGACCTAATATTTATCTTCCACATTAAGAATTAGCTTTACAAGAACAGGCCAGTCTATCGGTTTTTCACCAATGTTTTCTTGGTCCCTAAGAAAGTGTCTGGAACAGAGTAAGGGCTCAAAAATATGTATTTGAATTGGAAGATGAATTAATAGAAATGGGGAGAAAGGGTGGGTGCCAGAGAAGCTGGAACAAGCATCAGAGACAACTAAAGTGACCAGGCACATCCCATGGGGCTGTCACATATGGTCATCTAAGGCAATTGGTACCCCCTGGCTTGGTACAGGGCATGACCCCAACGACTGTAGTTGGTGGCCTTGTCAGTGTTTCCAGATGATGCAGAGATGCCAAATCCATTTAAAAGTCAGTGACATAAGAGGTACATTTCATCTTTTGCTACCCCTTTAAAGCAGTTCCACCTCAACTACCGTACTGGTTCTCACTGGTTTAGACAGCTCTACAACCCTCACTTGCAACAGTAAGCAAGGGGTAAATTCCACAGAAACCAGGCTGTCTTCATGGATTAAGTTGATGAATCCACCTCAGAGATGATCATCTTTATTTATGCCTGCCTTCCACCATGCTGTTTGGTTTCTGAATCCATCATCCTCAAATAAAAAGCCTATTGCCTTCCCTCTGGGAAATTCACATCTTTTAAAAGGGTGATAAATGTCCCTACATTTTCCATCCATGTGAGACACTGTCAGAGTTCTCCTTCATGGGCCCATTCTATGCCCCACTGACCTTGTAGTTCCCTGATGTATAATGCAGGGAGGAAGGGAGACTTGCTCTCTCCTTAAAATTAGATTCATTAAAAGACTCAAAAATAAAACTTTGAGACCAGTTCAGGAGAGGAAGACCAGGCTATTTTGTTTCTCCCCCACCCCCTACTATAGACACTGCCTAGTGATTTACTTTTAAAATCAGGCAATATTCTCTCATAAGTGGTAGGTCTAACAGGACATGCCTTGGCAAATCCATATAATTCATCTGAGGATGCTCTCAGCTACATGTAATAGAATGGCTTAATAACAGATAGGTCCCTCCTTCATATAACAAGAAGATGTTGACATTGGTTCAGTGGTCAAGGGTCTCAGACCAGCATCTCTGCAGGTCTCTAAGCTTTTCCCTCATGGACTGCTCTGTTTCAGGCATCATAACCAAATGTAGGTAACACCAAGCAGGAAATGCGTATGCATGCGCATGACTCTGTGTGTGTGTGTGTGTGTGTGTGTGTGTTTAGTAATAGCAGTAGTAAGAGTGATAGGTTAACTTCCAGTTACAAAATAAACGAGCTACACTTGTGAAATGCACACTGTGGGGAACATAGCCAATAAGTAACATCTACATATGGTGGCAGATAACCACTAGACTTATGATGGTGGCCACTTTGAAATGTATAGAAATATCAAATCACTATGTTGGCATCAGGGACTAGTAGAGTGTTTTAGGTCAATTATACTTCAAAAAATAAAAAGGCCTCACAGAAAAAGATATCAGATTTGTAGTTATCAGATGAGGAGCGTAAGGGGTAAGGAAATTGGATAAAGGTGGTCAAAAGTACAAATTTTCATTTATAAGATAAATACTAGGGACATAATGTGCAACATGATAAACATAATTAACACTGCTGTATGATGTATATGAAAGCTGTTGAGGGCAAATCCTGAGTTCTCATCAGAAAGAAAAAATATATATATATTTTTTTTCCATTTCTTTAGTGTCATCTCTATAGAAGATGATGGATGTTCACTAAACTTAATGTAGTAATCATTTCATAATGTATGGAAGTCAACCCATTATGCACACTGTAAACATATATAGTGCTGTGTGTCAATTATATCTCAATAAAACTAGAAGAGAAAAAGAGTGACAAGTTAAGGGCCATCGCTCCCCTGTTATCAAGAAAGCAGAAACTTTCCTGAAGGCTCCATCCAGCAAACTGTTTTCATCTCCTCAACCAAACCTATTTCATTCGCCTACTCTAGCTTCAGAAGAATCTAGGAAATCAGTAGTTTTAGTCCACTACATTTCTACCTTGAACAAAACTGAAGTTCTTTTAATAAGGAGGAAGAGTAAATCAATGTGAGGCTGTTATCTTTCTGAATTCTCAGAGCAAAACATCTTGGGTATCCTGAATTATAGTACTCTCCAGGCATTAGAGCATTCTGCAAAGACTTCTTCCTATCAAGGAAAACTCCCAAGTTCCTTGGGAACTTCCAAGCAGCAGCAATGGTGGATGATAGTGAGATATGTATGAATTGTTGTTTTTGTCCTTTAAAGATTTTCTTGATGTGGACCATTTTTTGTCTTTATTGAATTTGCTACAAATAATGCTTCTGTTTTAAGGTTTTTGGGTGCGAGGCGTGTGGGATCCTGGCTCCCCAATCGGGAATTGAACTCACAGACCTGAATTAGAGGTTGAAGTTTTAACCACTGCAGTGCCAGGGAAGTTCCTGTATGAATTGTTAATCAGGGTTTATACTCTCTGACTTTTCTCTAGAGATAGATAAACAACGTACTTTTCTTGGCAACTGAGATCCAATTTGTGTACCTGATGGTTTAAATAAATAATTCTGCCTTAGGACATATCCATTACCTAGCAGGCAAATGGAGTTCAGCTCTGTCTCGGTGAGATTAGAATGGGAGAAACTGCCCTCACATACGTGTGGATTCTGATTCAGCATCTGCTTTTATGGGTCTGTCTGCCTGAGCTCTTGTAACAAGTCTGCTAGGATCCTTCATCTCAAAGATTCTACCCATGTTCCACCCAGAACCCTGGCTAAAACAAACAAGGATTTGGACGAGAATTTTAAAATCAGCTTGGTATTTAACAAGCTGGGGGTGGCATCCTGGCTTTGTTTGCTTCCTTGCTTTGTGACACTAGGCAACTTATTGGGCCTCACTTTCCTCAAATGGCCACCGGGAACACTGATACTTACTTCAAAGAGTGATTTTTGCAAGTTATATAAGGTAATGTTCACAAAATGTCTAGCACGGCAGATGTTAATGAAATGTTACTCTTACTAGCATCTCTCTAAGAAAGCAGAATTGAGAGAGATTAAGACAGTAAACTCTAATTTTCATCAAAATCTGGCCAAACCAAGACTCAGGTTTCAGAGAAAAGAATGTGGTCTTTGGAGTCCTCTAGAAATCAAGTTCAGATCTCTTCTCAGTAACTGGATAAACTTGGATAATCTATTTCACCTTCTTGAGTTTCAGTTTTTTGTCTGTATAATAAGAGAAAAGAATGCCCACCTTACTTAGTTGATTATTCATTCAACAAACACAAGTAAGTTCTTACTATGTGACAGACACTAGGAATATAAATATTGAAAAGTAGTTCCTTTCCCTTGGAATGTAAAGTCTAGTGGGTGAATGTGCAGTGTTTTCACTTATTAAAAATGTAATAGATGCTTGATGCTTTAATTACATAATCTCGTTTGAATTCACAAAACTTCCCGACGAGATGTAGACTGTCATCCCCATTTTACAAGTAGTGAAACTGAGTTCAGAGAATGTAAGGAAACCACCCAAGAGTGCACAGTAAATGACCATACGAAGATCTGCACACAGGTCCGAGGCCCTGGGCCCTGGAAGCTGAGCATGCGGCATATGCAATCTATCTCACTGCACTCCAGGGAACTGAGGCTGCATTTTCACTGGGGCCCTGTGAGCAACTTCAGCCTCCTGCCTAGGTGAAGAGCTGCGTACAATCATGGCGACTGCTTTGATCTCCACCTGCCTTATGGATGCAGACGCACATGGGTTTGCTTTAATCAGCCTTGTATATGAGTTGCAAAAATGACCAAGTAGCAGGGGCAGGCCTTCTATGATAGCAGAACAAACGTAAATAGCCTGTGAGACCAGCAGCCTGGCATAAATTACTAGGGGTCCTTGGAAAGCACAGCTGTATCTAAAGCATATGATTGCACAGATACACACACAGAACCCATCAAGATTGCATGATGACTGTCCTCAAAGTTCCCTAAGTTAGGTGCAATAGAAAAATGGGTCTAAATGCTGCGAAGTAAATGAACAATGGCAATGATAACAATTCCATGTATTGAGCAGTTAGTAGATATCAGGCACATGACTAAGCAGTTTATACGCACTGTCTTATTTTCCTTGTCAACAGTCATTTGAGTTAGATACCAGATCATCCAAACCTTACAGCTGGGCGAGCTGGGGTTTAGAGAGGTTGAGTCACTTGCCTAAATTGTCCACTGGGGTTCCAAATAAGGCCCTTGTGAACCCCACACTCTAAATGTCGCATCTTTATAAACATGACCCGACCCATACTTTCACGTATGGAGACACTGGAGAGCCTCAGTTCTCCCCACGCCGATCACCGCCTTTGCCCCGATCCATGTCCCACCCCATTCACTCATGCGCGCCTTCTTCCCAGCTCATTCTCTGTTCCCATCACCAATGCCACATCCCCAAAGAGAGTGACTTTCCTGCGGGGTGCGCCCTGGTCATGTGCTCCCCAAATGTGTTGGGAGGGTACCCAGGCTTTTTCACATCTTTATGTCTTTGCAATGCTTCCCCTCCAGAGGAATCAAATCAGAAAATCCTCGGCTCACATCTAGGCTTCGTTCCCTCCTGCTGCGTACACTAGGGCAATCATTCAACCTCTCTGAGTCTCCTTATCTTCATCTATAAAATGAAGACATTAATATCTATTTCCTGGGGTCTTCATCAGGCATAAATTAAATGAAAATGTTGGGCATGAAACCAAAGGATGAGATGGTTGGATGGTATCACTGCCTCGGTGGACATGAGTTTGAGCAAGCTCTGGGAGTTGGTGATGGACAGGGAAGTCCATGGCGTCACAAAGAATTGGACAAAACTGAGTGCCTGAACTGAACTGATGAAAATTGGAAAGACACAGAAGTGCCTAACAAATAAGAGGAAAACTAATTGTTATTCTTTTCCCTTTACTTCTTATGAGGAACCCAAATCCTTTGAAACCCAAATTGAAGCCTCTTCGTTTTGTATACAGGTAGATTTCATCATTTCATTTCTGTGTTCTGGGAACTTTTTGTATCTCTTTCTAATTAGCACTTCTCACATTTTAAAAAAATCTGTTTACCAGACAATCTTTTCTATCAGAAAATGAGTTCCTCCAGGGAAACGGCCTTCTTTTATTTCTGTGTGTACCCCAAAGGGCCTAACGCTGTCCCACCATGGGAAAGGACGATTCACTGTTCGCCAAGTGAATGCATTAAGTTGTATTAATACTCACTTATCCACACAACCACCTGGAGGGGGTGGGCACATCTTGGAGAGCAGACTCGCTGGATTTTTTTTTTCTTTAGTTTTATAGATTATGTCACATACAGCATAAGAGCATCTGTACGAACCTAAGAGAAACCAAGCATAATCAAACAATACAGCTTCCTTCTGAGCACCTGTCGTATGCCTTGCACTGGCTGTTTTACATACATCATCCCTAATTCTCACGGCGCTCTTTACAAGGTCATTTGAACAGGGGCTTCCCTGGTGGCTCAGATGGTAAATAATCCGCCTGCAACGCAGAAGACCTGGGTTCGATCCCCAGGTCAGAAAGATCCCCTGAAGAAGGGAATGACTACCCACTCCAGTTTTCTGGCCTGGAGAATTCCATGGATAGAGAAGCCTGGCGGGCTACAGTCCATGGGGTCGCAAAGAGTCAGACACGACTGAGAGACTAGCGTGTACACTTTGAACTGGAATGAGAGAAAGAGATGCTCAGCTATGCTTGCAATCTGCCTCCCTCCGACTCTCTGCCTCTTAAGAGGGGAAAGTTTTTCTCCAGTACATGGGCTTTGGTCTACCCGGCAGCATGAGGGTTAATTTAACTTGGCTGGGCCATGAGTTGCCCGGACATTTGGTCAAACACTCTGGAGATGTCTATGAGGGTGTTTTCCAGTGAGATTAATATTTAAATCCACACACTGAGTAAGGTAGATTGCCCTCCCTGATGTGGTTCCCTTCATCCAGTCAGCTAAAGGCCTGAATAGGACAGAAAGGCAGATCCTCTCTCTTTGTGTCGTCGTTTTTACCGGAGTATAGTTGTCTCATAATGCTGTGTTAGTTTCTGCTGTACAGCAGAGTGGATCAGCTTGATGTTGACATATACTCCCCTTTTTGGATTTCCTTCCCATTTAGGTCTGCCCCTTCATGGATCACTGCCTTGTCATGGCAAGGGGCTTGTGTAACTCAGTGAAGCTATGAGCTGTGCCATGCAGGGCCACCCAAGATGCACAGGTCATAGTGGAGAGTTCTGACAAAACCCTGGTGGAGGGAGTGGCACACCACCCCAGTATACTTGCTGTGAGAACCCCATGAAAACCATGGAGTCATGAAGGATAGGGCACAGCAAGGCGACTGAACATCAACCCATTTAGGTCACCACAGAACGTTGAGGAAAGTTCCCCTGGGCTATATGGTAGGTTCTCTCTTAAATAAGAGGAAACTCCTCCTGGCTGACTGCTCTGAGCTGAGAGAATATTTTTTTCTGGCCTTTGAACCTGTGAAACAGTGGTTCTCCTTGGGTCTCGAGCCTGCCAGTGTTTGGACTAGAACTTCCACGGTGGGATTCCCTGAGTCTCAGGCCTTCAGACTCTGACTGGAACTATGCCATCAGCTCTCCTGGGTCTCCGGGTTGCCTACTGCAGATCTTGGGACATCTTAGCCCCCATAATCATGTGAACTGATTCCTTCCAACCTCTCTCTCACATATATGTTAATATATGCATCGTTTGGATTTTGCCAAATAAACAGAATCACTGGTTCTGTATCTCTGGAGACACCTGGCCAACACAGGCAGTATACAAATCATGCTAAAAGAAGGAAGAAAACTAAAGAAATAACATAGGTTTGTTTGATATACATTAAAATAACCTTAAAATACAAGAGCAGGAAGAGAAGGAAGAAAAACAGAAAGGCCTCCTAGGTCAAATATTTGGGGCAATAAAGAGGAATAAGAAAGACCGTTTGGTAAGGAGTCATTCCTAAGTATGAGAGAGGCTGAAACAGAATAAAAGAAAAGTTTTAAGATACAGGTAGGAAATCAGAATTTATTCCCTTCTTTGTCATTTTTCAAGAGTTTGAATCAAGCTTTGGTTTGTTTTCAATTACATTTTCTTTTTAAAATTAATTTATTTTAATTGGAGGATAATTATAATATTGTGATGGTTTTTGCTGTATATCAACATGAATTGGCCATAGGTATGTTGTAAAAGACAGGGCCACATAGGGCTGTACCTATATGTAGGCTACAATGTGTATTCATATTCCCATGTATAAGTTAGCATTTAAGGTGAATTATGATTTGTGAGAATCTCTCCCTTTATAAATATATATACATATATATATATATGAGAGGGAAAATATATATATATAAAATTTCCTTTTTCCTTCTTTCCCTCCTTTATTGCCTCTGTCCTACTCAATGGAACTAACTTATTTAGGTAAAGATGCAGAAATGTATCAAGGTGGCCACACAGAACAGGGGCCATTATAACTTGTCTCACTTTCGCTTCCTTTGGTCCCTAAATTCTCTGAAAGTACACATTTACATGCACAAGGTTTGAAAAGTTTCATTCTTATAAGAGTTAAAAATTCTTGATTTTTATATACTCAAGTGTATATCAGAACCACAAAATAATTTTCACTGACAAACTATGGTTCTCCATTTAAAGGCATTCTTTAAAATAAAACTATTTCCTCTTGGTTCTCAAACCCAGATCATTATTGGTCAGGCCATGCCCTCATGAGGACGCAATGGGGGAAAAAAGCAGAGTCAGTTCTTGGATTTCCCTGAAAAAAATCTGCTGCCTTTAGCATTCCAGAATTCCAGAACACTCATTTCTCTGCCACCAAAGTTTGAAAAGATATGTTAACATCAAGATAACTCAATTTATAAATTGCAGAGACAGGATTTGGATCCAGGTGTGCCTGACCCTAAAGCTCATGTTCCTATATGCTCATTTCTGCAAGCGTGTGCATGCTCAGTCATTCAGTCGTGTCCAACTTTTTGTGACCCCTGGAACTGTAGCCCACCAGGCTCCTCTGTCCATGGGATTTCCCAAAGAGTTACTCCCACTGGAGTGGGTTATCTCCTCCTCCAGGGGATCTTCACGACCCAGGGATTGAACCTGCATCTCCTGCATTGGCAGGCAGATTCTTTACCACTGAGCCACCTGGGAATAGCCAGGATCAATAAGTAGGTACCATATTAGGCCAGTGAGACTCCTGCTGCTGCTGCGGCTAAGTCGCGTCAGTCGTGTCCGACTCTGTGTGACCCCATGGATGGCAGCCCACCAGCCTCCCCCATCCCTGGGATTCTCTAGGCAAGAACACTGGAGTGGGTTGCCATTTCCTTCTCTAATGCGTGAAAGTGAAATGTCAAAGTGAAGTCGCTCAGTCGTGTCCGACTCTTTGCGACCCCATGGACTGCAGCCTACCAGGCTCCTCTGTCCATGGGATTTTCCAGGCAAGAGTACTGGAGTGGGGTGCCATTGCCTTCTCCAAGTGTGACTCCTAAGCAGAGACAATTCCACAAGCCAGCTCCACTCTGAGAAGACGCCCCATCAATCAAACAGCCACAGATCTCCTCTGAGGACTCGATGAGGATCAGCTGGGCCACCAGCAAGACCAGTCTCCACTGGTCAGGCCCTCTCAGATATGCTGCTACTGCTAAGTCACTTCAGTCGTGTCTGACTCTGTGCAACCCCATAGACGGCAGCCCACCAGGCTCCCTCGTCCCTGGGATTCTCCAGGCAAGAACACTGGAGTGGGTTGCCATTTCTTTCTCCAATGCATGAAAGTGCAAAGTGAAAGTGAAGTCACTTAGTCGTGTCCAACCCTCAGTGACCCCATGGACTGCAACCTTCCAGCCTCCTCCATCCATGGGATTTTCCAGGCAAGAGTACTGGAGTGGGGTGCCATTCCCTTCTCTGTATCAGATATGGACCCAATCCAAACCAGCAGTGGGGTCAAATAATCCCTCAGATACTCAGTTGGTAACCAGGAGGCATGATCTGATCTACTGACATTTATTGTGGATAAAAGTATCAAGTAATTCATCTCTTCTGGGCTTCGGGTCAGAGATTTTCAGTCTAAACTTTTACTTTATTTTGCTCTCAAGTAGAAATAGGCGATTAAAGATGTCTGGTGAAATTTGCTTTTGAGGTAAAAGGGTGCTAAGACTGTATTGGAATGTTCTAAAGTGCTCCAAATGTCAGATGGTAATGGTCATAAAAAGGAAAGTCGAATGTTAAAGATAAATTGCTGCAATTGAAATGCCATAAAATATGATAGTATCTTTCAGAATTTTAACATTCATGGAGGGTCAGAACTGCACGAAGACCTCAAAATGCTGGCCAACTCCCTCATCTTCAAATCCCCAGAACTGATGAAACTGAGCACAAGCCAGAACTTGAACCCCAATTTCTTGACTCTCAAGTCAGTGAATTCACTCACTAATTTGGAATGTAAGCACTAAATATTCATGATGGATGATTTAATTTCCGTCCTTATGTCAAGTTTCACTGATACCACACTCATCAGAAAACTCCCCAGGACCCTCCACTGAGGAAAGAATTTGGGTGGGGGAGGTATGGCCACAGCAGGTGTCTTGGGATATTTTTCTAAGACAATATTTCAGGTAGAATATGTTCCCTGCTGGATACATTTGAGTAACATTAGATATTATTGTTGCTTTCTTGGAGATTCTGAATTCTCTTGAGCTTAACAAAAGTATTTAGAAATTTAGCAATAGAGAACACACTTACTCATTCTGCCTAGCAATCTGGTAGCACTTTGCAATCCATATCTGTCAACGTGACTCCTGAAAATCATGTCTGACTCTTTGCAACCCCATGGGCCATAGCCCACCAGGCTTCTCTGTCCATGGAATTCTCCAGGCAAGAATATTGAAGTGGGTTGCCATTCCCTTTTCCAAGAACTATTCCTGACCCAAGGATCCAACCTGGGTCTCCTGCATTGCAGGAAGATTCTTTACTGTCTGAGACACCAGGGAAGCCCCTGAATCCCTAAGCCTATGTCTAATTTTTCTCTCTTTTCTGAGAATAATAGAATCCATTGGAAACTGGGATATGACATTATTCTCTTCATCCTTGATAGCAGAATATTTCTGGGGCCAATGGGGGTAAGCCTTATATAGAAATCTTGTAGGAGAACTGAGCCTGTTAATGCTTATGAGGTTAGGGAGAGTGTTGCATTCTAAAAAGTTTCAACTTGTACTTCTGCCAAGAGTACAGAACCAGTGAGGAAAAATGAAGAGAAAGCAAATATGAAGGAAGTGGAGGAGTAACGGAGTTTCTGACCATTTGCTTACCATCCTGAGTGACTGACTAGGTCTCCAACATCAACGTGCATCAGAATCTCACAGTCTCTGATTCAGAAGCCTGAGTCGAGGCTGAGAAGTTGCATTTCTAGCAAGTACCCAGGTGGTGCTGATGCTGCTGATTCAGGGTCCACACTTGAAGAACCACTGGCCCAGACCAGTGGTTTGGGATATCTGGCGTGAATGCTCAGGTCAGTGGTCTGGGAGCTTGTCAGCAGAAAATCCTTTTGTATATGACCTCTCTTGTCCTGATGGTTGTTGGTTCCCACCAGCATCCGTGGTCACTTCATCTCAGCCTTCCTGTAATGAACCACTTCCCCCACACCATCTTGGTGGGAATGCCCATCAGGTATTTCCACTCACCACTGGGCATAGAGAGGATGCCTAGTCCAAGCCACAGAGCGGCCTTGCTATACTCTTAGACCAGCAAAGGGGAGTGGCAGGTAAACCGGGGAGGGGGGGGGGGCGGGGCGGGGTAGAATGAGGAGTAGGGCAAAGATTAAATTGATTCTTGCTGAGAGATAAGCACAAAAATATGGTGCCATACCTGGATCATTTTTCATGCATCTTGAGATCCTGGTTATTTTAGCAGCTTTGACTATAGTCTCATCACTGGTGTCAGTATACTACCTTAATTTTTTCAAAGCACCATCTTAAGAAACTTACCCCAAACTGTCACATTTCTAATCTAAGCCAATCAAATTCTTCCTCCTGGAAATTAAACACAAATACCAAAACCATCTTCCAACACTGGAGCCCTGAGAAGTGGGTCCATTCATTGCTGTGACCCAGGTCCTAGAACCGTCCCAGCTCCCTGAGCCTGCTTGTCCAGCTTCCCTTTTGTTTCTTAGTGTCCCCTCATTTCTCTTTACCAAAATTCTTTTTTGCCCAAGTAAGCTGTCTGACATAAGATTCTTCCAAAATAAGATATCTGGAGGTCTATGTTTAATGCAGATTAAAAAATAAAGCAACAACAGAACATCTCTGGAAAAAGAGAGGAGTTGGGATCCAAAATCCAGGTCACTTGGTACCCATAATACATGCTGCCACTCTTCCAGGAATACTCCCAAAGAATTTCTGAAAAACTTTAGACTAGAGCACAAGTAGAAACCTTGCCTATAATACCTGCTTGGGTTTTGGCTCACTTTGGCGACCAGTGAAAGATAAGGGTTGGGATTTATCTGATCATTTAAAAAGTTGATGGATAAAAATATTGTCTGCTTCTTTAAGAGTTTTAAGTATAAACTCCTATATTGGAGTTGGACCACAACGAAGGCTGAGCACCAAGAATTGATGCATTTGAATTGTGCTGCTGGAAGAATACAGCATGCTTGGGGCTGGTGCACGGTGATGACCCAGAGAGATGTTATGGGGAGGGGAGGTGGGAGGGGGGTTCATGTTTGGGAACGCATATACTCCCGTGCTGGATTCATGTCAATGTATGGCAAAACCAATACAGTATTGTAAAGTAAAACAAAGTAAAAATTAAAATTAAAAAAAAAAAACTATAAACAGAATTTTAAAACAAAAAAAAAATAAAAACATTCAAAAAAAATAAAAAATAAAAGTGAATTGTGCTGCTGGAGAAGATTCTTGAAAGTGCCTTGGGCTGCCAGGAGATCAAAACAGTCAGTTCTAAAGGAAATCAATCCTGAATATTTATTGGAGGGACTGATGCTGAAGCTGAAGCTCCAATACTTTGGCCACCTGATACAAAGAGCTTACTCACTGGAAAAGACCCTGATGCTGGGAAGACTGAGGGCAGGAGGAGAAGGGGGTGATAGAGGATGAGATGGTTAGATGGCATCACCAACTCAAAGGACATGAATTTGAACAAACTCCAGGAGATAGTGAGAGATAGGAAAGTCCACAGGGTCGCAAAGACTGAACAACTACAACAAAATATTGCCTGCTTCTCTGAGAGTTTTATGTATAAACTCTTATATTGTATCATCCCAGAGAACATCCCCAAAAGACCAAGTATATCTGTGTATAAAGTAGGAAATAAGAGCCACAATCGAGCCCAAATGCATTAATTTCTGCATAAACTGCTGAAAAGCAGATATCAGCAAAGATGTAACCAATGAGGCCCACACAAGGGAACCCCTAGAAAGCTTTCCTACACAGCCCCAAACAGAAGCTGCTTCACGGAAGTTTCAAGGGAGGAAAGAAATGCACTTGAATCAGCTACGTCTTAATATAAGATCTTTCCCTCCTACAACATCCTCTGCAGGACAGCTCATTAGAAGCAAGTCACTGTCATCAGACAACAAGCCCCCTTTACCAAATTTAGGGCATTTTTGCCTCTAGAGATAGATGCTTCACTTTGGAGCGTAAGGGCTCTGGGAAACTTAAATCACACAAGTTGAGCACAAGGCCATTCTATTCAGGAGACTGAAGGCTCAGACTTTAAGAGTGCTTGACAGGTTCATTCTCAGGCATAATTTAGACTGGAATCAAAGGATGGGAAAGTCTTAGACACTCTTATTACTAAACCAGTCCAATCAGACAGTTGGGGTGGAGACCCTCTGAAGGCTAACTGGTTCATTCAGAGAAGGAGGACTCCAAATCCATACAAGTCCATCCAGGGAATCTCCAGAGCTGGAGATCCAGACAGGTGTATTTATAGGATGGGGCCATTCAACGGAGAAAGGAGTAGGAAGCATCTTTAAGGAAAGTCAGATACTCTGAGGGCCACTTGGTGTTTTCAACAAATAGGGGCCTCAGACCCCCTGGAGAAGTTCAATCATGTTACAAAAATAAACATTTTCTGCAGAAGAATTCTCATCTCAGTACCTTAATCTATAAAGGGATATTAAGGCTGAAAGCAGTTATTAAACAATCCATCTCATGCTTATTCCTAAATGTGAAAACCATTCCTGACCTAGGCAGGAGATGAAAACAAAAGAGCATCCTTGAGTAATATGGGGAGGAGGAGTGGAAATGTGGGTGTCCTGGAGCCTGACATACAGAAGGGAGTCATTGCGCCACCAGCTCTGTCGCCCCAATGCCACCATTACTTCCAACTGTACCCGAGCTTCTGCCCATTTAATTCTCAAATCATCTGTACACATATCCCAAGATGCCCCCACATTTTCCTACAAGCTGCCATTTTGCTTAGACTTGCTTTCTGTTACTTGCAGCCACAATAGTTTAACAGACACAAAGTCACGGTCCTAGAAAAGCTGGTTTTCATGATCTCATCCTCTTTCTTGCTGCTGGAAAATGCCTACACTGAATGCGGCTCCATTTGAAGAAACAAAATTCCTCCAATTATGTTTTTGCTCTCAGACATCTGCATGGCATTTCACAGTCCACAAGCATTCTTATAGCTCCACTAATTTGGGATTCTTATACATTTGCAAGGTTAAAATTAAGGAGGGTTGTTGATGTTATCACAGTTCTATAGATAAGAAACAGAAGGCTTGAGAGATTAATTAGTTCTTCCGAAGATCTCATGGCTCATATGTGGTGCAACCGGGTATACTGAGTTTACTGCTAGTTCAGTTCAGTTCAGTTGCTCAGTCTGACTCTGCAACCCCATGAATTC
Organism: Ovis aries; assembly: GCF_016772045.2. Lineage (NCBI taxonomy): Eukaryota > Metazoa > Chordata > Mammalia > Artiodactyla > Bovidae > Ovis > Ovis aries. The sequence goes on along the minus strand of NC_056077.1, from coordinate 15,621,699 downwards.
CAGCACGCTAGGCCTCCCTGTCCATCACCAACTCCTGGAGTTCACTCAAACTCACATCCATCGAGTCGGTGATGCCATCCAGCCATCTCATCCTCTGTCGTCCCCTTCTCCTTCTGCCCCCAATCCCTCCCAGCATCAGAGTCTTTTCCAATGAGTCAACTCTTCGCATGCTAGAGTCCTAACCATTCCAGTCTCTTATTTTGTTACCCCCAGACTCTGATTTCCCCTCAACACAGTGTATTTAGAATCCAAACAATTGGATTCTGGCCCCTGGACATGTCATGTGATCTTGAGTAAGTTACATAACTGCTCTGAATCAGATTCTATATTCATGAAGAAGTCCCACAAAAGAGATTTTTGTGCAGCCTGAATGAAATTATATGCAAGAATGTGTACTCTGCAACAAATTGACCCACAAATGGGAGACCTGAAGTCATTCTTCCATGACCATCCTGAGACTGGGCCAAGTGGAATATGTTTTCATAAAGGGACACAATCACTCCTGAAATGTCAATGTTTTGTGTTTTCCTTCAAAAGGTCAAGGTTAAAGATGCTCATTTTCCTGATGTGCCTGAGATAAGTCTTAATCTAACTCTCCATCCCAGGTCTGCGTTGGCCAGGCTTCCAGAATCATCTTTTTCCCTGGGTAGGACTGAAATATCAACATTTGGAGTCAACAGGTTTGAGGTATGGGCAGATGTCACTACGAAAATATGTTACCTAGGGAAGGAAATTAATTCACTGAATGACTGTCAGCCTACCTTCCTGAAATCACATCAATCAATTCAAAAAAGTCCCCTAAGAGGGTAAATAAGCACTGATGGTGACAATTCTTAGTGTTTTTCTTACTAAGGGAGAATACAATTCCACATAGCAGGTCCTCATGAGCACCTATGAGGACCCAGAAGAACATACAGAGCATGAAAGTAGGGAAGTGGGGAAGAAAGAAGGAAGCAGGTTCCTGATCCACAGAGGGGTACTGGGAAGAACACTGGACCATTGATTAGATGCATTTGACTCGAAACTCCTGATAGTCATTAGCTATCAGTATGGTTACGGGCGGGCTTCTCGGTGTCTTATAAAAAAAGGAGATAAAGATCGTGCCCCACCTGCATCCGAAGGCTTTTGTAGGAACCAAGTGAGCTAAAGAAAGTGAAAGTCGCTCAGTTGTGTCCAACTCTTTGCCACCCCATGGACTACACAGTCCATGGAATTCTCCAGGCCAGAATGCTGCAGTGGGTAGCCTTTCCCTCTCCAGGGGATCTTCCCAACCCAGGGATCGAACCCAGGTCTCCCACATTGCAGGAGGATTCTTTACCAGCTGAGCCACAAGGGAGGCCATGGAGCTAATGGAAGAGGGAGTGTTTTGAAAGAAATTATGATGGTTTGGATGGAGGGTGAAGGGAGCAGAAGGTCACTGGATGACCTCCAGGTCTCTGGCTTAAGAAACCAGGATATAAAGGAAGAAAAACACTTTGAGGAGGAAGCATTTGGTGTGGGTTGTACTGAGTGTCCTATGCTAATGAGACATCCAAGTGGAGATGTGCAGTAGCCATTGAACACACGGAAATACTGAGCCAGACATCCTCAAGAACTGGAACAAAAATCAGACATTTCATCTGCCCTCCCCTCTCAGCTGGAATCACTCTGACAGCCAGTCCTCCAGGTTCTCTATTTATTATTATTAATCCCCCAGGGCCCCAAGACCCCTCCACAGTATCCTCTCCCATTCCTTCCACATAAATCAGCAGAAGAACTGTGCCAAGTCCCGGGTGATAAATGAAACCCTTCCCCAAAGAGTTTGGCCCAAACCCAAGCAGCAGCTTGCCTGTCGATTTATTGTCTGTTTAAATCATTCTTCCCTCTTATGACAAAACGTTAATGACAAAATATAGGTGATCCTCCAAGAGAAGGAAAAGCTATATTTTTGCAGCTGGAAATTAGAAATATATTATTAACAACGAACATTAATTATATATTTTAGTGCTCATATGGGAGAGGTGATGGGGCATAATTTGCAGAGAGGAACAGCAGTTTGCGGGGACCCTGGAAATTAACAGGATCATTTTATTAAGCATGAATCCTATTTCCTGCACCCATGAATATTTCATTTGGAATATTTACTCCATCCTCTTATGCAGCCATTGCTTCTCAGCCAAGTCATAGTTTTAGACAAGTCTTTTCTCTTTACTGATCTTGTTCTTGAGAGAAAGACACTTATCCAGAAACAATGTGTATTTCTGGAAAAGAGTATCCTGAAAACAAAATTAAAATTTACTTGTGTGTGTGTGTTTAGTTGTATCCGACTCTTTGTGAGCCTTTGGACTGTCGCCTGCCAGCTCCTCTGTCCATAGGAATTTTCAGGCAAGAACACTGGAGTGAGTTGCCATGCCCTCCTTCAGGAGATCTTCCCAACCCAGGGGTTGAACCTACATCTGCTGTATCTCCTGCCTTGCAGGTGGATTCCTTACCCTCTGAGCCACCAGGGAGTCTGTATCAGCGATGGAGGCTCCACAGCTTCTCGAGATTGTGAACAGCTCTGCAGGAAAGGATCTGAGGTGTTTTCAGTGTTGCTGCCACTTATCACTGAAGTCTTCCGATCATCTAATTCCTGGGCCCTATGTTCTCCCATGGTGCCCCATCCTGCCCCCATCAGAGTCCCCACTGCTGCTGCTGCTGCTAAGTCACTTCAGTCATGTCTGACTTTGTGTGACCCCAGAGATGGCAGCCCACCAGGCTCCCCCGTCCCTGGGATTCTCCAGGGAAGAACACTGGAGTGGGTTGCCATTTCCCTCTCCAATGCATTAAAGTGAAAAGTGAAAGGGAAGTCGCTCAGTCGTGTCTGACTCCTAGCGACCCCATGGACCGCAGCCTACTAGGCTCCTCTGCCCATGGGATTTGCCAGGCAAGAGTACTGGAGTGGGGTGCCATTGCCTTCTCCAAGAGTCCCCACTAAGATGACCTAATTGCCTCTCAATAAGACACACAGTCCCCTCAATGTGCCTATCTTTCAAATGGAAGGCCAACCACAGATTTTTGAAAAATTGTGCAGCTTGTCAGAACTGAACATTTGAACATGCAGCATTGCAAACATACAAATAATACCCCTGCAAATACGGTAAACTTCCTCAGAGCAGTCGTGCTTGCATTTTTTAATCTGTGTCCCTAGCACGCACACAAGTCCACCCCTTCTACTTCAGTGTACTCTATTAAAGGAAATATCACTCTTTCTTCTGCTTACAGAATATAATATCATTCCACGCTCACAACCGCACAGCAAGAAACTCTTCATTACATACAGTCTTAACAGAAGTAAAGCGACCTTCAGAGAGGCTAAGAAACAAGCTCTCCAGGGCACATGCTGGTGCATGCTAGAACTGGCTTTGAACTAAAGGCTGATCCCAAAGCTTATGTATTTAATCACTGTGTATAACACGGCTCAAATGTCTCCATTGGGGGTAAACTTGGGAAGGATCATACTAATCTTAATCCTAAACAACTGCAACAAGGATCATTTATTGATGGCACAGGAAGAGCTTAGCATGCATTAACTCATTTAGCTCTCCTGACAAACACGTAAAGTAGGTGTCACTGTCTTTCTTGGTTTTATTTTGTTTTGTTTTTTGATGAGAAAAGTGAGATCAAGCAACTTGCCACACAAGGACACGTGGCTTGTGTGGAGTCAGAAATAGACCCTACATCTTTCCGACTCCAAAGCAGAGGACTTTGCCTTGGCATCAAAGCAGCAGTCTCTTCGGATAAATACCCAGGAGTGGAATTGCTGGATTCAATCCTTAATTTTTTGAGGAATCTCCATACTGCTTTCCACAATGGCTGCACCAATTTACATTCCCACCAACAGTATAAGAGGATTCTCTTTTCTCCACATCCTCACCAACACTTGTTGTTTCTTGTCTTTTTGATACTATAATAGTCTGTCTAACAGGCGTGCTGCTGCTGCTGCTGCTGCTAAGTCGCATCAGTCGTGTCTGACTCTGTGTGACCCCACAGATGGTGGCCCACCAGGCTCCCCCGTCCCTGGGATTCTCCAGGCAAGAACATTGGAGTGGGTTGCCATTTCCTTCTCCAATGCATGAAAGTGGAAAGTGAAAGTGAAGTTGCTCAGTCGTGTCCGACTCTTAGAGGCAAACACTAATTTGAAAACATATATACACCTCTATGTTTATTGCAGCATTATTTACAGTAGCCAAGATCTGGAGATAACCTAACGGCCCATCGACAGGAGAATGGATAAACATGTGGTAAATGTACACAATGGTATACCCCTCAGCCATAAAAATGGATGCAACCCTACCATTCGCAACAACATGGATGGATCTAGAGGGTACTGTGCTTAGTGAAATAAATCAGACAGAGAAAGAAACTCCTGATGATTTCTCTCATCTATGGAATAGAATGAAAAAAAAAAAAAAAACAAGCAAAATAAATGAACAAAAAAACAAAAACAAACACACGGATACCGAGAACACAGTAGTGTTTACTAGAGGGAAAGGTGGGGAGTGTGAACTGGTAAAGGCGGGGAGTCCACTGTATGTGACGAATGGAAACTAAGTTTCTGGTGGTGAGCACACTATACTGTATACAGAAGTAGAAATATAATTTTGCTCCCATGAAATTTATATAATGTTATAAAACAATGTTACCTCACTCAATCAATCAACACAGTCTCAAAGATTTATGTTTGTTGATTTCTTACCTTTTGCCCAGAAGCAGCTAATAATCGTACGTTGCACATCCAAAACTATCTTATTCCTGTTTGCGCCAGGCTGCAGACCCAAAAGGCCCAGTCCTGGACCCCAGCTCTCTGCCTCAGGGTCCCTCTAGGCCTTCCAGATAAGGCACTACTTCTCCAGTCCAAAACTTCTCTGATTTGGAAATCCAGCTTTGTCTGGAGAAAGAACTCTACTGGAGAAAGGTCTATAAGAGACAAGCTCTTTAATGAATAAAGATCACTAGCGTGGCTTTTAAGTGCTGAGAATTTCCCATTTGTGTATGACTGCAACCCTAAAGAAATGACATGATGTTTATTTGTGTGTGCAGATAAAATTATGCAGAACTCCCTGATTACAGTACACAGGTCAAGGGACTTCCCTGGTGGTCTCTTGGTTAAGAATCTACCTTGCAATGCAGGGGACCCAGGTTCCTCCATCCCTCGTTGGAGAACTAAAAATCCCACATGCCTTGGAGCAACTAAGCCCGTGCACCTCAATTACTGAGCCCATGCGTCACAAGCAGAGTCGATGCACCACAACGAAAGTTCCTGCATGACACAAGCAAGATCCCGCATGCCGCAACTAAGACCCAACACAGCCAAATAAATAAATAAACATTAACAAATAAAGCATGACGCTCAAAAGATCATTTAGATTTCATGACCTGGGAACTTCATCATGTAAACACATGAAGGGGGGGGAAAAAAAAAAGAGGGAAAGAAGAGTACATATGGAAACGTACATAGTGTATGATCACAATTATGTAAATTACCTAAAAGGTGTATGCTGCTGTTGCTGCTAAGTCGCTTCAGTCGTGTCCGGCTCTGTGCTACCCCGTAGACGGCAGCCCACCAGGCTTCCCTGTCCCTGGGATTCTCCAAGCAAGAACACTGGAGTGGGTTGCCATCTCCTTCTCCAATGCATGAAAGTGAAAAGTGAAAGGGAAGTCGCTCAGTCGTGTCTGACTCTTAGCGACCCCAAGGGCTGCAGCCCATCAGGCTCCTCCGTCCATGGGATTTTCCAGGCAAGAGTACTGGAGTGGGGTGCCATCGCCTTGAGTATAAATACACCAAAATGTTAACAATGGTTGCTGATAGGTGACATTATAGAGACTTTTAGTTTTCTTTTTAAATACTTTGTTGAAGTCTCCAAATTCTTCTCAATGAAAATATTTGCTTTGGTCATAGGAGGAAATAAACATATAAGTAACTACAACCTGTTAGATTATAATAGTAAATTTTACATGGAGGTCTCATATAGATTTTATACAGTCTTGATATCAAATCAAGATTTGATAGTGAACTTGAAAGGAGAATGGGCTTCCCCTGTGGCTCAGCTGGCAAGGAATCCACCTGCAATGAGGGAGACCTAAGTTCGATCCCTGGGTTGGGAAGATCCCCTGGAGAAGGAAATGGCAAACCACTCCAGTATTCTTGCCTGGAGAATCCCATGGATAGAAGAGCGTGGTGGGCTACAGTCCATGGGGTCTCAAAGAGTCGGACATGACTGAACGACTTCACTTTCACCCACTCCAGTATTCTTGCCTGGAGAATCCCATGGATAGAAGAGCGTGGTGGGCTACAGTCCACGGGGTCTCAAAGAGTCGGACATGACTGAACGACTTCACTTTCACCCACTCCAGTATTCTTGCCTGGAGAATCCCATGGATAGAAGAGCGTGGTGGGCTACAGTCCTTGGGTCACAAAGAGTTGGAAACGACTGAGCGACTAGCACAACACTTTAGAAGACGTAATTTCACTTGGTCCTAGCCAAAAGGCTGAAAAGCAATAGAAGCCGTAACTTCAGTGAAACATAAATAGGTCCCAGTGGTTGTAACAAGGTCCAGGTACTTTTCCACTGACTTTTTTTTCCCTGAAAATAGCAATGAATAAAGTGCTTCTTTCAAGCCAATAATGAACTTTATACCCATTTTCTAAGCAACTCAGTTTTGAGAGGTACTCTTAATTTTGTATTAATGAAAACTTGATTTTAAAAAATTAGAAAGTTAAGTCTTGAGGGCTGTCAGTCCATTTTCTAATGACCCAGGTTCCCTTCTTCAAGGTCAAAGCCATAACTTTAATATGAAAATATATGTTCACAGTGGTCCCTACCGATGCCTATTAAGCCAGGGATGAGGCAAGAAGCAGAAAAGATCGACAGTACATTTTCATTCAATCTCTCTTAAAATAATGAAGCATGTGACTTCATGCCATTACCTTTTAATGATCTTAGCCCAGTTAATAGCACAGTAATATTCCAAAAAGAGCAGGGAATTATTTTCAAATTTAATTTTCACTGCAAAAGTGAAAGGCACTCTATTTTTTTTTTTTTTTTTTCCTGCCAGAGAAGCTGTCTGCTGCCTATGACTGCATTAGCTCTGCTACATTACAGCTGAGCTAATGGATCAAAACCAAGTGATTAGTTTCCTACTCTTTTGAGCATTTCCAAGTACTGACTGAGTGGTCCGAGAAACACGGACATGAGTTTTCAACATCTACATGAAGTTTGCTTGACTTCCCATCAAGTCAAGGCCTTTTGACCTTCAACAGATTTGACTTGGGATTCATTATACATGTTCCTTTGGGCATCTGGGTTGCAGGAAATAATCAGGGAAGAGGCCTCCTGGGGAATATAATACAGACTCCATCCATTCTCAATTCTTCAGGCTTAGATAAAGGCCCCAAAGATTCAAAGTGGCCTAATGCTAGGACATTCATTCATTCATCAGATACTGCATGCCAGGCTCTGTTCTAGGCCCTTGGTCCACTGTACTCAACACCACAAAGGTGGTTCCCTGTGGAGGAGCATATGACAGCAATTTTCTGAGGGTGGGAATTCCTCAAAAAAAGATGCTCTGAGTTGTAACAAACATGATGAATTTAATGGGACCTTTTGTTTCAGAGGGCGGATAGGAAAAAGAATGAAAAGAATAACATATTAGGGAAATTAAATAAATAGTCTTGTTTAGGCTTCAGAGATAAAGCAGAGCAGGCCTCTGACCTTGCTTCTAACCTGCCTGGACGTTGCCCTGACTGGGAGTGACTGGGAGTGACTGGGAGTGACTGCCTGCTAGGAGAGCAAGACTCCTTAGATAAGAAGGGGGAGGAATTTTGAGATTGTTGGGATCCTGGAGGGGCCCAACCAAGCCCCAGGCTTAGCAACATTCCAAGTTTTACAAGACAAAACAAACAGCATTAACATGAAACCAGGCTTGCAATTTGGTCACAGATTAATGATGGTATCATTTTGTGCCCTGGGATTATAAACAGGAACCCTGAACTGCAATCTTTGAAGTCTCACCTACAAAGCGGTCTTGCTGCCTGGGACCTTTCCCCAATTGGGACTCCAGATGTGCTGTGTCACGGGACTTCCCAGTGCTGTTTAAGTGTGGATGTTGGTCAAAACCCAATTTGGTAATGTACACTCTGCTCTATTTCCCTTTTCTTTTAATGTTAATATATTGAAGTAAGCTAGATAATTTTCTAATAAATATTTGTATCATTTATTTGTGTATAACAAGTGGCTTATTTTGTTAATAAATCCTTTGAACCTGAGACAAAAGTGAAAACTTTCAGCAAAATGTAAGCCAACTTAAATACTTACATAGACTGTAAGATGCATTCCTAATAATAGTAGATGTGGAAAAATTAAAGTATATCTTTGAACCACAACAGGATGCCACTATAAACCCAACAGAATGGCTGAAGTTAAAAATAAGACTGCCAATACCACATGTTGGCAATTATGTAGAGCAACTTAACTTTCATTTATCAGTGCTGGGAAAACAAAATTGGTCCATCATTTTGTAAAAAGTTCTGACAGTTTCTTATAAAACTAGAAACACAACTGCACTATGACCCGGAAGTTCTACTCCCATGTAGTTACCTGAGAGGAATATCAGTAGCAGCTCTACAGCTCTATTCATAACAGTCCAAAGCTGTCACTGTTGTTTGTCAAAACGAGAATCATTGAACAAACTGTAGTGTCTTCATTCAATGGAGTGCTGCTCAGTAAGCAAAGAAAACGAGCTACTGACCCATGCAAGCGTGTAGATGAATATCACCGACACTGTGTTAAGTTAAACAAGCGACACACAGAAGAATGGATACCGTCTGCTTCCATTTATATCAAGCTGCTGCTGTTGCTGCTGCCAAGTCGCTTCAGTCGTGTCCGACTCTATGCGACCCCATAGACGGCAGCCGAGCAGGCTCCCCCGTCCCTGGGATTCTCCAGGCAAGAAGACTGGAGTGGGTTGCCATTTCCTTCTCCATTATATGAAGCTACAATAGGCAGAACTAAGCTATGGTGGGAAAAAAATCAGAACAGGTATTATCTCTGCAGAAGGAAGCGAGATTGATAGCAAAGAGATTCCAGGAACTTTCTGGAATGACAGTAATGTGTTATGTCTTGATAGGTTCTTGGGTTCACAGAAGTAGTCATTTATCAAAACCCATTTAATTCTACACTTAAAAACTGTGCATTCTGTTATATGTAAATTTTACAAGGAAAAAACTTGTAAATAAATGTTGAACTCATATTAAGGATATGCATGCTGATGTCTGCAACCTACTTTGAAATGCATCAAAAACACAAGCTAGGACTACTTCCCTGGTGGTCCAGGTAGTTGAGGATCCACCTGTCAACGCAGGGAACATGGGTTGGATCCCTGGTCTGGGAAGGTTCCACTTGCTATGGGTCAACCAAGCCCATGGGCCACCACTCCTGAGGCCTGCATGCCCTGGAGGCCATGCTGGCCAACCAGAGAAGCCACCAAAATGAGAAGCCTGCACATCACAACGAGGGAACAGCTCTTCCTCTCAGCAGCTCAGACCCAGCACAGCCAAAAATAAATGAATAAATAAAACACAAGCCGGATGGATGGGTGGGTGGGAGAAAAGAAAGATGGGTATCTAGAGAGATGATACATGGATGGATATATGATTAAGCAAAGTGAAGTGAAAGTGGAAGCTGTTCAGTCATGTCTGACTCTTTGTGACCCCATGGGCTATACAGTCCATGGAATTCTCCAGCCCAGAATACTGGAGTAGGGAGCCTTTCCCTTCCCCAGGGGATCTTCCCAACCCAGGGATCGAACCCGGGTCTCCCACATTGCAGACGGATTCTTTACCAACTGAGCCATAAGGGAAGCTCATGATAAAGTAAACAGAGTTAAAAATAATTCTAGATACTACGTGGTTAGTATATGGGTTTTCAATGTAAAATTTAACCTTTGGGTATGTTGATATTATCATAAGAAGACATTAGGAAAAAGTACCTTTGAATCAAGTGGCTCTGGTAGATGAAAGGTGTCCCCAGCATCGTTCCACCTTCCCACTTGCCGTTTTTAAACTCTGTTTCCCACTTTGCTTCTCACTTAAAAAGTCTATCATCCCCACGTCGTCTTCTGAAAGCTCTAGGTCCTTCCCGCCACCTGTCCATTAAATAAACAAAACATACAAACTCGTTAAGGTTTTTAAGATAGGTATGTGTATGTAATCTTCACTCTGGGGTATGTATATTTAAATCCAGTAATTCATTTAACATTCATTAATGAAGTATCGTTTAAATGCTCCATCACCTCATTTATTTCTCATATTTAAATATAGTAACTGCCAAGTTTCGTGCAGCTTCTGTGTGCTAGCTACTGTGCTAAGTGCTTTCATAAATTATTGTTATTATTGCAAAAAACCTTGAGACTTAAAAGGCACTATCACTGATTTACAGATGAGGAAACTGAGGTTCAAGCAGTTGTAGTAATTGTAAGGTTGCACAGCTATTACATGGCAAAGCCAGCATTTGAAACCAAGGGTGTCTGATTTTGAAGCCCATGCATTTTTAACAGGCAATAAAAGGTGATATTTAGAAACTGTTTTAGAAACTCTGATTCTAGAGGGTGAAAAACCACTGTAATAGACATTGTTGAGCAGAGTTGTTATTTTTAAGGGTCTTATGGAAATTTTGAATAAATAAAAACTGAAATACCCCAGCCTATTTAAACCATTACCTCCAGCAATTCCTGTAGCCTAGTTTCTTCTCTACTTCCCAAACACACCTTGTATTTTTTAAGCATGCTGCTGCTGCTAAGTCGCTTCAGTCGTGTCTGACTCTGTGCGACCCCATAGATGGCAGCCCACCCGGCTCCCCCGCCCCTGGGATTCTCCAGGCAAGAACACTGCAAAAAGAGAAAATCAGGGATAAATCTGGAAAAACAGCAGACCAGCCATCACCAAAATCCTGAGATCAAGTGACTTCTATAGCTGATGGTTGAATTTGTTGTTTCCTGGGGGCCACAGCGGGCTTCCCGGGTGGCTCAGTGGTAAAGAATCCACCTGCCAGTGCAGGAGATGAAGCTTGGATCCCTGGGTCCGGCAGATCCCCTGGAGAAGGAAATGGCAACCCACACCAGTATTCTTGCCTAGGAAATCCCGTGGACAGAGGAGCCTGGTGCTGTATGCAGGCAATGGGGTCACAAAGAGTCAGGCACTATTAGTGACTGGGCTTGCACACACAGAAGCCACAGGAAAGGGCGAAACATCTCATATTCCACTGCACTTGCTTTCAGATAAAAGACAGCATGCAAACATATCTGCAGGGGTGATTTTTTTTCTTTTTCCTGGACAAGAATCTACCATATTTCTACCATTCCTGTTAGGAAGCAATTATATCCTTATTCAAGAATATTAACAGTGAACAGTATCTTTGACTTTTTCTTCAACAGAAAGAAAGCATTGTTCAAATGAACAAACTTTCAGGAATACTCCTTAAAGAAGAATATAACCTTAACAGAACTCTGTGAATATTTTGCTACAAGCTGAGAATTAGGTTCACATACTTAGTTTCAAGAGAATCTTATAAAATATTGATTTAGAACTTGAAGACTCAAAATAAATGACTAAGTTAACCGGTCTTTTGGTTGATATTGGGCTGCAATGGAGTCACGATCCATTTCTCTAACAGAAATTCATGGGGCAGAAATTTGGAGTTCTGGGTTATAACGCACACATTTATCCCGTTGTCATTAAATACTGCAAATGTTTCTTACCTGGATGATCAATTAAGTTGTGACAAAACTCCCTCACAATATACAGCACTGTGTGGTTTTAGAAAGCATTCAGCCTCTCTCTTAATCAACACACATCTCTCTCTTCAAGCTCTCATTTTTGTACAACACACACAGCAGGCACTATCATTTCATTTTACAGATGAGAAAACAAAGAAAAGGGATTTGACAACGATTACAAACTTGATAGTTGGAGTAGCCAGGATTTGACCTTGCCTTATGCGTCTGAATAGTATATGAATAGCAATTGTATTAGAAATTGCAATAGCAACCATTGTAACAGTAGTAATAGTAGCAACAGCAATAACAGTAGCAATAGTTAACAGTAAAGAAAACGTCTCAGCTTCTAGCAGGATGCTTTGCAATCATTGGTCAGCGATTCTCCAGCCTCCCAGTATGATGAAGACGTCCCGAGCTCAGCAGCTCCCTCTCCTGGAGGATTCAGGAAACCAGAGCCTGTCCCAAGTCTGCTGCCATTTTGACAGTTCCTCACTGCTGCTCACTGCCGTCTTTGAAGCCCACAGTGAAACAGAGGGACTTCCGCATGTGTGCTAAGTAGCTTCAGTCATGTCCGACCCTTTGCAACCCCATGGACTGTGGCCCGCCAGGCTCCTCTATCCATGGGATTTTCAGGCAAGAATACTGGAGTGGGCTGCCATTTTCTGCTCCAGAGGATCTTCCCGACCCAGGGACTGAACCTACATCTCGTATGGTCTCCTGCATTGGCAGGTTGGTTCTTTACCTCTAACACCACCTGGGAAGCCCAGGGACTTCTGCCTGGATCAATCAAATGCACAGATTTCCTGAAACCTTGCAGAGATTTGTTGCAATGGGAGACTCCCAGAGGAGGATCTGACCCTATCGTTCTTGGCCAAATCCAGAGATCAAGCTTATTCAGATTCACCTGTTGTCTGACATCTTTTCCATCCCTTCCAATTCAAGATTGCACAGGTGAGGTTTCCAAATGCTTTGAGGTGCTGCTGCTGCTGCTGCTGCTGCTAAGTCACTTCAGTCGTGTCCGACTCTATGTGACCCCATAGACGGCAGCCCACCAGGATCCCCTCCCCCTGGGATTCTCAAGGCAAGAACACTGGAGTGGGTTGCCATTTCCTTCTCCAATGCATGAAAGTGAAGAGTGAAAGTAAAGTTCCTCAGTTGTGTCCGATTCTTAGCGACCCCATGGACTGCAGCCTACAAGGCTCCTCTGTCCATGGGATTTTCCAGACAAGAGTACTGGAGTGGGGTGCCATTGCCTTCATCGGCTTTGAGGCACATCCATCCTTTATTTCTCCTGCCCCTATGTCTTATAAGTGACAGAAGTTTTGAAGGATTGTCAGAATAAGATATGAATTATATGTTCGTGTTAGAGTTCATGAGCCATAGATGTGTTCTCATCCAAAGCAAATGAGAACTGGCTCCTTGAGCTCTCACATCCAGTACAAACTGCCACATCCAGGCTCTGGAACTCAGGGTCTCCCCACAGGGTATAGACTAACCAAAAATACAATGGCCTTTATGTAATTTTTTTAATGCAACAACACATCTTTTGAGGACTAGCACACAATTTTACAGACTTCTATGTTTTCACAAATGACATAAGGCTAATTGCCTACAAGTCACCAAATGAGTTATCAGAGATTATAGACACTGGTTTTAGGAACTAACATCACTTCCTGAAGTTCTCTGAAGACCTTGCTTGAGTGTTTTTTGAAAGAGTCATCAGGCCAGGCGGATTCCCTCATGCCCCTTCTCACGTGCAGTAGAAATGTCATTCATGCTACACAGTACTGGAGAAAGCATCTGAGTTGCCATAAAAGAGGAAGAAAAGTTTATTGAAATTGACCTGAACTTTTGCTTTGGCTGCTAGTGTGTGGCTTGCTTCTCTCTTCCCGAGCTCTTCATTTTTTCATTATCAGCAACTCACCCTCTTAATTACACAAAGAAAAATAATGCCTCTCCAGTGAGGCTGCAGTCTAGTTCTCTGACTGGCTGAGCGCTAAAGTGTGGAGGTGACTCGTGAAGATGTGGGGTGGAGGAGGGATGGGGTCCTGCAGCCGGGAGAGAGACAGAATGGAAGGAGAGTCTGCGGCACATCACTTCCCAGTCTCAAGGGCTGCTCATTAGGTGAGATGATTTATATAAAGCACCCAGTACATAATAAATGCTCAATAAACAGTAGACCCTCTCATTCCCCTTCCTGGAAAACACAATCCATTTTCTACCTGCTGATTAATTAGCGAGAGTGCTGCATATCAGAGGGATGCGCCGTGCAGAGCGTGGACAGTTGATTCATCATGAATAATGTAATGTCACAATCTGGACTATTTATATTCAGATGAATTGTACATAATATGCCACACATGCTAAAGAGGAACATTAATATTTAGCGTTCCAAGCTAAGCTGGGATGATTCATTTGGTTTTAACTTTGTCTCATCTTTGCAGAATTTTCAATCTTCTCTCATTTTAAAGGGGCATGATAAGAAATGTCTTCCAAAACATAGGTAGGACTTGCTGGCATGTTGCTAAAAGCCTATGACAGTCATCAGCTACCATTTATTGGGCACCTTTTGTATGCCTCTCCTGTACCACTTACCTATATTATTTCTAACCTTTGCAACAACCTAGTCAGTGGAATGTCCTTCTCTGCATAGTTCCAGTGTGTAAACTGAGGCACATGGAGAAAGGGAAGGAATTTGGCCAAGTCCTGTAGCTGTAAGGCGACCTTGGGACTCCAGCGTTCTTACTCTCCCTACCAGTGCTCACCTGGCTGTTTGGATTATTGTAGTGCATTCCATAAACAGAAGTTCTCTCACCACAAGAATAACAAACTTCGAACATTTCAATTTCACATCGCAGATGTTTCTGAATGATTATTACTCCTCCTGGCTTAATGCACATGAGACGAGTGTCTGTGTATAAGATCAGGTATTTAATGACCCAGGATGCCTTTCTGTCACCCACACTGTTCTTCAAATCCATTCAGATTCCCTCGGTGAAGCCCCTGAACTTGGTCCCCTGGCAAAGCTAGAGTGGACAGCTGGGCACCTGGCTGTTATGCCCACCCATGCCTGCCTCCATAAAGGCAGACACCCGTGCTGACAGCAGTATCAGACAGTGATGAGCTCTGATGGTCTGGGGTTTGTTGGCTTTGCAGGTCTAGAATGGGGTTACCTTCAAGGAGCCTCCTTGATTCTGCAAATATTTGTCGAGTGCCATGATGCACAGCCTAGCGCTAAGTGCTGAGTTTAAGGGAGATGCACCCATCTGCACTCCATTCCTGTCTGGACCTCTATCATGGCGCATGGCAGCAAATCACATACAGAAGTGCATAGATGGCCAGGTGCCATGATAGTGAAGCACATGGAGGTTATATTAAGAACACGCCTCCCTGGTCAGGAGGCCACTGAGGAAGTGCTGTTTGTCTGAAACATGAAGGATGTTTTAATTTAATTTAGCCAAGATGGCTGAGTGGGAGGAAACACGTGACTAGAGGAAACAGGGCACCTTTGAATTATAAAAATGGTAGAATTTTTCGGAGCCAAAGGCTCAGTGATAAAGAATCTTCCTGCAATGCAGGATATACAGGAGACACGGGTTTGATTCCTGAATCCGGAAGACCCCAGGAAGAGGAAATGGCAACCCACTCCAGTATTCTTGCCTGGAATATCCCAGGGACAGAGGAGCCTGGCAGATTACAGTCCATGGGGTTGCAAAGCGTCTGACATGACTGAGTGACCGTGGATGCACACCAAAGGAGCTAGTGAGAGAAGAGACGAGAGCAGAAGGTAAAAGCCTGGCCCAGGACCTGAGGACGTTTGCATTTATCCCAAGAGCAGTGGGAGTTATTAAAGTACCGCACACAGCCCCAAATTATGTGTCCTTTTCTTCAGTCCCTATGGCTGGTCTGGCAGACGAATGGAGGGGGCCAAGAGTGGACACTGCTGCTCCTTTCCCACCCCCCAGGCACCAAGTGGCATCTCCCAACCCATCACAACACCTTGGGCATCACCACCAGGAAGTCTGCTCTGGACCTGCAGACCTGTCTTAGGTACCCCTCGTATGCCCTGTAACACGCTGCACTTTCCCCATCCTAGCACACGTCGCTGGAGAAGGCAATGGCACTCCACTCCAGTACTCTTGCCTGGAAAATCCCATGGACAGAGGAGCCTGGTAGGTTGCAGTCCATGGGGTCGCACAGAGTCAGACACGACTGAGCGACTTCCCTTTCATT
This sequence comes from Ovis aries, assembly GCF_016772045.2. Classification (NCBI taxonomy): domain Eukaryota; kingdom Metazoa; phylum Chordata; class Mammalia; order Artiodactyla; family Bovidae; genus Ovis; species Ovis aries. The sequence continues at coordinate 15,605,673 of NC_056077.1, read as the reverse complement.
TTTCACTTTCATGCATTGGAGAAGGAAATGGCAACCCACTCCAGGACAGGACTGAAGCGACTTAGCAGCAGCAGCAGCAGCAGCAGCAGCAGCAGCAGCAGCAGCAGCAGCAGCACAGGTCGCATTTTCCATTTCCCATTTACTCCCACAGAGTAAATTTCCCATTTACTCTTCTGTAGCATTACTGGTCTGTAAGTTCTATGAAGGCAAGAATCACACTTTTCTCATCTACACTTAGATTCTCAGTGTTCCAACAATGTTGATCTCCCAATAGGCATTCAATAAACCTCAACAAAATAGGTAACAGCTGAGTATCTACAATGTATCCTTTTAATCCTTTTATACACATTAACCCATCCAATTTCCCCAATATCCCTACATACCAGGTTCTATCATTATCCCCATTGTAACAGATGAGTAAACCGAGGCTCGGAGAGTCTAGATAACATGTCCAGGGTTATGTGGAGCCATTGAGTTCCATAGTATGTGCTCTCAACCACCAACACTACAATGAATAACAAAAGAAAGAAATTCTGATCTGTTACAGCCAGCATTTAATTATCTGTGTTAAGGGTTTAAAGCAGTGGTCTGCATCATTCAAAACAGTGAGTAACTGCAAAATAATCCCCAGTGGACTTGGTGATACATATGGGTTGTTTTTGTGTGTGTGTGTGTGTGTGTGTGTTTTTTTTTTCAGTAGACTGACCTTCGTAAATTACCACTTGAAATAGCCAATGACAAAACCAATTCCTGTTCCCTAAGCAGCAATCAAACTAATGAACAGGAAGTAACTAAGAACTAAATTGGCTAAGCCAAAAAAAGCATTCAATCAACAAATTTAATTAGCACTTTCTCCCTCTGCAAGCTCCCACCATCTTCCTCTGCTCCCCATCACTGCCGGATTTCTCAGAATCATATCCCACACCTGTCATCTCTACCTCTTTACCTCCTAGTCACTCAGCCTGAAATCGGATTTTTGTTCCCACAGCTCTGCTGAAGTCTACACAAGGTCACCAGTGACTACTGTATTGCCACATGGGATGGCCATCTCTAGACATTTGATCCTATGCCACATCTGCTCTTTGAAATTCTGTCCCAACCCCTTGGACACTGCTGCCTGCTCTTCAAAGCAGACTAAAGGAATCCAGAGGACCACACTTTGGGTCTCATATCTCTATGATTGGGAAAATCCCACACTCTCCCTCTGCCCTGAGTTTTAACTCATTTTAACGCTATGAGATGCATGAGACCAAGCTGAGACTCTCTCTTTTTCCTCTCCAAATCTTATAGGACGACCCAAAGAATTTTGATAAGGCAGTAAGTACTTCAAGGCAATTGGAAAAATGTTTGAATAAACTAAATTTCCATATAGATAGCACCATGTTGAATTCTGAGAGCTGCAGTCAGTGTCACTGAGGATCTAACCAAGGAAATTAGTTTTGTTTGGATTTTTATTCTAGCGGGATTTTCTGTAAGAGAGGTACAGAGTTTTAGCGATGAGGGACTCTAGCGATGATGTTAGCCTAGGAAACTGCTATGTGTGTGTGCTAAGTCCAGTCTTGTCCGACAATTTGTGACCCTATGGACTGTAGCCCACCAGGCTTCTCTGTCCATGGGATTCTCCAGGCAAGAATACTGGAGTGGGCTGCCGTGCCCTCTTTCAGGGGCTCTTTCTGACCCAGCGATCTAACTCGCATCTCTAACATCATGTCCTGCATTGGCAGGCGGGTTCTTTACCACTAGCACGCCCTGGGAAGCCCATACACTTAAATGTTATAGTAAGTGCAAGGGACCTGGGCATTGACAGTCACTTGAACCAAAACCTTTAGTTCAGCAAATTACCAGCAGTGTACCTTTCTGCACTTACCTCGCTGAGACTGAAAGTCCTTGTGTGAGAAATGAGGCTGGAAGTAGAGGGGGCAGTGAAGAAACAATGGAGTGGTCTATGCAGAAAGGTCTAGACATGGAGGAAGTGCTTAATGAGTGCTCCTTTTCTCTCCCCACCCTGTAGACATATATATATAAACACACGCACATATACACACAATGGGATATTACTCAGCCATAAAAAAGGAACACTGTGGATCAGTTGAACTGAAACAGATGAAGCTAGAGCCTGTTATATAGAGCGAAGCAATCAGAAAGAGAAAAACAAATATTGTATATTAAAGCATATATATACGGAATCTAGAAAAATGGTGCTGATGAGCCTATTTATAGGGAAGGAAGGGAAATGCAGACATAGAGAGTAGGTTTGTGGACACAACAGGGGAAGGAGAGAGTGGGACGAATTGAGAAGGTAGCATTGACATATATGCATTTTGTTGTTACTAAGTTGTATCTAACCCTTTGTGACCCCAAGGACTGTAGTCTTCAGGCTCTTCTCTCCACAGGATTTCCCAGGCAAGAACACTGGAGTAGGTTGCCATTTCCTTCTCCAGGGGATCTTCCTGATCCAGTGATCAAACCTGAGACTCCTGCATTGACAGGCAGATTCTTTACCACTGAGCCACCAGGGAAACCCTTTTAAATACTACCATGGGTAAAACAGATAGCTAGTGGGAAGCTGGTGTGTAGCACAGCAAATACAGCCTGGCACTCTGTGATGACCTAGAGGGGTGGGAAGGAGGGTGATGGGAGAGAGGTTCAAGAGGGAGGGGATGTGTATATTGTTATGACTGATTCACGCTGCTGCTGCTGCTAAGTCGCTTCAGTCCTGTCCGACTCTGTGCGACTCCATAGACGGCAGCCCACCGGGCTCCCCCGTCCCTAGGATTCTCCAGGCAAGAACACTGGAGTGGGTTGCCATTTCCTTCTCCAATGCATGAAAGTGAAAAGTGAAAGGGAAGTCACTCAGTCATGTCCGACTCCTAGCGACCCCATGGACTGCAGCCTACCAGGCTCCTCTGTCCATGGGATTTTCCAGGCAAGAGTACTGGAGTGGGCTGCCATTGCCTTCTCCGTGATTCACACTGCTGTACCACAAAAACCAACAGAACATTGTAAAGCAATTATCCTCCATTTGAAACAAAACAGAAGTACTTCCAGCTCACTTCACAGCCATAAGTTGACCCACATTTGCAGCCCTTGAAGTTGGACAGGGCCATTGACTGGTACCATCCAGTGAAGTGAGAGTGGGCATAATCTGTGTCACTTCCTGGTGGAAGCATTCAGGGGCTCAAATAAGATGCTCTAGCAGAGCAGTCTCATCCCTGTTGCAGCAACCTGGAAGACACGAGCTCAAAGCAGCTTGTATTTCTGAGTCACCACCAGGAGGGCAGCCCTGGAAAGTTGCCTAAACAACTGTGGCATTTACATGCGTGACACATAAACCACAGTTGTGCAAAATCACCATATTTATGGGTTGATCTGTTGTTAGCCCATCCTGATTAAATACGTCACTCCCTGAGGTTCCTTGTATTCTCAGTGAGGGAAGCTGGGATGAATGAACCTCATCTCTTTTCACCCACAGTCCTCACTCTTCACATCTCCCCTCTCCTTCCAACACCAGAATCTAACCTCTTAATTTGACTTCTGAAGGACCTGAGGCTCAGAGAAGTGTGGCATCTTGTTCAAAGCCACACAGCACATAAGTGGCAAAATCAGGCCAAGAAGCCAAGTCCCCTTCCTTCCCTACAGCTCTGCTATCCTGCATACCACACCACCACCCTAAAGCTTGCAACTTCCAACGTTAATAATGTTCTGAGCTTCCATACCTTTTAATCACTGTAAGTGATACAATCCATGCTACATTAATGCACTAATTACCAAAGAGCGCATTGCCATACCCTGATCACTAATAAGCAGGATTGTCAATCTGCCATCCTGTTCACCAGAACATGCGAAATGTTTCCTGACTTGTTCTCAAGGTTTGGTGTGTGCGAGGAAGACTTAACACCATGAACAATCCATTCATTTCCTGTTGACAACAGTCAGGTGGCACTTCCATTATTACTTTTAGTCAACTAAGCAGAATCCAACAGGGCCCTGGTAGAAGGTGGCTGAGAGGACAGGTAGAGCGGATGAGTAGTTCTGCAAAGAAAACTCCTGCCTGGCTTAGATCCTCATTTTTCCCACTGTGCGTTTTTCAAAGCCTCAGTTTTCCAGTTACAAAGTGGGAATAAAAGTAGTGCCTGCTTTGTGGGGCTTTCCTGGGAATTCAACAGCAACGTGAACATGAAGTCCTGAGAAACAGTGAGGGGCTCAATTGATGTTGGCTGTGATTATGATTGCTATTTAGGGATAGTCTTAACAATTAATTTTTTCCCAGAAGTGTAAAGGAAAACTGGTAAAGAAAGTGGGGTAGCAGACGTTACCATTTATTGGACACTTGCCCATTCAGTCACATGATCCTTTTTGAACATTCTATCTTCTAACTCTTATCACAACCCTTTAAACTAGGTGTGAGCATCCCTACTGCACAGACAAGGAAACTGAGGCTCAGAGAGGTTAAGTAACTTGTCCAAGGCCACACAGCTGGTAAGTTGTAAGTAATGAAGCCAGGATTTCAATCCAGGATGACCTGCATTTTTAATTTTACATGTCAAAACAATGTGCTAATTCAATTTCACTCCTCATAGATTTTCTGTCTCCAAATATCTTTCTGGTTATGTACTCTGGGAAATCTATAGGCCCTCCTGCTTGAGAGCAGAGGCATATGAACACTCCCCAGGGCTGTCATTTGGGTCATATTCCCTCACATGAGGTGGCTCAGATGGTAAAGAATCTGCCTGCAGTGCAGAAGACCTGGATTCCCTCCCTGGGTCAGGAAGATCCCCTGGAGAAAGGAATGGCAACCCACTCCAGTATTCTTGCCTGGAGAATCCCTTGGACAGAAAAGTCTGGCCAACTACAGTCCATGGGGTTGCAAAGAGTCAGACAGGACTGAGTGACTAACACTTACACACTTTCAGTCAAGCACTTGCTGAGCATTTGCTAGCACAGTGCAGGGTCCTGGAATCACAGAGATGGATAAAGATGTGGCCTTTGCCTTCAAGGCCATCAGGGTCCAGTGAGGAAGAGACTGATGTAAATGTGAGTCCATGACAGTAGCCCTGACAGAGCGCAGCCAAACCATGAGAATTCAGAGGAGAGGGGGTTACCCAAGGGAGAATTCTCAGGGGAAGTAAAACCTAAGGCAAGTTTTGAAAGATCAATAAATACCTACATGCAGATCTGGGAGAAAGGGCGTTCCAGATGCCAGATCAGGAAGTGCAGTCAGACATGAACAGGGGAACTGTTCTTAGGAAAGACAAGCAGCCCATTCTGCTGGAGTAGCTATGTGTGTGAAAGGAGAGAAGAAACAAGACTCTAGAGCAGGGCAGGGAATACACCGACCCTACCAGGAAGCAGTCCGGGATGGGCATATAGATGTTAAGCTGGGGTGGGCATATAGATGTCATTGTTTGCTGCGTGAAGCCAGGAAGGTCTAAAGCAGCAGATCTGAACCTTGGCTACAGAGGAGCCTTTTTCAATTACGTGCCAAGTAACTTCAGTCACAGCCAACTCTTTGCGACCCTATGGACTGTAGCCCACCAGTCTCCTCTGTCCGTGGGATTCTCCAGGCAAGAATACTGGAGTGGGCTGCCATGCCCTCATCCAGGGGATCTTCCCGACCCAGGGACTGACCCTGAATCTCTTATGTCTCCTGCATTGGCAGGCGGGTTCTTCACCATTAGCACCATGGGACCCCAAACCAGATCAATCAAATAGATGCTTTGGAGGTGTAATCTGGACACTGGTCCAGACTCACTGGGCTCATCAGGCAATTCATGGCCAGGGTTCAGGCCACCTGTTTAGAGGCAGGAATAACATCCAGGGGCTCATGCTAGGGAATTAAAGTCTGCATGAGGAGAAAGGACCAGACTCAAAACAACAATATTTTAGGAGCTAAAATTGACAGTTCTGATTGATGAGGTGTGGGAGCTGAGAGAGTGGGCAGGAGGAGACACTCCATTTTATATATATTTTCCTTATGTTATTTCTCTTCGCTTTATTGCACTTCACAGATGCTGTGTTTCTTTGCAAATTGAAGGTTGGGGGCAACCCTGCCTAGAGCAAGTCTGTTAGTGCCATTTTCCCAACAGCATTTGCTCACTCTGCCAGCTCAGATGATAGCTAGCATTTTTTAGCAATCAAGTATTTTTCCTATCTTTATTTATTCATTTATTTGGCTATATTGGGTCTCAGTTGCAACATAGGATCTTTGTTGTCATGCAGGAACTTTTGTTTCGGAGCATGGACTCTAGCTGAGGCATGCAGGCTTCAGCAGGCGCTGTGCATGGGCTCTGCATTTGCAGCATGGGGGCTCTGGAACACATGGGCTCAGTAGTTGCAGTGCTTGGGGTTTAGGTGCTCCAAGGCACATGGGATCTTTGTTTCCTGACCAGGGATCAGACCCGCATCCCCTGCACTGCAAGGCCGATTCTTAACCACTGGACCACCAGGGAAGTCCCCAGCAATGAAGTAACTTTTAATTAAGATGTGTACATCTTTTTTATACATAATACTATTGATACTATAAACTTAATAGAACTCAATATGGTGTCAGTGTAACTTTCATATGCCCTGGGAAACCCAAAGATTCACGTGACTCACTTGATTGCTATATTTGCTTAATTGCTGTGGTCTGGAACCAAACCTACAATATCTCCAAAGTATGCCTGTGTATATGTGTGTGTGTATATATATGTGTGTGTGTGTGTGAAAGTGAAAGTGTTAGTAACTCAACTGTGTCCAACTCTTTGCAACCCCATGGACTGTAGCCCTCCAGGCTCCTCTGTCCACAGGAGTCTCCAGGCAACAGTACTAGGGGTGGGTTGCCTTTCCTTCTCCAGGGGATCTTCCCCACCCAGGGATCGAACCCAGGTCTATTGCATTGTAGGCAGATTCTTTACCATCTGAGCCACCAGGGAAGTCCCTATGTATGGGCTTCTCAGATGGTGTTAGTGGTAAAGAACCCACTTGCCAATGCAGGAGATGCAGGAGAAAGGGGTTCAATCCCTGGGTGGGAAAGATATATATGTGTGTGTGTGTGTGTGTGTGTGTGTGTGTGTGCATGAGGCTTCCCTCGTGGCTCAGAGATCAGGAAGATTCCCTAGAGAAGGGAATGGCTATCCATTCCAGTATTCTTGCCTGGAGAAACCCTTGGACAGAGGAACCTGGCAGGCTACAGTCCGTGGGTTCACAAAGAGTCAGACACAACTGAGCAACTAACACTTTCACTTTTCATACGTGGACACACACACACACACACACACACACACACACACGACATGTTGCCAAAGGTTCTAACAAGCCCATCAGCAATTGTAGGTGTTTCCCATCCCCATGGTGGTTATCTACAAGAGTCCAAAAAGATTACAACAGTTCAAGAAAGCTTGCCACATGCTGCAAACACTGTCTTCAATACTCGGGGGTCCACATTCATTCCAGTTGCCCTGCACGGTCAGGAGGGATTTGCGCTGAGCCCATACTCGCCTCTTGAAGGAGAAACTCCTAGAGAATTCCACGGGAGGAATGAAATTGCTGTCTCGTTAGCGCATTATTTACTTTGACACAGAATTCTAGCAGCTGCAGCTTAGGCCCCACTGTTCACATGGTTAGGTAGGAAGTGTAATGGGAATACCATTAATTTGATGGTTTTAAAGGAGGTGATTTCCAATTTGAATTATTCTCAAGTTGTGAAATGAGTCTGAGCCAGTTTGTAAAATGGCAAGAAGTCAATGCACCGTATAACCTTGATTTTTTTAGAGTCTCGATGCCATGCAGAAAAGAATTCTCCTTCGAACCTATTATAAGAGGGTTAAAAAAAAAATGCCACCATTCTCCCACCCCTTAGGCAAATTAGCAAGACAAATGTTAGCAAAAAGCTCTGCAGACGCCCATTATTTATAAAGGGGAGAGGAAAGAAGCTGCCATGAAATAAATCACACTGACAGTTCAATCAAAAAAAAAATCACAATATATTATTCATGCTGCTTCTCAAGAGCTGGAAAGAAACTGGACAGGGGGAGCCAAATATGTATTTGAGTGCTTTATTTACCCATAATAACAATTTGAATTCCTAAGGTACCTCTGTTTAATGAAATCTGATGCTGCACTGACATGACAGACTCACTCAACACGCTTTTTTTTTTTTTTTTTTTGTATTTCAACCCTGAACTGGTGCTGTTCTAGGCACCTAGGCTGCCAAAGTAAACAAGACAGGGGAGACCTCTGCTTCTGTGAAAGTGAAATCCAGATGTGCGTGAGTAGACGGGCAGGCAATAAACAAGCAAACGCGTGGACCACGGTCAATGGTTGGCTTAGTTGCTAAGTTATGCCTAATTCTTGCAACCCCATAGACTGCAGCCTATCAGGCTCTTCTGTCCATGGAATTTTCCAGGCAAGAATACTGGAGTGGGTTGCCATTTCCTTCTCCAGGGGATCAAACATGGGTGTCCGGCTTTGCATGCAGATTCTTTACCAACGTGGTCAGCGCCCTAAAGAAAACGAGACAGGGATTTCCCCGGTGGTCCACTGGCTAAGAATCCAGCTTCCAGTGCAGGGGATGTGGGTTCTATCCCTCGTCAGGGAACTAAGATCCCACACGCCACAGGGCAACTAAGCCCACACCTCACAACTACTGAACCCACACACGGCAAAGATCCTGCAGGCTGCAATAAAACCCAGCACAGCCAGAAATCAACCAGTCTATTAATAAATAAATATTTAAAAAAAAAAACTAGGTGGTGCAGCAGAGACCAGCTGAGGTGCTGCTTTATGGTGGGGATTGGATGAGACTCTGTAGAGGTGATATTGAAGCTGAGTGGCAGGAAAGAGCCAATCAGAGGGAATCTAGAGAAAGTGTGCTCGAAGGAGGGTCCGCCCCAGTGCAAAGACCTGGATGTAAAAGGAGGGTAGGCATGCCCAGTGAACAAAATAGGTCCACGGGTCGTGAGGCAGTGAGCAAGGTAGAGCAGGTAGGAGGTGAGGACTGGGCAGGAGGCAGGAGGTTCTTGCCCAGACAGGACTTTGCAGGCTGTGAGAGACTTTAATTTTCATTCTGAGTACAACAGGAAGGCTCCTGGAGGGCTTTAAGTGGAGGGGGTGACATGATCTGATTTAAGTAAATTAAAGACCCCCTATGGTACTTCGCATTTTGCAAGGCTCCAGGAAGGATGAGACGGAGAGATGCAGTAAGTGGGGGTGGGTGAAAGAAGAAATCCTCAGAAAGATGAGCTACTGCAAGACATGGATGGTGAGAGGAAAGAGTGACCCATGGGAATAGCTTCCTGAGTCAAATTGTTAAATCATCAACATTAACACATCCGAGAAAAGGTGATACTTTGCAGGGTGAGGGGTTGCCCTGGCCAGAAGAGAAGGATTTGGAAGAGCAAATAGGGTCAGGTGTGTCTCGGAGAAGGGGAGGTGCTAAATCCCAGAAACACAAGAAATCCATCACTGGAGATGAGATGGGGTGAGGATGGTACCTTCGCCTCGTAGGCTGAACCAGTGGTTCTCAACTGGGGGTGATTCCATCATCTCAGGGACTTACGGCAACATAAGGAGACATCCCTGGTTGTTACCTCTGGCAGGGAGGATACTACTAGTATCTAGTGAGTAGAGGCCAGGGGCAATGCTAAACATCCTGCAAGGCACAGAACAGCTCCTCAACACAGAAATGTCCTGCCCCCAATGTCTGTAGTGCTGAGGGTGAGAAACCCTGGGTGTCCTGCAGCAGCAGAGGCGGACAGTCCTTATTCTTGTCTCTTTCACATAATGGAAAGCTATAGTTGAGACAGCACTGATGGTGGGGTCCCCGGAACAAAGTCTATCCGTGATGATCAGAGCCACAGCAGTAGGGTCAGTGTCTCATTAAACCTGTGCTACAAACATTTGCTCCTTCATCTGGAGTGATTACCACTAGGATCACGATTGCCATCACTAAACCCAAGAAGAAATGCTGGGACTTTTTCTGTATCTGGAAGTTGCCTTGACCCCACCAACACCCCCAAGAACCCCTGAGCTTTCAAGACTTCCTCTTTAGAGGGAAAGAAGCCATGAAAATGAAGGTCCACCAATGCACACTGAGAAAAACAAGCATTGCAGTGTGGGATAAGCCGTGGGTGGCCTTCCTGACAGCTTGTTTTTAAATACTTTTGAACGAAAAGGCGTCGCCTCCAAGAAACTGTCTGTGTGCTGGCAGCTCCAAAAATGGAAGCGAAGCCCTTGTGGCCGGTATTCACAGACATGCTGATGAGGAGTGCTGCTAATTTAAGCCCAGTCTCAAAGGTGCCCATGGCCTCCGTGGGAAATTAGCACTATTCTCAGGAGAGGACAGTTCATCAACCTACAGCAGCCACAGGAATGAAGAAAACGAAAAAGCACTGAATGGCCTCTCACAGAGGGGGGGTTCCCAAGAGGTGTGTTCACTGGGACGTTGCTCTCTAAGCATTTTCTCCCCAGCCTGGGTTGAGCTGAACAGAATAGATTATTAGGGTTTAAGATGCACTTCGATGCTATTTAAGTGGTAAGGGGCCAATTATGTCCCCCGTATCACTTTTTTTTGTTCTCTTGGTGGAATTCCTTGCAAGATATTTAAACAAGGAACTTTAGCCAAATCAAAGCACAAGACCACTTTGCTATATACTGGGCCAATGCCCGATACCACAAGGCTGGACTTTTAGAAAAGGTGAGTCCATGCAGCATAGATTTTATCCACCTTCTTCTTAGCCCAGATGGGAAACTTGACTGGACACAGTGAAGAGCATCTCTGGACATCAGGCTTATGGCTGGTGCAATTCATGCATCTAGGTGCATGGGGTGGGTATGGAGTGGGAGGATGTGGCTGATCTGGGCCTTGAGCTCAACTCACGCACTCAGATGCAAGGACAGAACAAGAGAGAGGGAGCTTAGCATGGTAAATGTCTTTAAAAACATCCTGGCTTTGGCCCCTCAGTAAATGTGGCCCAAGTAAGGGTTTCCACGTTGGTTAATCACAATGGCCTCTCTCCCTGCCTCACAGCTGGGAGCTGGGATGGGCTGCACTGAGGACTGTAGCCCACCAGGCTCCTCCGTCCATGGGACTATCCTGGCAAGAATGCTGGATTGGGTTGCCATTTCTTTCTCCAGGGGAATCGTTCCAACCCAGGGATCAAACTTGCATGTCCTACATTGGCAGGCAGATTCTTTACTACTGAGCCACTAGGGAAGCCCTCCCCACTAATAAAGAGCCCTATTTATAAGCAATCCTGAGATTAAATAAAACTAGTCTTCCTTCCTCTGGTGACAAATATGGGTAACAGGTACAGAGAAAGTGAATGCCTGAAGGTGAAATGCAGACCTTGGAAAATGTCCTTCATCCACGTGTTTCTTCTTTTCTCCAGCAAAGCACAAAATAGCTTCCTCAGCTTTTGTCTTGGGACTAGGAATAAGTATGAGCTAAGGTCAGACCTGGGTGGGTAAGATCCATCCCAGTCTCTTTCACATCTGCTCCTGGATACTTCTCCAGCCTTTTCTGGGCACGCTTCCTCATGGGTTGACCCGTCTCCTGTCATCCTTTCCAAGCAACTCAGGAAAGCATTTATTCATTCATCAAATGTTTATTGCACACAAGCATCTTAGGTGGGGTCCCTCAAAGCAGAGGCTGAGAAGGGAAGTGGGGGCATGCGATTTATTGAGGGAAAATACTTCAAGAAACAATTTCAAAGGGAGGAAGCAAAACAGAATAGTCAAGGAGAAACCCCAGAGCAGGGCTGTGGCCCCAGATAGAGTCTAGCCTTGACATGACTGATCTGTAGAGGGAGAACTCTGGCAGTGGTCAGCAGACTCTGTCTGTAAAGGGCTATGCTGTAAATATTTGAGGCTTTGCAGGCTATATGATCTCGGTAACAACTACCCAAGACTGCTGTCGTAACAGGAAAGAAGCTGGGAGATATGTAAATGAATGGGCGTGGCCATGAGGTCAATGTATCCACCCCCACACCCCCCACCACTGGCTTGGAACACTGAATGCAGGGGTAAAAGCTGTGCCTGCCCCACCCACATCCACTTTACGGCACTGCTGTGTCCAGGCATTAGCTGCTATGAATATCAGCTTCTAATAACTTTTAATAACTGCCACTGTCCCCCTTATCCAGAAAATTGCCTGAAGCTAATAGAAACCACCTTGCATTAGAATTGAGTGTTTCCCTGGTGGCTCAGGTGGTAAAGAGTCTGCCTGCAATGCAGGAGACCTGGGTTCAATCCCTGCGTAAGGAAGATCCCCTGGAGAAAGAAATAGTAACACATGCTAGTATCCTTGCTTGGAGAATCTCATGGACAGAGGAGCCTAGTGGGCACCATGGGGTCGCAGAGTTGGACACTACTGAGTGACTAACAATAGATGTATTAGCAATTACACTCTCTCTCCTCATCTGCCCAGAAGCAGCCCAGTTGACGCCTGATGGAAACAGAGGTACAGAGACCAACACTCTTGCTCACAGAGGGATATCCTAGTGGTACCTAAGATGCTCTAAAGTTGGATCAGCAAAATTATTGGACCAAAAATGACCTTTGTCCATTCAACTCAATCCCTGAGCCTAGCACAGAGCCTGGAAAAGAGCAGAGGGTGTAAATGTTTATTGAATAAAATGAAACCTTGATACATCAGTAAACTTGGGCAGGGTTGGCAAGGGAAGGCATTCTTTCAGGTCCTCAGACACATCAAAGGCTTTGATACATACTGCTGTCTGCATTAGCCTGCCTCTCCGACCCTGCTTGGTGTACCTAACCTGCCTAGTTTCTCATCGTCCAGTTCTCAGTGGAGGTCGGTCTGCCCCCAGCCTGAGTTCTTCGTTCCCGATCTGTGCCTTTGCCTGCCACAGGGGGAATAATCCTTCCATAGTATACTAGGTCTTTAAGTTTACCCCCATCTCTCCCACTAGAATGCTGGCTCCGTGGGGACAGGGACCTCCCTGTCTTGGTCATGTCTAAGATCTTAGCATCCAGCATGGTGCCTGACACATGGCAAGCCCTCAGTACAATATTTGAAGACTTGAAAGTCAAGCTCATTCTTTGCCATTTTGACTCCACATTTCTTTTCATCCAACTTTTAATATAAAAATTTCCCTAAACTTCCAGAAAAGTTGAAAGATTAGTGCAGTGAATACCACTTAGATTCAATAACTGTTACTATTTGACACTCTAATTTTTTTTTAACTAATAGTAAACATTCTTTAGGCATTTATAGTATGCCAAGTCCTGGCTAGGGTGCTTGGCAAATATTTCTTTAATCCTGACAAACAGCAGAGAAGAGATGTACCATTATTCTTCCCATTTCTCTGATGAGGAAACTGAGGCTTAAAAAAGTTGTTATATCACTTTCCAAATTCAAAGAGCTAGTATTTAATATTACCCCAAATGTGGCTCAGTGGTGAAGAATCCGCCTGCAGTGCAGGAAACCAGAGTTTAGTCCCTGGGTGGGGAGGAGCCCCTGGAGAAGGGCATGGCAACCCACTCCAGCATTCTTGCCTAGAGAATCCCATGAACAGAGGAGCCTGGAGGGCTACGGTCCCTGGGGTCCCAAAGAGCCTTTAATATTAGATCAAACCTAGAGCTGGTGTGGTAGCCTGAACTTCTAACTTCTAGATTATACTGTCTCGTGAACCCACAACAGTGTAACGTGCTGGAGAAGCCCAGAGAGTATTGGATTCTGTTATTTCCGGGGAGTCTAAGAAAGCTTGTGGAGGAGAGATGAAGCCAGAGAAGGATACAAACCTGAAGTCTGGCGGCCAGTCATCAGAGATTAACTGCAACAGCGTCTACCCCAATCTCTTCCTTCCCTGCCATACATCTCTGACACGACCATTATTAGTGACTGGGCTCAGAAGCTTGCCACCTTGTATGATCTGAATTGATCCGGTAAAGAATTCTCTGAAAAGCACCATTAAGATGATTTATAGTCTAATTTCGGTTGCTATAGATTCCAAGTCAGACTTATGACTGGAGAAAGAAAAAAAAAAAATCCCCCACTCACTTGGAATTCAGGCAAAAGTTTCGGTATTGATGGAGAAGCATGGCTGGCTGGGAAAAGTCATATTTTTTTAAGTTTACAGCTACCACTCCTAGTTTGGGGTTGCTATAGCAACCGAGGGCGGGGGAGGGGAGGAAGAAGGGAGGCGGCTCCGCAGATCCCCGGCTAGTGAAAGCTGATTGATAGGTCTCCGGAACGCTGTTAAGACACTTCTGTGCAACGAGCCAGATAACATTAGTTTATTTATTAAAATGCATGTTAAAACACCAGTCGTTTCTCTTGCCGCAGCATTTCATCCTAATCATTGTTGTTAAGGCATTGTTAAGAGGCTGCTGATAGGGACGGAAGGCGAGCCTCATTACCGAGCCAAATGCCATTTTGCTGGGGGTGATTTTGCGCTGGGCTCGCAGCAGGCCGGTGCAGGGGAGCGTCATTACACTAATTTGGCGTGATGGATTGCTCCCCTCTCCCGCGCTCGACCCATCCGGGCTTCCAAGGAGTTTGAGGCTCGGGCTCATCCCAGGAAAGACTTCTGTTCCCGGCTGTGAGGCGCTCCGGCTGGGCTCGTGTCCAGCTAAGGTCTCTGAATTCCTGTCTGCCCTGTCATACAGGCTGACAGCCTGGCCGGGCTGAGTGGCAGTTCGCGCCCTGAGCATAGCTAGCGTCACCGGGCACTCGGGGCCGGCGTGTATGGCCTGTCAAAGGTGACACTACTCAGGAGACAGCCTACAGTGGCAGCCGAGACAGGCTGGGCAAGAATCCCAGTCTCACACTTGCCAGAGTTGTGACTGAGGGAACCTCTCAAGTCTCTGTTTACCTGTCTGGACATGGGCGTGCTGACGTCGCTTCCCTTCATGCAGGGCCGATCACCTGCGATTCACTTCCCTTAGCGCTCTACATGCACGGAGCTCATTCATTCCTCACAAAGCCTGATGAAACAGATACTTCTCCATCTTGCAGATGAGGAAACTGAGGCTTAGGGAGGCTCAGAAACCAGAGGAGCCTTGTGGCTCCCAGGGTTTGGAGAGGATTAAATGAGATGTGTGTAGACTTCCTGAGCATGGGACAATGTTTGTACCATACTTTGTACAGTTAAGTCCCCTGTATACAAACAAGTCCCCTTCCAACAGTGATTTTCTAAGTCCAGTTTTTTCCTAAATACAGCAAAATTGGCCTCGGTACCCAACTAACCCAAGAGGCTATACAGTACTCTACTGTAATAGGTTTGGTACTTTTCAGGTAGCTCAGTGGTAAGGAATCTGCCTGGAACACAGGAGCCACAGGAGACATGGGTTCAATCCCTGGGTCAGGAAGATCCCCTGGAGAGGAAATGGCAACCCACTCCAAGTATTCTTGCCTGGAGAATCCAACGGACAGAAGAGCCTGGTGGGCTACAGTTCATGAGGTCGCAAAGAGTTGGACATGACTTAGCAACTGAGTGTGCACTCACTGTAATAGATTTATAATAATTTTCACACAAATAATACATAGAAAACAAACGTAAGAATAAAGAAAACATTTTTAATCTTACAGTACAGTACCTTAAAAAGTACAGTAATACAGGACAGCGACTGGCACTTCTTAGTAATACCAACTACATCACCACCTCTTTTCCTCTTGCTTCTGGATAGCCTGGGCTTGAAATAAGGTACCATACTACTGTATTCTATACAGTACTGTCACAAAAGCACAACCACTCATAGAGGATGCGTGCAGGTGATAATATATGCCAGAAATGTGAACCGACTTAGGAGACTGGACATACAAATGCACGTTTGCATCTTTTAAAGCTCACAGCTTGAAGGTTTGTATGTATTAAGTATGTACTATTATTTTCAGAGTTTTTTACAGCTTTGTTGAGGTATAATTGACAAAACTGCATATATGTAAAGTGTGTGACGTGATAATATGATACACATATACTCTGTGAAATGATTACCACAATCATTAATTAACACGTCTGTCACCTCACATAGTTCCCTAGCTTTTGTGCAGTGATAAGGCTGAAGATCTACTCTTCCAGCGGAGTCCAAGGATACAGTACAGTATTATTAACTGGAGTGACCATGCTATCTATCAGACCTCTGAATTAGCCTTAAGGCTTATGCCCTTTGGCCCAAATCATTATTGTTTGTGGGGATCTTGGCGTTGACAAGTAGTATTTCCCTGCTCACCTGAAGCTCATCATGGTGACATTTGTCTAAGAGCACAAATGATCTCCAAGCAAGAGTTTGACTCTTTCTATTCCTCATAACCATGGCTTCCCTGGTGACTCAGATAGTCAAGAATCTTCCTGCAACATGGGAGACCTGGGTTCAATCCCTGGGTTGGAAAGATTCCCCTGGAGAAGGGAAAGGCAACCCACTCCAGTATTCTTGCCTGAAGAGTTACATGGACAGAGGAACCTGGAGGGCTCCAGTCCATGGAGTTGCAAAGAGTTGAACATGACTGAGCAACTAACATTTTCACTTTCACTCTCATGACATTAATCTTCACACCAGCCCCATGAGATGAGCATCATCTCAACTCTACAGGTGAAGACCTTCAGGTTCTAAGACATGAAATCGTGGGCCTGGGGTCACTTAGCTGGTAAGAGGCGTTATGGGAGTTGAATCCTTGTCTTCATGGTTCCAGTACCTGGCCATTAACCCTTAAATTCTACTGTGAGTGTACCACATAAAATCACGGACTCAGTATTAGGGGTTCTCCCACAACCTTAAATGTGCACGTGATGCATGGATTTCTCTATACTATCTCTGAGCAAGAAATTATTCAGGCTTAGCTTGAACACCTGAAGGGAACTCAACTTTCTACAGAGGACAGCTTCACTGTTAGAAAGTTCTTCCTTACACTATACCTAAACTGCAGCCATCACTGTCCTATAATTGGGGTTTGAGTCTCCAGAGCAAGGTAGATGACCATACATTTCCTGTTTATGTGCCAGCCCATTCTATCGAATGTTTGGTGTAAATCATCATGGTGCCCACCTTAGAGTCCCTGTGTGCTGATTTATTTGTTTTCTCACTCACTGATCCACTTCCTTATCTAACCATTCTGCAAATATTTGTCGAGGTTCTTGTGTGCACCAGGCACTGTACTAGACACTGGGCTACAGTGCTGAATGGGACAGGCACAGTTCCGCCTCTTTGTGGTTTATATTTTAGTTGGGGACGAAAAAAAAAAAAAAAACCTTTTTAAAAAGTTGTTTGATGCTGATTCTTAAGAATTATAAAGGAAAAACAGAAGATTCTATGAGGGTCTACCAGGGCAAGTAGGAATTTTTTTTAATTGTTTTTTAACACCAAAAATATTGTGTATTGGGGTATAGTCAATTAAAAATGTGGTAGTTTCAGGTGAAAAGCAAAGGGACTCAGTCATATATATACATGTATCCATTCTCCCCCAAACCCCACTCCCATCCAGACTGGCACATAACACTGAACAGAGTTCCATGTGCTATAAGATAGGCATTTGTTGGGCAGTGTGTACATGACCTTCCCAAAGTCCCTAACTAACCCTTCCCTGGAGGAATTTTTTTTTTTAAGATTTTTTTTTTTTCACACGGACCATTTTTTAAAGTCCTTATTGAATTTGTTACCATAGTATTCTGCTTTATGTTTTGGTATTTTGGTCACCAGGCATATGGATCATAGCTCCCTGACCAGGGATTGAAACTGCACCGCTGCATTGGAAGGTGATATCTTAACTAGTGGATGGCCAGGGAAGTCCTAAGTAATGGGAATTGATTTGACCAAAAAGATGCTATAAGGCAAGAGAGGAAAGCATTCCAGGGGCAGTGAGCAGCATGTGCAAAAGTCCTGTGGTAAGAAAGTGATAAGCTAAAGGAAGAGTGTGTCTGTAGAGAGTCAAGGGGAAAGAGACTGAGAGATTTGACTGGAGTGTGTTGTGGACAAAAAATCCCCATTCCTTGTGCCTCCTCCAGCTTCTCAAAGAGCAGATGAGGGGAGCAGGAACAAAGTCCTAAATGCTGGAAGCAAGTCAGTCAGGCTGATTAATATCTCTTCTGGACCTGAATATGTCTGTGAATGTGTTTGAGCGATTGTTTCCTTATGTAAGTTGACAACTATGTTTCAATAATGTTTCCCCAAACCCCCTTTCCTGCAGGATTCTGGTTTTAGATTGTCTAAAAAGAGAGCTTATGGGATTTTGAAGGCAGCGATTAAGCAGCAGCCATTACCCTGACAAGGTCACAGGGTCTGACATGCTGGGAAACAGTCACAGATGTTCTTGGGAGATTCGGGCTCATCCTCACTCTCCTCTGCACCACACTGAGCTTGTCTGCCTGACCACTGGCCCTGCTGACCATTTCCCAGCCGGGTGCCTGGCTTCTGACTCTCAGAGATGGAGCCACACTGGGTCAACGGGTCCCATCTCTTCAGCTGGATGTGCCTGCAGCCTCCTGTCCACTACCAGACTGGCTGGTGACTTTTTCTGATGCCCCAGCTCCCCTCTCCAGGCCCCCATTTCCCAGCTTCTCACACAGGTTTGTGAAGTCTGATTGCTATGAGAAATCCTTGATCCTGTTATATTCCTCATGACTCCTCCCTTATGATGCCTGCCTCAACCCAAGAGAAGGGACCAGGAGGGAAGGGAAGGGAAGGGAAAAGATGGGGAGACGACAAAGCAAGATGACCTGATCCTTAGATCTCCTCCGGCTGACTTGTCCCCCAGCAGGAAGGGGCCCAGGTTAGGACCTTCTGTGGCAGGCACCTCTTCTGTTCTTGTCTGATTTGAGCAAGTCAATTTTGTTGGCCTATTGACCTTCACTTCATAACTGAGGAAAAAGCAAATGCCTTTCTGCCATCAGGAAAGAGGGTGATGACTTACAATGAGCATTTATGTGCAACCAGAGGTGAGAATGGAAGTCTAGATCCTGCTCTTTTCACTTCTGCCATTTTTCATCAATGTCTCTGTGACTTGCCCATGAAAGCTTTCTTAACTCATACCAGGGGTATTTTATGCCTCTTTTAAATAGAGGGGTGGAGAGGCTCAAAAGGCAAATTCCAAAAGTTCTCACAGCTGTTAAGTAGCCGAGTCAGAATGCAGTCTCAAGTTCTGTCCAGTTCCAAAGCCCAGGCTCCTAACCAGTATGCTCTGTTGTACTCAATGAATGTAAGTTTCCCTACTCTACCTGCTCTCCTCCTTATACTTAAATCCAATTTTTATTTCAAGTCTGAGTCCTAGACCCTCTGTAAGTTTTTTTTTCTGTGATTAATGAAGTCCACAGAGAACTCTTGCTGCATTAATTCCCAATTCCCATTTCTCCATTTCTATGGTGTGGCACTTAATGATTTTCTTTTCTTTTCTTTTCTTTTTTTTTTTTTTAATTTGACTGCACTGGGTCCACTTCTCCTTAGCTGCAACATATGGCCTTCTTGTTGCAGTGTGCTGGATTCTGTTGTTGTAGAGCATGGGCCCCAGGGTACTGGCTCAGCAGTAACACATTGGGTTAATTGCCCTGTGATATGTGTGATCTTACCCAAGCAGGGATCGAACCCATGTCCCCTGCATTGGAAGGCAGATTCTTAACCACTAGACCACCAGGAATTCCCTCTTAATAATTTTCTAATGCTTCAAGAGTTACCCTGGGAGTTGGTGATGGACAAGGAAGCCTGGTGTGCTGCAGTCCCTGGGGTCACAAAGAGTTGGACACGACGGAGCAACTGAACTGAACTGATCCTTCAAGTGCACTGTACTTTTGACCCCAACCCTCTCCCCCTCCACCACCACTTTAAGATCTGAGAAGGCACCTACTATAGAGTGAAGATCAGGGGATTTGGAGATTGGTTCAAATGCGTTTTGAGTGGCTTTGGAGGAAAGTCAGTCATCTCTCTGAGTCTCAGTCTGATTTATGAAGTCAGAAGGTCATAATGTTGCCTTAAAGAATTAATGAGAAAACTATTTGCGAAGCAATTAGCAGAGTGTCTGACTCATAATAGACCCTCAGAATGAAAGCCACCACTGTTATCACTGTGTGTTTATTTCTTGTGTGCTGTCTTAGTGTGTGATGAAGGGGAGACAGATAGTATGCGTTCAATAGGCAACTATTAATAGAATGGTCCATTGACGATTTCATTAAGAACTTACTGAGATGTCATTTTATTCCAGACAATGTGTGAAATATTTGACTGTAAAGATTTTTAAAGTCAAATAAAATGCCCCTGTCTTGGACACATGAGCATGATAACTATACTAGAAAGTGGCAAATTCAATAATAAACTCACAGGGTTTTATGGGGACCTAGAGGAAGGGCATTTATCAAATCTAGGAAGGCTTCCAAGAGGAGGACTCAAATTGACTCCTAAAGCATAGAAAAAATTAGTCTATGATCTCTGTGATGGCCTTCCAGCCCCCAGAACTTTGTTATCCTTGCTGGGAGTCAGTTAAAGGAACGGCAGGCAAAGGAGTGGTGTTTGTGCATCTGTGAATGGGGCCCCAAATTCACATTTATAGTAATTGTTTTTGTATCTTAGGACTCCTGTCTAGAGGATGGATTCGTTAGAAATAAGCCCCCTGTTCATCTTCACTTGACTTCAGCTTTTCCTTCTTTGCAGTAAACACACAAGCCATTCTGTGAGCTCTCTCCCCTTCCTTTTTACATACCATGTGTATTCTTAAAAGCAGCTTGACGAGAAACAAAGGTTAATTCTGCAGGGAATAAATTGCCAAAGCCATGTTCTTATTTGAAGTTTTGATTTAGGGAATCAATGTAGGTTTTTCTTTACTTTGCAAAGTTCCTTCTCATCTCCATCTAAGGCAGATCCATCAGCCTGACTCTGTGTATCAGCCAGAGATTTTGATTCTGCTATTTAAAAGATAGGGCTTTCCAAGTGGTGCTTAGTGGTAAAGAACTTGCCTGTCGATGCAGGAGTCATAAGAGATGCAGGTTCAATCCCTAGGTCTGGAAGACTCCCTGAAGGAGGGCATGGTGACCCACTCCAGTATTCTTGCCTGGAGAATCTCATGGACAGAGGAGCCTGGTGGGCTACAGTCCATAGGGTCATACAGAGTCAGACACGACTGAAGTGACTTAGCACACAGCAGCACATTTAAAAACTTTCTCCTGCATCCAGTGGGAGACTGGCTTTGCCTGTAGGACCTCTGTAGGGTGCTTATAATAAAGAACTTCTGGAAAGGGGTGCTCAGTTAGGAGGCTTCAACCTCCACAACCTGGCTGCATACAGGATGCTGTAAAGTCTGTGGGTAAGAACAGGGCTGGCAGTGCATAGGTAGAGCCCCTGAGGATGGTGCATTTATGAAATATCAGAAGGTCACCAAAGCCATCCTCAGACAGTGCTATTGAAGTGCGGCTGTGTTCCCGCTGAGAACCTCTGAGCGGCCCTGCCTGGTCCTTAGTAAGGAAATCAAGCTGGGACTCAAAACACTTCCTTACAGAATGCTGCATAACTTGGAGTGTTTGGTAGATCTTGGGATGCTTCATTCACCAAATATTAACAAACACCTACTATGTGCCAAAATGGTAACAGACAAGCAGGGCTGTCCCCTATTTTTATGAAGTTCTTGTACCGCGCTCAGAAAGAAAGTGAGGAGTTGGAATCTACTCCTGGAGGTATGAACTCATGTGACTGTCTCTGCCAAGATGGTGTAATTTTTCTCATCCATCTATTCAGAGAGGGCAACTTTCTCTAACTCATACAAAGATACAATCTACACTAGCTCAACTCTGGGTATAAGACAATCATCATGCTTGCTCTTATCCTAGAAGCAGGTGAGGAAGGGACCAGAAGATAGGCATTGTAAGCAGCTTAAGAACTGGGTCCACATATTTTTCCCATGCTTAAGTAGTCCAGATATGAGCTACATTAGCATACCCTCTTAAAGGACCCTGAGAAGAATGTACACTCAAAAATGCATTCATTGAATAGTGTGAAACGTGCCACAGGTACGCTGGGGGATACAGGCAACCAAACAATATTTGAGATGACTTCAGATTATACCAAGTGCTAAGAAGGAAATGAATACAGTAAGTCCTCTACATACAAACAAGCTCTGTGCTGAGAGCATGTTCATAAGTTCAATTTGTTTGTAGGCCAACAGTGTTAACCTAGGTAACTGACTAATGCAATTGTCTATATATCGCTGTACTGCAATAGGTTTATAACACTTTTCACACATATAATACATAAGAAACAAACATAAAAAAATAAAATATCTTTAATCTGACAGTACAGTGCCTTGAAAAGTACAGTACAACAACTGGCCTCTAGGGGCTGGCATCGAGTGAACAGGCAAGAAATAAAGATACTGTACTCTCTTCAGTTTGTAAAATACAAAAGCACAACCACCTGTAGAGGATGCCCGCTTGCAACAATGTATGCCGGATACAAGAACTAACTTACACGATTGAAAGTTAGCAACTTGAAGAGTTATATGTAGAGTACTTACTGTAGTGTGATGCTAGTGTAGTAAAGGGGAAAGGGTGTCACTTTGCCTAAATAAACAGTCAATGAAGGCTTCCGGGGCTTCCCAGGTGGAGCTAGTGGTAAAGAACCCTTATGCAGGAGACATAAGAGACATGGATTCAATCCCTGGTTTGGAAAGAACCCCCAGAGAAGGAAATGGCAACCCACTCCAATATTCTTGCCTGGAGAATCCCATGGACAGAGGAGCCTGGTGGGCTATGATCCATAGGGTTGCAAAGAGTTGGATACGACTGAAGTGACTTAGCAAAGCACAAAGGCTTCCTAATGATCAGCCTTTGAGCACAGACTAAAGATGCAAAACACCTAGCCATTGAAAAGTGGGGATCGGTGGGACTCAACAAGTCCATCAGTCTAACTAGAGGATGGTGGCATGGATTTTCCAGGGCCTTTATTTGAGGGAAGGAACGTTTCCCAGTGATAGCAACTGCACTTCCTTCTGGTCCTGACATTGCTCTTATGCTCAGAATCGATCGATTCCTTGCTATTCTTAGTGGGCAGAAAGTCTTTGCAAAACTTGACCTTTCCCCAGTGTTATCCATAGCACTAATAGCGATGCTGTCAGAGATGTCCACTAATCATCACACATCAGGGGGCTTTCTGAGTTCAGTGCACTTGGTTCAGAATTTCTGCTGCCGTTGGAATGTGTCAGTGTTTGCTGAAGTCTTTCTTTGCAGGAGTTCAATTATGGTATCATATTGATTCATTTTGTGTCATATTTTTACATGCTTATGTGTCTGTTTTCACCAATAAACTATGAGTCCTTTTGAGGAAGGGTTTTGTATTTCCCCACTTTATGCTTTCAACACAAAAACAGTGTATAGCGCAAAATAGGTAGTTAACACTTTTGTGTTGTGATGATCCCAGGATGGTCCCATACCCAACGGTGTATTGCTGTGCTATTTTTGCTAACTCACAACCCACTCCAGTATTCTTGCCTGAAAAATCCCATGGACGGAGGAACGTGGTAGGGGGTCCATGGGGTCGCAAAGAGTTGGACACGACTGAGCTGCTTCACCAAGATTAACAGACAACCAGAAGATCCAAAGGTTTCCCTGGTGGCTCAGATGGTAAACAACCTGCCTGTAATGCAGGAGACCTGGGTTTGATCCCTGGGTTGGGAAGATGCCCTGGAGGAGGGCATGGCAACCCATACCAGTCTTCTTGCCTGGAGAATCCCCATGGACTAAGGAGCCTGGCAGGCTGCAGTCTATGGGGTCACAAAGAGTTGGATGCAACTGAGTGGCAAAGCACAGCACAGATAATCCAAAGTCACCCTCCTAGACTGATGATATTCACCTGTGCATCATAAATGACATAAGAACTGGGTCCATGAACTTTTCATCCATAGGGAGTCTAGTATGAGCTTCCCTATCATATCCTCTTACAGGACCCTGAAAAGACTTTATCCTTATAAATGCACTAGCAAATAATGTAAATTTTACTGAAGATTCCATGGGCTAAATAACAATTATACCCTGTAAAATTCAATAGCCTAAAATCTCTCTTTGAGTTTTCTTTTAGCCAAAGTCCACTCATGCATACTGCCTGGAGATCATATATTTCTCTCCCTAATTTCCTAAAGAACTCTCAACTTCATTGACATCTCTTCTCTATTTCTCAGAACATCTACCGTTGCCAGAATAATTGTCCAAAGCTTCTTTTCTAAACAATTCCTGTATTCCGTTCAAGCAGAGTTTTCACAACAGCTTCTAAGAGAATATGAGAGTTGCCATAGTGTTCACTCTATCGTCCTTGCAGTGTTTTGAATATAATAGATGTTCAATTAATAACCAACCAAATTCACAATAGCGCAGTGAAATCTATGCCACACTGTGTTGTGAAGAAAACAAAAGCTTCTAAACATTCTAATACTCTCTGAGATCTAACCCATTTGTCTGTTGCAAGGGGAGTCTTTGCTGAGTCCCACCATCACTAAATGGCAAAAAAGAGTTTCCCTGCCCTAGGCTTGCAAATGGGTCATTCACTTCTAAGCTTGTACACATACATGTGGGTGAGTATAAGCCACTGGTTATTTTATGGTTTAGAAGGTAGTCTCATGCCAAAACCCAGTGGTGCAGGGACCCCAAGTAGTGACTGCTGCACCAATTCCTCCTTCCCTACAGTGGCTTTTAAAGTATCTACCTGTCCATTGCCAGGGGAAAGGATAATAAGGGAGTTTGGGATGGACAGGTACATACTGCTATATTTAAAATAACCAACAAGGACCTACTGTATAGCACAGGGAACTCTGCTCAGTGTTATGTGACAGCCCAGATGGGAGGGGACTTTGGGGGGAGTATGTGAAACTCACTCAGTTGTGTGTGGTTGTTTGCCACCCCATGGACTATATAGTCCATGGAATTCTCCAGGCCGGAATACTGGAGAGGGTAGCCTTTCCCTTCTCCGGGGGATCTTCCCAATCCAGGGATCAAACCCAGGTTTCCTGCATTACAGGTGGATGGTTTACCGTCTGAGCCACAAGGGAAGCCCATGGATACATGTATATGGGGCTGAGACCCTTCACTCTTCACCTGAGACTATCACAGCATTGTTAACTGGCTACATCCCAATGCAAAATAAAACGTTTAAACTTTGAAAAAGAAATCTACCTTGTCAAAAGCCCATAGTAGCTACCCGATAACCCTGCTCTGAGCTTCAGCTAGTGAGGCCAGAGCAGGCATATGACCCTGGCTGAAACAGTCACCTCTCTCCTGCGTATCTGGAGCTGAAGCATGGAGATGCAAGTACAGAGCTGAACCAGAAGGTTCAGTAGACTGATACATAAATAGATGAATGAGAAGAGAAACTGGACTAAAGAGAGAAGGGATTATGTGGTCAGGGAGATAGATTGAGGATTCATGGTGATTTTAGTTTCCATGATGCCTCTTGCATTTGTTTCAATGAGATTCTCTCTGCATCCTTTTAACAGCGTCACTTTCCAATTGTCTTCCTTTGACTGTGTCTCTGGCTCATGAAGCAAAGTCTCCCCGTCCAACTAGCCCTTTCCACCCGAAAGAGACAACCATTCCTTCTCTGTGAGCAGCCCATACTCCCTGCACAGACTCTTTTTAACATATCAAACTGCAATTCATCATGTAAAGATTTCTGCCTTACAAGGCTGTAAGCAGACTGAAGTCACAGTCTATGATTTCACCCCGTATCCCTACTATCTAACTCCACACTAGGGACATAGTAAATGCCCAATAAAAGTCTGCTGAATCAAATTACAACAGTGTCATCTGCAGAATCGATTTGTTCTAAACCTTTACTAAACTTAAATCATTAGAAATGTTACCAAAAGGTAGTCATCTATGTTCATCTATCCTCAATTTTCCCTGAGTATTTCAAAATGACCTAATGCAAAATAAATAAATAAAGCAACAACAGTAAAACATGTTCAGTCCTTTGGGAGAATCCACAAAACCTTAACTTTAACACATTGATAGATCAGTGTTTGGTTTCCACAGGAGACCAGGATTCCACAACCAGCTTACAGCCATGCCTTTACAACACACACCAGTCACAAGCCACTTTGGGGACTCCTCTAAAAAGAAGCCCATTCCCTTAATTATATCATTGCCTCTGTAGAACCAAGGTAACCTCTGAGGGCGCTTCTGAATGCACACTTGTATGCTGGCCTGCATATATGACACTAAACGCTGCTCTGCAGCCATTTTTTGTTATTAAATAAGCCCATGACCCACCTCTTCAGACTAATGGAATCACACAGTTGGATGGGCTGGCTATTTCCATCTTTTGTTTTCCTCTGATTCCAAAGGTAATGCAATCAGAGATGCTGCTGCTGCCGTGGTGTCACAGGGAGTTTTGATATCCACCTCCCCAGATCAGAGCCCACTTACCCACAACATCAGTATTGCTCTGTCCCAGTCCTCAGCAAGTCTTTTATCCAAGACTGGGAACAAGCGCTACAGAAACACAGCGAAGCCTGTTGAAGTCGGCTTTTCTGCCATGACTGCTATTTTGTGGCAGAAGCAAGGGGAATTTTTTCCCTGCAGTCTGTATAGTTTACCAAAATATTGCTGAGCAAATTTAACAAAAAGAAAGAATACGAAATTTCAACTCAGGAAACAAAATTAACAAGGTTAGTAAATTTTAAAACAATAATGTGAAATGTTTATCCAAAAGTGTGATTTTAAAAGCCTTGAATGAGACTTTACCACCAGTGATTCAGTGGTAAAGAATCCATCTGCTAATGCAGGGGACTCAGGAAGCTTTCACATGCTATGGAGCAACTAAGCCCATTCACCACAACTACTGAGCCCACTCTCTGGAGCCCGAGACACAGCTACTGAAGCCTGTGTGCCTAGAGCCCACGCTCTGCAATGAGAGAAGCCACTGCAATGAGAAGCCCCTGAACTGCAACTAGAGAAAGCCTATATGTAGTAATGAAGACCCGGTGCAGCTAAAACTAAATATTGAAAAAAATTTTTTAAAAGCCTTGGACATGACTAGCACTGAGTTAATTCTATAAATCATTAGAAATGATACCAAAAGGTATCATTTTTGCCTGAGTATTTTCCTTCAATTTTGCCTAAGTATTTAAAAATGAGCTAATTTTAAAAAACAGTAAAATATGTTCAGTTTTTTGGGAGACTCCACAAAACCTTCACTTCCATACACTGAAAGATTTAAATGCTACATGCACTTCCTTTTGTATAAAGGCATAGAAGCTTAACTCTTAAATCAGGTAATTCAGAGTTAGATACCTTACGTTTTGTGCAACCTGATCCACATATACCTTTTCTTAGAATGGTAGTTCTTGAACCCCTATGCACATGTGAGCTTTTTCAATTAAATTAGAATCTCTGAGTGCGAGATCCAGGCCTTGGCATTTTTTAAAAGCTTCTTTGATGATTTTGATACACAGCCCAGATAGAGAGCCACCGTTCTAAAAATATTGGGGAATATAAATTATCTGTTCCCATTAAACAGCAAACTTCTCACTTCCCAAAATGTTATCTACACCTGATCCAGGACTTGGGCTGGATATGGGGAACCTGCTTTGGGGAAGGAGTTGTTAAATATAAATGCATAGGTATTTCCTTGTAAACCATTTGGGTCGTGTAGATGTGAGTCGGATGCCTCAGTGAGGACATCCTCCATTGCAAATTCATGAAACACTTTCAATTAGCCAACGTTAATTTGGTCAGGGGTCAGAATAAAGACTGTAGACTGAAGTGCTGCCAATTTTGGATATCCCAGAGGGACTGGTTCATTGGTCAGCTGTTAGGAATCGGTCACCTTTCAACCTGGTTGTGTTAGAATCTTTGCTCTCCTTATTACAAAGTACAAGCTGAAACAACTTGAAATAATGCCAACAATTCTTCAAATAGAATCAACAAGACTTTTTTAGAGGTACGGATAATACTTGATATCCTCCTAATATAAAAATCTAAATTAAATGTTTAATCATTATTCAATTGGTCAGTATTCATGACACAGCCATGGTAGAGATAAAGAGAAATGTGTACAATCCAATTGGAGTAAAAGATACATTTTCCTGTAAGGAATTTTCGGGTTGGGAGATACTTAAGAAGTCAAATAATTCAACTGCTCTAGTTTATGCTCCAAAGAAGGCAATGGCACCCCACTCCCATACTCTGGCCTGGAAAATCCCACGGACGGAGAAGCCTGGTGGGCTGCAGTCCATGGGGTCAGTAAGAGTCAGACACAACTGAGCAACTTCACTTTCACTTTTCACTTTCACGCGTTGGAGAAGGAAATGGCAACCCACTGCAGTGTTCTTGCCTGGAGAATCCCAGGGAAGGGGGAGCCTGGTGGGCTGCCGTCTATGGGGTTGCATAGAGTTGGACACAACTGAAGCGACTTAGCAGCAGCAGCAGCAGTTTATGCTCAGAGACTCTGAGGCCCAAAGAGGATTAAAAGCAAGATCCATCATTCTAAAGACCACCACTCTTTCTACCTTATTCTGAAAGACATTTTTCTTGAAATATTGAGGGCTGACATTTTTAAGCCCTATTTCCCCATTCCTTTATGGTGGGTTCACAGTACTTCTTGGAGAAGGAAATGGCAACCCACTCCAGTATTCCATGGAGAATTTCATGAACAGAGGTACTTGGCGGGTTATAGTCCATGGAGTTGCAAAGAGTCGGACATGACTGAAGTGACTTAGCACACAACAGTACTTCAAAAAGAATATGGTGGAGGAGAAGAAGGGCTTCCTTCGTTGAGCTGAGCCGAGCTAACGCTAGTTCCTCAGACAAGCCAAGGGTGTTCTAGTTGGAACTGCCACCTCAGAAAATATTAGTTGAATCATCTTGGAAAAGACAGTTCACCTCTTTGAGCTCTGGTTTCCTCATAAGTATTAATAATTCATATAATGAAAAATCTGTCTTTCAGGATAGCTTGGGAAGATAAAATGGGATCCTCAGAGGTCAGTAGACATTTTCTATGAAGGGCCTGATGGTAAATATTTCAGCCTTTGTGAGCCACATGAGGTCCCTGCTGCATATCCTCTGTCTATTTTTATCCTTTAAAATGTAAAATAAAAAAAATAAAATAAACATTTTTAGTGCATGGACCATACACAAACAAGCCACCAAGTATGATTTGCCCTGGCTGATCAAGACGATATGGTCCAAGAATGCAGAAACTAGGTATGTCTTAATGCTCCATATTCAGCACCTAGGACAGAATTAGATGCTTTGGATATTCACTCAATAAATATCTGTTAATGAAAAACATATGTAAAGGACCTGGACCTAATTAAACTTAAAAGCTCTTGCACAGTAGTGAAAACCATCAACAAAACAAAAAGACAACCTATGGGATAGTTGCACATGATATGATCAACAAGGTGTTAATATCCAAAATATATGAACAGCTCATATAATTAATTATTTAAACAACAACAACAAACAATCCAATAAAAAATGGACAGAAGACCCAGATAGGCACTTTCGGGATGCCTAAACAGATGGCTAAATGGGCACATGAAAATATGCTGAACATCACTAATTATTAGAGAAATGCAAAGCAAAACAACGAGATAGCACCTCACACCTGTCAGAATGACTATTATCAAAAAGTCTACAAATAACAAATATTGGAAAGGATGTGGCGAAAAGGGAACACTTGTACACTGTTGGTGGGAATGTAAATTGGTGCAGCCACTATGGAAAACAGTATGGAGGGTCCTCAAAAAACTAAAGATAGAATTACCATAGGATCCAGCAATTCTACTGCTGAGTATATATCCATAAAAAAAAAGAGATTAATTTAAAAGGATACATGCACCTCTAGGTTACAACAGCACTATTTATAATAGCCAAGATATGGAGGCAACTCAAGTGTCCATCAACAGGTGGATGGATAAAGAAGATGTGGTATGTACATACATGCAAGGGGAAATTGTTCATGAAAAATAATAAAATTCTGCCATTTGAAATGGTGGGAACTGATCTAGAAAATATTGCACTTAATAAAGTCAGATAAAGACAAATGCTATATGATATCAATTATTTATGGAATATAAAATATAATACAAACAAATATACATAGAAAAATAGAAAGAGACTCACAGATATAGACAACAAACTAATGGTTACCAGTGAGGAGAAGGCAAGTAGGATTCAGAGATACAAATTACTAAGCATAACATAAATGAGCAACAAAGATATCTTGTACAGCGCAGTGTGGCATCTTCAGCACGAGATGCTTGGATATTTGTTCAATGGGTACTTGAATGAATAACATATGCAAAGAGCCTGTCCAAAGTCTGACATGGGAAAATGTCCATTTTTTAATGTTGTTTCTGTTGTTATTGCTGTTCGCTTATCTCCAGCACTGTGAGACAATGTGAGAGAGATAAAGGTACCATGTACAGGCAAATTAAGATGGGAGAACTAGCTAACTAAAAAATTCAGAGGAAACATAGGGAGCTGTGATCTGAAGGAGCCAGGAAAAGCATCACAGACGAGGTGGCTCTGGTCCGAGCTTGGAAGAAGGGGAGCGTTTTGAGAAATAGACAACTCAAAAGGATAATTATAAATGTGTAAAAAGGGAAATAAGAAGAAAGATTTATACCTACCACTGTGCCTTGTTTTAAATTTTATCAGGATAAGATTGCTGCTGCTGCTGCTACTGCTGCTGATAAGGTTATGGCTTCACAAAGACCATCACTCTATCATTCCTTGGGATACGGAATTCTATGGTTTTTAGAGATGAGTATACACAAATTCCCATAGGGAGAGCTGATCCCCTATCATTTTGAGTTTCAATGAGAGTAGCCTATCCCTAACAGCAAAGATGGTCTTGACTGAGCAGGGAACATGAAAAGATAATGAGAGTTCCTCTGTGACTCACCAAGAAATAAAGGGGGAACTTGACCCGTTATCTTGATTCAGTGCCAAGATCTCCATAGTCCCAGGAGCTGATTCAGCACACAGACTGTTGCTGAGCCTAGAATCTTCAGGCGTCCCAGCCCTCTGGGTACTATAGTTATGTTTCGGATCTTCGGCTGCATGTGCACATAAATTAAAAACCTGTAATTAAGAATCCAGCCCTAGGCATTGTGACATGTATACTATCATGAAAGAAATGAATCGCCAGTCTATGTTCGATACAGGATACAGGAGGCTTGGGGCTGGTGCACGGGGATGATCCAGAGAGATGATTTGGGGTGGGAGGGGGGTTCAGGATTGGGAACTCATGTACACCCGTGGCAGATTCATGTCAATGTATGGCAAAACTAATACAGTATTGTAAAGCAAAATAGAGTAAAAATAAAATTTTTTAAAAAAAGGAAAAAACAAAACAAAATATCCATGCACCTCCTATGTCTTTGCAGCATTATATAGAATAGCCAATATTTGGAAGGGGCCTAAGTGTCCATCAATAGATGAAAAGACAAAGAAGATGTGGTCTATATACGCAATGGAATATTACTCAGCCATAAAAAGGAATGAAATCTTACCATTTGCAACAACATGGATGAACCTCAAGAGTATTACGCTTAGTGAAATAAGTCAAACAGAGAAAGACAAATGCTGTATGATTTTACTTACATGTAGAATCTAAAAAGCAAAGCAAATGAACAAAGAAAAGAAAACATTAGCAGACACAGATACAGAGGACCAAAGTGGTGATTGCCCACAGGTTGTGGGGGACAGGCGAAATAGGCGAAGGTGATTAAAGGGTACATACTTCCAGTTACAAAACAAATAACTCACAGGGATGTAATGTACAGCATAATAATAATTTTGTGTGGTGACAAAAGATAACCAGACACTGTGATCCTTTCTTCATGTAAAAAAAATTTCAAACCACTCTATCGTACACGTGAAGCTAATGTAATGGTGTAGATCAATTATAATTCAATAAAAAAGAACAATGCTAAAAAATAATAAAAAACAAAAAAGAAAAAAAAGGAATCCAGCCCTAGGAAAGCATGGAGCAATGGAGGTTGGGCCTCACATTCGAAATAGACACTTTCCCCTTCTTCCTCCTCCAGCTCCGTACACCCTCCAATGTATGCTCAGAGGGGCTAGCGCCAAGCCAGCACTGAGGACGAGGTGAGTTAATCTGACCACTAGAGGAAGTGTGACCCAATGTGTACCTCCACACTTGTGAATGGCAGTGTGCCACCAATGGAAACATTATCACAATTAGACCATCCTGTTTAAAAGGTGAAGAAATAGCTTTGAAGGTGAAACAACTTGCTCAAATTTATCCAGCTAAACAGGAGAGTTACATCTCTCTGTCTTTCCACTGCATGGTTCACCTCAAGAATGAATTATAAATGACCAGCATCAACACATTTCCCAAGAATGTATTTTGAATGACAGAAGGCTTTGAATATCTGAACAAGGATTTGACACTCAGACAAGGAAAGCAGATAGAGTGAAGATACACTTCAAAGCGGTTTTCCATGGGTAGAGAAACCCCAGACTTCATCAATCAAATAAACAGGTTCTCAGGGTCTTGGTTGAGTACTGGAGCTCCAAGGAAGATAACACCCAGAGGGTTATGAGACCATCACTGCAGTCAAAATGAACACAAAGAGCAGGCCCAGGGTTGCAATGTGGGCTTCATAAAGCTGCTGTCATGAGAAGTCAAAAAGAAACAGGCATGAACCAAAGAGACAAAGCATGCCCCACCCCCTCATTCAGAATAACTGACCATCTCTATTAAATTAACCTCTAGATTCATCATGCTACATTGGCTGTTTCAAGTACAGATGCTAGTGGTTGGTCTATTTCATTCAACTCTTCAAGATTAATCAATAAAAAGATGTATACGGTGCCTGTGTGTCTGGCAAAAAAAAAAAAAAAAAAAGAGAGAGAGAGAGAAAGAAGAAATGACCTCAGTGGATACAAACAGTGCTTAGATTTCTTAGTGCGCCTAGGAGACCCTGAGTAAACCAGGCAGGCTCAAGTGTGTGATGGATTTCTGCTGTCCAATTTAATATTTAATATTTTAATATTTAATCCAAAAGTGATGTGCTCCATTTTAAGTTACAGATTATTAAAAAGTAAAGCTATTAAAAGTACTAAATGTTTTAGTTCAGGAAGATAGCACAGCCTTCCCTAAGTGACAGGTGAATCTGGGTGTCTTGCATTAGTTGTTTTTGAAAACATGGATTTATTTCTTAACTATTTATTATTCATGTAACAATAATGCTCTCCAGTATTTATATAGCATCTTGTCTTCCAAGGAGTACTCCAAGAGAATAACATCATCTATCTTTATGAACTTCATTGTCAGACTAACTTCTGCCTTCTTACAGATGAGAAAACAGAGGCTCAGAGGGATTAAAAGAGTTTTCCCAAGTCACAGAGTAAATCTATTAGATTTACTCACAGGGAAGCTGTCCAAACCAGTGTTGGCCAGCTGTAATAATCAAGTCTCCGCTACTCATTTCCAGAGCAATGTCTTTCCCACAATTTGTTTGCCACTTACTCATAAACGTTTTGGTCCTGAAGAAGACTCTTGAGGGTCCCTTAGACAACAAGGAGATCAAACCAGTCAATCGTAAAGGAAATCAACCCTGATTATCCATTGGAAGGACTGTTGCTGAAGCTAAAGTTCCAATGCTTTGGCCACCTGATGCGAAAGCTGACTCATTGGAAAAGACTTTGATACTGGGCAAGATTGAATGCAAAAGGAGAAGGGGGCGGCAGAGGGTGAGATGGTTAGATAGCTTCACCAACTCAATGAATATGAACTTGAGCAAACTCCAGGAATTAGTGGAGGACAGAAGAGCCTGGCATGCTGCAGTCCATGGGGTTGCAAAGAGTTGGACAAGACTTAGTGACTAACAACTACAACAGCATAAACCTTTACCTATAGAGGGATGTATGCGGGATAGAGACACTTATGCGATGGTACAAATTACTCATTCATTCATTGGAGAAATATTCATTAAGTTCCTACTCTGTGCCAAGTGCTGTCTAAGCCCTAAAGCTGTGTATTAGTTTCCTCTGGTTTCTGTAAGAAATTACCACAAACTTAGGAGCTTAAAGCTTACAGTTTGGGAGGTCAGAAGTCCTAAAGTCAAGGTGTCAGAAGGGCTGTGCTTCTTCTGCTGGATTTAGGGGAGAACCCATTGCCTTGCCTTTTCCAGCTTCTAGAGCTTTCCCATCTGCCTCATGGAACATTCCAACCTTGGCTTTCGTCATCATGTCTCAGCTTACTGACTCTCCTCTTTTCCTCTCACAAGGACGCTGTGACTGTACTGGGCCCACCTGGATAATCCAGGAGTCTCCATATTTCAAGAGTTTCAAAGTCTATTTTTCCATATGAAATAACACACTCATGGGTTGCTGTGATTAGGACACAGACCTCTTTGGGGAGGTGGGACGATATTCAGCCCACCAAGGACTGCAACAACGTTTAAGATTTCTTCCAGCCCTTGCAGCAATCTTTGTTTGGTGGGAAAGAGGTACATAAATGAATGATGGCAAAGTATGATTGCAAATAACAAGAGACGATGAGTGAGAGGGTGGGCTAATGGGTGTGAAGAAGACTCCTAGAGAAGATGATGACCAAAGCTAGTCTCAAAGGATTGATGGGAAATAATCCAGCCAAAGGGTAAGGTAGAATGTTGGAAGTCAGGAAGCCCAGGGACTGAGAATGCTCTGGGCCAAAGGCACAGCACAAGCAGAGTGCTGTTTCTGCTTCATTGACTTTGATGTTGGTTCCTGCTGGTCTGCTTTGTTTCAGAGGTACCTTGAGTGACGGAAAAATATATTGACTGTATAGCATAATAAACGGTGGAGGACTGGCATCAAGATGCTTCTTAAAGGCTTAGCTTGTCTGATCTTTAGTTTTCTCATCAGTCAAATGGGAGTGCTATTATTTGTACTTACAGAGTTGCCCCCAATATAAAAATGAGATCATGAGTATAAAGTTCTTGGCATAGTTCCTGGCACATAGTAGGTATTCAGTAAAAGTTAGATTGTTTTCAATTTGCCTCACTTTGGACCTCTTCTGCTTCACGATGCTGTATTAGGGTGCATGTGTTGACCTGTCCCAGAAAACCCCTACAGGGAGAGCAGGTAACTCTTTCCCTGGAGACCCTCATTCCCAGGGATGAGGTCACATGTCACTTTCCAAAGATTATGAGGCCTTTTCCAGGATGTTATAGAGGGAACTAAACACAGTTCAGAGAAAGCAAGACTGCAGCTGGCATACCCAGACTTCTGAGTACTAGAAATTTCCAATTGTTGGAGTTTCACTTTTTTCACCTTTTGAAATAGCCAGGTATGGTTATTCTTGGGGAAAAAATAAGTAGCTGTGAGTTCTGTTCACTGAAGGAGTCCCAATTTCCGTACTTTTCCCCACAATGTTGACAGTATCGTGTAGACGAAGACAAGTTGTGAAAACAGGGCCAGGTCAGCAGCTAATGACCACTTAAGTGATAGAACCCCAATTTAACCACTGATAAAACGCTTTGAGCCAGATGATCTGTAAGACTCCTTCTAGATTTAAAATGATGCTATTCTGTGGTGAATTTGGAGCATAATTAGGTACCAACTACAGAAAGGCAGGGGGCTTCTCCAGTAGCTCAGTGGTAAAGAATCCCCTGCCAATGGAGGAGACATAAGGGACGCAAGTTTGATCCCCATGTCGGGAAGATCCCCTGGAGGAGGGCATGGCAACCCATTCCGGTATTCTTGCCTGAAGAATCCCGCAGACAGAGGAGCCTGGCAGGCTACGGTCCATAGCGTCTCACAGAGTCAGACCTGACTGAGGCGAAAGCATGGTTTGGAGCTGGACAAATGTGCGCTTGAATCTATGCTCTGAGATTTACTCACAGGATCGCTTCATTTCCCTGAGTCTCAGCTCCTGCAAATTGGGGGTGAAAGTGCCCACCTAAAGGGCTAACAGGAAGACAAGACATCATGTGTAGTGGAGAATCTGGCACAAAATTGATTTTCAGTGAGTACTGACTGGGGTGTGCCTCACCAACACTTCACCCTCAAATCCAGTGGCCAGTCCTGTTCTCAGAGGTCTTCTTTTTTAAGCATAATGCCGCTGTTATCAATGGGCTTCCCTGGTGGCTCAGAGGTTAAAGCATCTGCCTGCAATGCGGGAGACCTGGGTTCAATCCCTGGGTTGGGAAGATCCCCTGGAGAAGGAAATGGCAGCCCACTCCAGTACTCTTGCCTGGAGAATCCCATGGAGGGAGGAGCCTGGTAGGCTACAGTCCATGGGGTCACAAAGATTCGGACACGACTGAGCGACTTCACTTCACTGTTATCAAAGCATCACGTATTTGTGTGCGCATGGCTAGTTGCTCAGTCGTGTCTGACTCTTTGCGACCCCTTGAACTGTAGCCTGCCAGGCTCCTCTGTCCATAGGATTTCCCAGGCAAGCATGCTAGAGTGGGTGGTCATTTCCTCCTCCAGGGGATCTTCCTGACCCAGAAACTGAACCCACGTCTTCTGTATCTCCTGCATTGGCAGACAGATTCTTTATCATGTGTGTATAGTTTAAAAAGTAAGAGTACTAAAAAGTTTAAGTGAAAAATAGCTGTCTCCTTCTTCCTCCTCCCCATCACTAATTACTGCTCCTCCAAGGAAATAGCTTTTCATTTTTATCCATTCCTGGTAGTTTCCCTCCATGTTTCTAAAAAACAAGCTTATACAGTATTTTCTTAATCTGTTAATTTTAACATCCTGTTAATGGTACTGAAAGGTCTTTCTCTCTCTCCCCTTCCCAACACACACATACTCTCACTCCTACCAATTCAGCGATGCCACATTTTGGGGTTAAATCCATAATCAGCAGGTGCATCAGTGTGATGCTTCAGCCAAGTAGGGCCACTAATTCAATTTCTTCCTTGTACAGGTGCAAAAGTGAAAGTGTTAGTCTCTCAGTTGTGTCCAGCTCCTTGCAACCCCATGGGCTGTAGGCTGCCAGGCTCCTCTGTCCATGGGATTCTCCAGGCAAGAATACTGGAGTCAGCAGCCATTTCCTTCTGTAGTTTTTTTTTCAAAGTTATTGCCTTTTTCCCTCTTTGACTTATTTCTATGCACCCAATATGAATTCTTTTCAAAAATATTCACCAGAACTCCAAAAAGTTTGAAGTGATAAATTCATTAGTAAGATATCCATCCTTTACCTAGGAGGTACCCCTCCAGGACACCTGTGCCATCTTCTCCAATATGGACTGAGTGCTCTCCAGATCTGTTACACAACTCTCACCCTGCATCACCTACATCCTTCCCATCCTCCACAACCCCTGGGACTTGTCTCTCATCTCTGCTCTACTGAATCCCATTTTTATGCTTCCACATTTTTCCTTTTCTTGGTTTTCTTTCTTTTTTCAGAAAGTCACATTCTCCAAAAGCTTTCTCAGGTAAATGTTTGAGTCCTTGCATGTCTGAAAATAGTCTTTCTTGTATCCTCACTCCTGAGTAATAGTTTGAGTAGGTAACAAATTCTAGGTTGTAATTCTGAGAGTGTAGATCTATTGTCTTCCAGCTTCTAGCATTTCTGTTCAGAAGTCCAATGTCAGTTCCTTATTCTTAATCCTCTTCACGTGACCTGTTATGATTCCCTTGGAGTTTTCAGGATTATCTTTGCATCCTCAGCATTCTGTGATTTTAAAAATGATGTGTTTTGTAATGAGTTTTAAAATTTATTTTACTGAGCACTCAGTAAATCTCTATAGCCCAGAGCTTCATATCTTTCACTTCTGGGTGATTTTATAGCATCCATTCTCTGATAATCCCCTCCCTGCCATTTTCTCTTCCCTCTGCCTGCAGTTTCTGGTGGTTATATACAGAGCTCCTCAACTGGTCCTTTAGTTTTCTAAAATCTGCTCTCGTTGGCATCTCTTTGACTTTCGTTTCTACTGTCTTAGAAATTTTCTGACCTTTCTCTTGTAATCATGCTTTTGAAAGCCTGTCTTAGTTTTCGTGTTTTTAATTTCTAAGAGCTGTCACTTGTTCTCCTACAGTTCATTGTTTATAGCATTCTCCTCTTATTGCACTTGTGATATACTTTCCCTAATTTCTGTGAGGATCTTATCGTCTATTTGAAGTCTTCCGCTTTCTGTATTGCCTCTGCTTCTGCCAAGTTCTATTTTACTGTGTGTGTGTTCCTTTTTCTTCCATGCTGAAGACTTCTCTAAAGTTGCTGACTTTATTATGCATTAATATTTGAATGGCACATGCATGCACACATACTCACAGACTGATTAGAAGTTTTGTGACTGGGGCTCATTAATTGAAATTCATGAAAGAATTTAACTCTCGTGGACCAAACCATTCTATTGAGATAATTTTAAATTTAGCATTTTTTTCCCCTGGCTTTTCTTGTTTCTTTCTGGAAAATTCT
Source organism: Ovis aries (assembly GCF_016772045.2). Lineage (NCBI taxonomy): Eukaryota > Metazoa > Chordata > Mammalia > Artiodactyla > Bovidae > Ovis > Ovis aries. The sequence goes on along the minus strand of NC_056077.1, from coordinate 15,567,384 downwards.
TTGATCTTCTTCTATCTGCAGGTATAATCCGGGCTGGCAGCATTCCAGGAGCCCAGAGAAAAGGGCTGGGCAGCATCTCCATTCAGTATACTGAAGAAAGTGGTAGTGTTAGTTGCTCAGTCATGTCTGACTCTTCACACCAGGCTCCCCTGTCGATGGAATTCTCCAGGCAAGAACACTGGAGTGGGTTCCCATCCCCTTCTCCAGGCGATCTTCCCAACCCAGGGATCGAACCCGGTCTCCTGCATTGCAAACAGAGTCTTCACTGTCTGAACCACCAGGGAAGTTTTTCACTCTGCTTGACATTTCTGAATAAAGACCCATCCTGATTCAATTCTTCCAAATCTTCACTGCTTTCCCTGCCTGGCTCCGCAGGATGGGGTTGGGAGTCTGGGAGTCTCTCAACTCTCCGCATACTCTTTGCCTTCTGAGGTAGCTAGCGCCTCCAATTTCTGACAATTTCTGAGGTTCTCTGACCCAAATCACCACGATGTGTTTTTATATCCTCCCTCGACAAGTCCTTAGATTTTGCTTTTCGTCACTCTGTTACTCCAGTCCAGACTCATCGATCCACATTCCAGGGCTCAAAACTTGGTCCGTGTATCACATCCGTTATTGTCGTCCCTCTCATCCTAGCTTTTCATCCATTTTATACCGTTTTATCCCTTCCATGTCATTTAAGTGGGAGCCTCTGGGGAGGAATGGAAATAAATGGATGTGCTCAATCTGCGATGTTTAACTGGAGTCTACTGAGGGTTTTCTTTCAGTGAAAGATTCTGTGTGTGGGTGAAACAAGGAAAGGGACCGAGAATGTGCTTCCCTGATAGTCTCTCTCATTTTCTAAATTATGATGGCCTCGTTTTCTAGAGTAACAGAGATTATCTAGAGTCACTCTGCCCTTTGTAAGATCTGGATGAAATGACCTTGAACGCCACCTTCTCATCCTGTCCCTCCTAAGATTCCAAACACTCCCAAAGCTTAGACTTTTGCTAGGCACTTATTCTCTATTCCGATGGACTGAAAGTGTTTTGCGTTTTTTGTTTGTTTGTTTGTTTTTTAATCTCTCCTAGCATTACTTCAAATCTAGGACACAAGACTTTTGGAGTAATTTCAGCCTACCATCTACCTTCCTCCCATGTACAAAGGAAACATCTTTCTGAAAAGCATCTACATGCAGTGTACCTTTACTGAAGATTGAAAAGTAATAGTCTCCTCTCTAGAACGACATCTGATACCAGATGCTAAGAGTTTCATTTCCTTTACCCTGCTATGCCATGATCTATGTTGAAGTTTATTTCTAAAATAAACATAAAAATTCAAAGTGCATGCAACTTTTATGTATCCTGATAGAAAAGATGAAGAAATCATGGTTTTTCAATCCAGGAGGGAGACGGTCTGCTATCATCAGCCAAGAATCCCCATAAATAATATTCAACAACACATCCTATGCCTGCTTTTGGTTTCTATATCCCAAGAAATAAATGAGATATTTAGAACAAGGCCAAGAGGTGACAAAGGACATCGGAGTACATTATTTCATTTAATCTTAACAATCCTGTGAGTTATCATTTTACAGATGACACAGCAGAGACTAAATGACTTTCTGAAGCCATATAGCTAGAAATTGGCAGAGCCAGGAACTATAAGAATAACTTCAACTGACACCACTCTCCTTTCTATCCATGGAGTTTATATAGAGAGATTCATGGGCAAAGAACAAGTGAGAGAGATACTGACATATGTGTATACATGTATAGGGATTTATGTATATATTATATACATGTATACTTATTCAGTTGGTGCAAAAGTAATTGCAGTTTTGCGCTATTGAAATTTGCTGTTTAATATTAGAATACATTCCTAAATAAATGTGGCTATGTTATATGTCATTTTAGTGCACATCTCTTGCTTTACCTTTTTTCCTAAACACATTACTTGCTGTTTATTTTATATTTATTTTAGACAAGAAATGATGTTAGAAAAAAAGCAAATTCAAGCAGTTTTTTATTCGAGTTCAAAATGGGTCGTAAAGCAGCAGAAACAACTCACAACATCAACAATGCACTTGGCACAGGAACTGCTAATGAACGTACAGTGTAGTCATGGTTCAAGAAGATTTGGAAAGGAGAGGAGAGCTTTGACAGTGAGGCTGGCCATTGGAAGTTGACAACGACAACTGAGAGCCATCACTGAAGCTTGATCCTCTTCAACTACACGACGAATTGCCAAAGAAGTCAACAGCAGCCATTCTACAGTCATTTGGCACTTGAAGCAAATTGGAAAAGTGAAAAAGTGACAAGTGGGTGACTCATGAGCTGACTGTAAATCAAAAAAAAAACATCGTTTTGAAGTGTCTTCGTCTCTTGTTCCAGACAACAACAATGAACCATTTCTTGATCAGATTGTGACATGCAATGAAAAGTAGGTTTTATACAACAACTGGCAATGACCAGCTCAGTGGTTGGACTGAGAAGAACCTCCAAAGCACTTCCCAAAGCGAAATTTGTACTAATAAAAGGTCATCATCAGTCTTTCTGCCCGTGGACGCCGCCAAGAAAGCATCGTTGAAGTCTTCCCCGCCTCCACTGCCGTCATGTCTAAATCAGAGTCTCCCAAAGAGCCCGAACAGCTGCGGAAGCTCTTCATCGGAGGATTGAGCTTTGAGACAACCGATGAGAGTCTGAGGAGCCATTTTGAGCAGTGGGGAACGCTCACAGACTGTGTGGTAATGAGGGATCCAAACACCAAGTGCTCCAGAGGCTTCGGGTTTGTCACATACGCCACGGTGGAGGAGGTGGTTGCGGCCATGAATGCAAGGCCACACAAGGTGGATGGAAGAGTTGTGGAACCAAAGAGGGCCGTCCAACAGAAGATTCTCGAAGACCTGGTGCCCACTTAACTGTGAAAAAGATTTTTGTTGGTGGCATTAAAGAAGACACTGAAGAACATCACCTGAGAGATTATTTTGAACAGTATGGGAAAATTGAAGTAATTGAAATCATGACTGACCGAGGCAGTGGCAAAAAGAGAGGCTTTGCTTTTGTAACCTTTGATGACCATGACTCCGTAGACAAGATTGTCATTCAGAAATACCACACTGTGAATGGCCACAACTGTGAAGTGAGAAAAGCCCTGTCTAAGCAAGAGATGGCTAGTACTTCATCCAGCCAGAGAGGTCGAAGTGGTTCTGGAAACTTTGGTGGCGGTCGTGGAGGTGGTTTTGGTGGGAAGGACAACTTTGGTCGTGGAGGAAACTTCAGTGGTCAAGGTGGCTTTGGTGGCAGCCGCGGCGGTGGCAGATATAGTGGCAGTGGGGATGGATATAATGGATTTGGTAATGACGGAAGCAATTTTGGAGGTGACAGAAGCTACAATGATTTTGGCAATTAAAACAATCAATCTTCAAATTTTGGACCCATGAAAGGAGGAAACTTGGCAGGAAGTTCTGGCCCCTATGGTGGTGGAGGCCAATACTTTGCCAAACCACGAAACCAAGGTGGCTATGGTGGCTCCAGCAGCAGCAGTAGCTATGGCAGTGGCAGAAGGTTCTAATTACTGCCAGGAAACAAAGCTTAGCAGGAGAGGAGAGCCAGAGAAGTGACAGGGAAGCTACAGGTTGCAACAGATTTGTGAACTCAGCCAAGCACAGTGGTGGCAGGGCCTAGCTGCTACAAAGAAGACATGCTTTAGACAATACTCATGTGTATGGGCAAAAAACTCGAGGACTGTACTTGTGACTAATTGTATAACAGGTTATTTTAGTTTCTGTTCTGTGGAAAGTGTAAAGCATTCCAACAAAGAGTTTTAATGTAGATTTTTTTTTTTTTTTTGCACCCATGCTGTTGATTGCTAAATGTAATAGTCTGATCATGACGCTGAATAAATGTCTTTTTTTTTTTTAATGTGCTGTGTAAAGTTAGTCTACTCTGAAGCCATTTTGGTAAACTATCCCAACAGTGTGAAGTTAGAATTCCTTCAGGGTGATGCCAGGCTCATTTGAAATTTATTTACAAACCTGCTTGGTGGAGAAGCTGTTGTCTTCAGAACCTTGGTGTAGTTGAACTGACAGTTACTGTGTTGTGACCTGGAGTTCACCATTAAAAGGGTCACCCATGCAAAGTCATGGAGTTGTTGTGTTTTTTTTTTTGGTTATTAATGATTGTTGGCACATCCTATGCAATATATCTAAATTGAATTATGGTACCAGATAAAGTTATAGATGGGAATGAAGCTTGTGTATCATCCATTATCATGTGTAATCAATAAAAGATTTAATACCCTCAAAAAAATAAATAAATAAATAAGTAAATAAATAAAATAAAATAAAAAGTCATCATCACTGTTTGGTGGTCTATTGCCTGTTTGATCCACTACAGCTTTCTGAATCCCAGTGAAACCATTACATTTGAGATGCTTGCTCAGCAAATCAAAGAAATGCACTGAAAACTGCAAAGCCTACACCTGATATTGATCAACAGAAAGGGCCTAATCCATCTGCATGACAACACCCAACACATGCTTGCAACTGCTTCTAAAGTTGAACGAATTGGGCTACGTACGAAGTTTTGACTCAACCGCCCATACTCACCTGACCTCTCACCAACCGATTATCGCTTATTCAACCATCCCAACAAGATTTTGCAGGGAAAACGCTTCCACAACCAGCAGGAGACAGAAAACGCTTTCCAAGCGTTTCCCAAATCCCGAAGCATGAATTTTTACATTACAGGAATAAACAAACTTATTTCTTGTGGGCAAAAAAGTATTGACTGTAATGTTTCCTATTTTGATTAATAAAGATGTATTTTGGCCTAGTTATAATGATGTAAAATTCATGGTCCAAAACTGCAATTACTTTTGTAACAACCTAATATAATTTTTCACTCTCATGATTCAAACAGATATTATTATCCCTCTTTCTAAGATTTAGAAACTAAGACTAAGAAAGAGGGGACAGATAAGGGAAGCTGGATTAACAGATACAAACTACTATGTATCAAATAGATAAGCAAGGATATACTATACAGTACAGGGAATAATAACCATTAACTTAAATAACCTATGATGGAGCATAATTTGCAAAAACATTGAATCACTATGCTGTATACATGAAAATAATATTTTAAATTAACTTTACTTCATTTTTTAAAAAAGAAACTCAGACTCAGATAGGTTGAGTAACATGTCCAAAGTAACACAGCAGTGTCTGAATCGAGACTGAAATCCAGACTCTGAAATCTGTGTTAATTCCATTTCTACCTGCTGCCATTGTTCACTAGTCTCCAAAGACAGCTCCCACCAATCCGTCTTCACCCAGATCATAGCTGTCACTCCTCACATGAAAAGGGGAAGTGTGTCTCCCCAGTTCTTGAATCTTGGCTGACTTTGTAACTTTGACCGTGAGAATGTGGCAGAAGTGACGCTCTGGGGTTCCAAACTCAAGCCTTAAGATAACTGGCAGCCTCTATTTCCAGCTTCATGGAACCTTGGAAAACCAAGTAAAGTAAGTGAAACATTCACTGCCAGCTGTGCCCCCAGCTGAAGGTCGGCAGCCACTGCCAGCTGTACCAGCTGAACCAGTGGTTCCAGCCCAGTCAAGCCTCAGATGATTTCCATCTCAGTCTGCACTACGTGCTGTAGAAGAGCCACCCAACCAAACTCAACCAACCTGCTGAATCACAAGGCAGACTACAACGGTTATTGTTTTAAACCACTAAGCTTTCAGGTATTGTGTTATGAAGCAAGAGATTACAAAACACTGCCTCTCTCAGAAGAGATGAGTCCAGCTCTGTGACTTCAAAGCCAGTTCTCTCTTTATTAGAGTTAGCACAGTGACATAAGCTTTTTCCAAGAAGGATAGAAATGACATGAGTTCATTGGTACCTAGAGTGACAGCATCTGAAAACAATATACTCAAGGAAAATTTAGAAATGGCAAATTAAATATATATATATGTATATAGTTTAGATAAGAGTATATAGAAACAGGAATGTTATTCATCTACTATTTGTGGGAGTATAAAATGCTAAAACATTCCTGAGGGCAATTTGGTGATATCTTATGATGCTCATGCCCCTTGACTCAGAGATATTACTTCCAGGCATTTATCCTTAGGAACCATAAAATATATATGCAAAGATTTTTTTCTATGAGAATGTTCAGTATAGCACACCTATAGAAACAAAACAAAGAGAGGGGAAGAGAGGGAGAAAGAGAGATTTAAATATCCACCAATAGGGCACTTGGGTAAATAAAATAAGATATATTCACATAATGGAAAATTATTGCATTGTGACTAAAAGTAATGCAGCGAAAATCTTTTCCATGGCATGGAAATGCATTCCACAGTAAGAAACATAAAGTCATATATGAAACAATGTAAACACCACTAGTTTTCATAAGCAACGCCAACAGGAACAAACACCAATATAAGAGCTCCTTTATGCCAAGCCCTATATTTTCAAGGATATATCATCAAAATAAATAATGACTTTATCTCGACAGTATGATTATTTCTTCATACATTTTAATGGGGCTTTCCAGATGGTGCTAGTGGTAAAGAATCTGCCTGCCAATGCAGGAGATGCCAGAGACGCAGGTTTGATCCCTGGGTCGGGAAGACTCCTGGAGAAGCAAATAGCAACCCACTCCAGTATTCTTTCCTGGAAAATCCCATGGTCAGTGGAGCCTGGTGAGCTACAGTCCATGGGCTCACAGAGAGTCAGACGTGACTGAGCATGCACTCACACAGGACAGGATACCTTTTAAAATTTACTAAAACTATTTATTTTTAATAAACATATACAAATATAAATACCAACCAAGAATTACAAGCATAAATATAATTTTTAAATAGATTGGTAACTTTTGGATTTCTGAGATGATTAATGGAACAGTACTGCCATTGTGAGATTGTCACAGACACAGCCAACGCATTCCCATGATACACTTTTAGCAGTGGTATCTTGAGTCAAAATCCTGGGCTTAAAGCCCCTCCTCATCTTGCACATCTTTTTAGCACAAACTCTCAGGCCAATTCTGGCCTATCTCCTGGCTAGTTTCCAATTTTGTTTCTGTCATACACATTAGGCAAGGGATTCCAGCGTGTTCTCTACAGGGGGTGGATCAAGTGAAGGTTCAGCTTTATTCCATCCCGGATGTTATAAGCTCTCTGGGGATTCAGAACACATTGCTTCCATATGGTCTATAAGCTTGGGAAGCAGGGGTCTCTCTGCAACCTAAACTGACCCTCCTGCAATTAGAAATGAGGTTTCCAGCAGGAGCGCTATCTCCGTGTGAACAGCAGACAATAGCCTCTGGCTCTGTCTAACAAGATCAGCAAGCTAGGCTCTTCAAATTGGCTAAATTTATATTGCTCACTAGACCCTGTGAATAAATAACAAGGTAACTCTTTTGTTGGCTGGAAAATAATCTATACAAATTCTATCTTAATAATAGTCTCTCAACAGGCCACATAAGTGCTGGCAGGCAGGAGCCAGATCAGAGATGCGAACAGGATCTCTGAGTTTGGAGTGTCTGTAATGAAACACTACACCTGCTGCCTCTCAAAGTGGAATTGATTGGATAAAAATTTAGTACACAAGAGTCATCCTGTGCTTGTTTCCCAGCCTTTCAGCATCTGGAGATTAAGGGCCTATTTCCCTAGAGCCTGGAAGATGCTTTGAATTTCTAGTGAGATGAGCATTGGCCTGGAACATACAAGATGCTCTGACAACCTAGTGGGGTGGGGTGGGGTGGGAGGTGGAAGGGAGGTTCAAGAAGGAGGGGACATAGCTATACCTATGGCTAATCCATGTGAAGTATGGCAGAAATGAATGCAACATTGTAAAGTAATTATCCTCCAATTTAAAATAAATTTAAAAATAAAATTTAAAAAAACTTTAAAGAAATAAAAAAAAATTAACAAACTGGGTGGAACAGTAACCATTGGCCACTCTTTATTAATATTCACTTGGTGTGACACTGCCCAGAAGGAATTTATTCACTCACATATCTAAACATTTCAGGGGCTAGGCCAACTACAGGCAGGGCTTGATTGGGGCTTAAAATGCTGTCACAAGATCTAATCCTTCTCTCTTTAAATTGCAACTTAATTCCCTTCATGGTAGCTTATGGTTTGTTTGTTTGTTTGTTTGTTTTTTTTGACAAGTTCTTCCATCGTGGTCAAAAACAACTGTAATGTTTTTAGAAGTCTCAGTCTACCAGTTGCAAATCCCTTTTGGAAAGAGTGAGAATCTCTTTCCCTGGAGGACCAGCAAAACACACATTATGCTTCATTGACTCTGTTTAGGCCGCATACCCATCCCTGAACTAGCCACTATGTAGTTCAAATGAGTATATCTAAGTGTGAACCAACTGGACCTTGTTTGTGTCTTTTCCCCTGAAGTTATGAAACATGGGAGGGAGATAACATCCCCATCTAAAAACATAAATTGAAATGAGTGAAGAGTCATTTTAAGTACACTAGTTCTGGGTGTACTTAAAAAGAGGAGAGTTCCTGGGCATATACCTGGAGAAAAACATGATCCAAAAGGATACATGCACCCCAGTGTTCATTGCAGCACTGTTTCCAACAGCCAAGACATGGAAGCAACCTAAATGCCCATTGACAGAGGGGTAGATAAAAAAAGATGTGGTACATGTATACAATAAAATATTACTCAGTCATTAAAAATGAATGAAATAATACTATTTCCAACATGGATGGACCTAGAGATCGTCATACTACGTGAAATCAGAGAAAGAGAAATATTGTATAGCACTTATATGCACAAGCTGAAAAGTATTTACAAAACAGAAACAGACTCGCAGACTAAGGGAAAGAACTTGTGGTTACCAGGATGAAGGATTAGAGGAAGGTACAGTTAGGGAGTTTGGGACTGACATGTACACACTGCTATATTTGAAATGGATAACCAACAAGGACCTACTCTGTACCACAGGGAACTCTGCTCAATGTCTCATAACATCCTAAATGGGAAAAGAACTTGAAAAAGAATAGATACATGAATCCTTTCGCTGTACATTTGAAATTATCACAACATTGTTAAACAACTGCAATATAAAATTAAAAGTTTAGGAAAAAAAAAAAGAGGATTGTGCCTGGATTGGGTGGCAAAGACCTCAGATCCAACACAGGTAATAAAGAAAACGTTCATTGCTCCCTTGTTGCTTCCCTACAGGGTCATGAGCTGGTTTCTATTTCTTGAAGCACGATCCATGAGGTAGAAGTCACCCCTCACCTCATCTTGCACCCCTGCCCTTCGTGGTAGGATCCACCCGAGCCTCAAACCACTGTTCCTTGCCCTTCCTCTATTCTGAGGCATGCCCTGAGGAAGGTGAGAATTTTCCTCTATATCATAGCAACGTGTGCTGTGCTGTGCTAAGCTGCTCAGTCATGTCCAACTTTGGGACCCTACGGATTGTAGCCAGTCCTGCCTCTTCTGTCCATGGGATTCTCCAGGCAAGAATACTGGAGTGGGGAAGATTCCTCCAGGGACTCTTTCTGACTCAGGGATCGAAATTCAGTCTCCTATGTCTTCTACATTGACAAACAGGTTCTTTACCACATGGGAAGTCCATACCATAGTAATAGCTATCATTTATTACTCATTTAGTATATGCCACAAATGGTGCAAAATCCTCTATGCAAAGATGTCATTGAATCTTCATAAAAACTCTAGGAGGGCACATAGATTACTTATAAGGAAAATGAGGTTCAGGATAAAGCTTGGGCAGGATCACACAGCTACTAACTGAAAGAAAGGGGAACTAATTGTTATATGATTTCTGAGCCACTGCTCTTGACTATACAATGATTCAGTTATCTCCTTTCTCCCCCATAAAGAACGATGTTCACCTGGCAAGGCTTCTGCTTGCTCCCTTCTTATTAGAGCTGATGGTTTCCCTGCCAATAAGGAGTTTCTTCCCACAGGATATGTGAACTAAAAACTACAGTAAAAGAAATACTAGTGCTCCATAGCAATATGCGTAGATGCTCATCATTGCTGAGAATGAGATGCAAATTAAGATTACATTAAAGTAAACATTCAAAGGCTGACAAATATCCAAAAGATGAACAACATATTCTTTTAGTGAGGTTGCAGGGAAACCATCTTTCATTTATTCTGGTAGTGATGCAGAATGGTACAACTTGTAAGAAGAAGGAATTTTCCATGATTTTAAAAACTATGTATGCATTTATCATTTGACTAGAAATCCCACTTCAAGGACTCCATTCCAAAAGAAGTTGTCAAAAATTTAAATGCACAAATACACAACATTCATTGTTGCATTATTTATAATAGAAAATACCCAAATGTCCATCAACAAGGGACAAGTTGAAGAGGCTATGGTCTACAGTCACACAATGGAGTACTATGCAGCTGTGAAAAAGGAATGAGGACTACAATCACTCTCCATTATTTGTGCTCCTGTAGTTGTAAATTAATGTACTAGCTACAATTTACTTGTAACACCAAAGTCAGTATAGGTAGCACTTTTACGGTCACTCTCAGCCATGTACATGCAAAGCTATGGGCTGTCCAATGTGCATGTTCCCAGCGGAGGTCCTAACAAAGCAATTCTCTGACTTCTTAAGTTCTCATAGTGTAAATGTTACGTGTGTAAACACAGCATTTATTGCCACCATTTTGCATTTTTGTGCCTTTTGATGGTTATTTCATTGTTTAAAATGGTCCCCAGCATAATTCTGAAGTGCTACCAAGAGGTCCTAAGCAAAGGAAAGTTGTGATGTTCTTGACAGAAATGGAGCAGGTGTGAAGAGATATGTACTTACTTATATTAGAAAAGCAATGAGAGAATAAACAACACCTTTTTTTAAAAGTTAGCTGATAGACACGGTAAAAACTATGATGTGGAGGGGAGAGGGATGGAAATCAAACCTCTCTGAATGCAATCTGTTCTAAATATTTTGAGTATATAAATATTTTACAAAATTATGTGCTGGAGTCCAACTCCAGCAGCCAGGGATTCAACCTGAAGAGATGAATGGTGTCGGCAAATGAGACAACCTCTCATTTTTCTATGGACTGCCTGTTTATTCCAAGTTTAAGATTCTCTTTTATACTTTTACAAAAGCATCAGGCCAAAGGTTTGACATTTTCAGTTCCCCCTCTCCCAGATTTATTATCTCCATAAATCATTGTTGCTCCTCAAACAGAGCTCCTGCTTCAGTGATTCTCTCGGAATCAGCCTTATCATCTATTATCTACCTGTTCTAATGTGTCCAATAGTTAACTTGTGATTACATTGTAACTCATGCTACATTCCTCAGTTTACTACTTATCTTCCTAAGCCCTGTTTGCCCCTAACATCCTGAGCTCACTCTCTCTTAAAAAGGCTTCTGGCTACAGTGTCTCTCAAAATTCCTAACTTCTATAAGCTATAGTAAAATATGCTAACTTCACAACATTCCTTAAATCTTTAACTTCTATTTTAATTATTTCTAAGCCCTAAATTCAGTAAACTCCTTTGCCATAAACATTCTCCTCGCAAATAGGCATCAGATATCAATCTCTCCCATGGCCTCAAGCTGCGGCCTATGTGCTCCTGGAACACTTTTTTGTAAAACTCCTTGAACAAATGTCAGTGATTAACTTTATGAATTATTTTCAGAGCAATGCTGCAGAAGGCTTTGTGCCTTCTCATGCTCCTCTCAAGAACAATAAGCACCTTAGTATTCCTTTTCAGTCAACTCAGCCGAGGAGAGGAAAAGACAAGTCAGAATTATAAGGCCTAGCTCCTTCATCCCGGGATCCGATCTGTGCCTGCGGAATGAGGAGAGGGGGCTGGGGACCATGCCTCCATTTTGTCAGTAATGCCTAACGCAGCTCCCAACAGTTATGAAATAAAGCTAAATAAAAATTTAAAAAAAATTTCTATCTAAAACAAAATAACTGAGCTAAACTATGTATCAAGTTGGAGTGATTTAGTGAGGAACTGTGTTAAAGCATTTTAAAATACGGTAATTTGCCTCCATGTCTCGACTGGGATACAGTCTAAGGTTATAAACTACTGCAAAAAAACTAAGATGTTTTCAGAAAGTTTATTTTTAGTTGTAATATTGATTTTGCTATTCTGGAACTGTTGTAAGAGTGTTAAAGGATAGGCAAGTGAGTAATTCTATTGCCATAACTGGGGCTGAGATTTTTGTCATGGAGAAGCAATACCCAAGTACAGAATCAGAAAACCTGGGTATAAAGCCTCTGACCTTAAATGTGAGTTGGTGATATCAATAGGAACACATGATACATTTTCTCTTTTAAATATGTTCATTTCCTACCTCTGTCTATATACAAATCATAGAAATAATGACACAGTCCAGACTGTGGTTTCTAAATACCATTTCCCACTAAAAGGAACTCAAGCTCTTTGGATAAGTGGTCAATTCCTCATGTAGGTTAGACAAGATTAAAAGTGAGCCCAGAACATCTCATTGTACCAGAATACAGGAAAGATGTCAAAGTGATATTTTGTGATATCAAACAATGTTTTTAGGTGTGATGTCAGTACTAAGGTTAGGTTTTGAAAAGTCCTTATATATCAGAGATGCATTCTGAGATATTTCTCAATAAAATAACACAGAATCTTGGCAGAAGACCATAGGATGGCCAACCATGTTGTTGTGGGACTGAAAGGATTCCCAGGACAATAGGCATTGATGGTAAAATTGGGAAAATCCTGGACAAACTGAGCTAGTTGGTCACCCTAAGAGTGGGTATGTGTGAAAGGGAAACAAGACTGAGCCCATGGTGTTAATCATGGGTACATGGGCTTTGTTTTAGGTTTCTCTTTATGTTTGATTTGTTAGTAGTTTTTCATGGGGGAAAAAAAAAAGAAAAAACATAGTCCACTAGGGTCAGACCAAAAAGATTCAAGACAGGTCCCCAGATGTTACTCCCACTGGCGAAAAGTAGTTCAATTTTAACTTCAAAAAGAAGAATATGCATGATGAATTAAACATATTAAAAATCAATGAGTTCAAAATGATACTTTAAAAAAGAAAACTCCATAGTCATCTCTGGAGATGAAAGGATATTGACTTATTTTTTTGGAAAACTAATTTAATAAAGGGAAAACATAAAAAGCTTAACCTAATATTTCTGTGCAAACTCTACTTTAGGGGTGAACAAAAATCTGATGATGGCATGTTCTTTTAGAAAAATCTCAGCTAACAATGAATGAATGATAGACTTAGAACATCACCACTTTGTACTCCTAAAAGAAATAATAGATCTAGGCAATGACAGGGCTTCCCAGGTGGTGTAGTGGTACAGAATCCATCCGCCAATGCATGGGACACAAGAGACACAGGTTCAATCATTGGGTCAGGAAGATCCCCTGAAGTAGTAAATGGCAACCCGCACCAGTATTCTTGCCTGGAAAATCCCACTGATAAAGGAGCCTGGTGTCTAAAAGAGTTGGGCATGACTGTGTGACTCTTTACTCACACACAGGCAGTGATATTCATGATAACTAAAATAACTGAGTGGAAAACTAAAGAAAAACTTTACAATGGATGGATCAGGCTGATATCACCTATACCTCCTGGCAAATCTTAACGAGTCCACCAGAACTGATATACTGCTACTGCTGCTGCTAAGTCACTTCAGTCGTGTCCGACTCTGTGCGACCCCATAGATGGCAGCCCACTGGGTTTCCCCGTCCCTGGGATTCTCCAGGCAAGAACACTGGAGTGGGGTCTCAGATGTAATCAGTAGTATGATTATCCCATTTTCTAGTTTTTGTATTTGATGCTTTGACATCTTGGGGCTCTGCTTACCCTGAAGAGACTGCCCCTCCCAAGGTTAACTAGTTCCTGGAGAAGGAAATGGCAACCCTCTCCAGAACTCTTGCCTGGAAAATCCCATGGTCAGAGGAGCCTGGTGGGCTATAGTCCAAGGGGTCACAAAGAATTGGACACAACTGAGTGACTGAGCACATGGATAGTAAATGACTCACTTGAGACAATGCCTTTCACGTGCAAACCAACCAATCTGGAGCCCATGTCCTTAACTGCCTCGTTTAGAGGCTTTCCACTCTGGGTCACTATCCACTTTCTTTAACCACTCCAGGGCCAGATACCAGATAAGTAGGGACAACGCCTACACCCTACAGCCTGCTGAAATGATTAAAACTAGCTAAGATTGCTGGGAGAAATATCAATAACCTCAGATACGCAGATGACACCACCCTTATGGCAGAAAGTGAAGAGGAACTCAAAAGCCTCTTGATGAAAATGAAAGAGGAGAGTGAAAAAGTTGGCTTAAAGCTCAACATTCAGAAAATGAAGATCATGGCATCTGGTCCCATCACTTCATGGGAAATAGATGGAGAAACAGTGGACATAGTGTCAGACTTTATTTTTTGGGGCTCCAAAATCACTGCAGATGGTGATTGCAGCCATGAAATTAAAAGACGCTTACTCCTTGGAAGAAAAGTTATGACCAACTTAGATAGTATATTCAAAAGCAGAGACATTACTTTGCCGACTAAGGTCCATCTAGTCAAGGCTATTGTTTTTCCAGCAGTCATGTACGGATGTGAGAGTTGGACTGTGAAGAAGGCTGAGCGCCGAAGTATTGATGCTTTTGAAGTATGGTGTTGGAGAAGACTCTTGAGAGTCCCTTGGACTGCAAGGAGATCCAACCAGTCCATTCTGAAGGAGATCAGCCCTGGGATTTCTTTGGAAGGAATGATGCGGCAGCTGAAACTCCAGTACTTTGGCCACTTCATGCGAAGAGTTGACTCATTGGAAAAGCCTCTGATGCTGGGAGAGATTGGGGGCAGGAGGAGAAGGGGATGACCGAGGATGAGATGGCCGGATGGCATCACTGACTCGATGGACGTGAATCTGAGTGAACTCCGGGAGATGGTGATGGACAGGGAGGCCTGGTGTGCTGCGATTCATGGGGTCACAAAGAGTCGGACAGGACAGAGCGACTAAACTAAACTAAACTAAACTAAAAGCCTGCTTACCCTGATTTGACGATTCCTTTCCAGAGGAATTACAACAAAGGCTCTTGCCCTCAGTTCCCCTCATTACCTCCGCCTCCTGCTCAACACTGGTGCTTCCCCATGTGGCCCTGCCTGACACCCTGTGGCTCCTGTTTCTAGGGACGTATGAGTGAAAACTTCCTTCCTGAGTGTCACTCTCATATCTTTGGGTCTTACCATATAGAACAAAAGCAAACCCCAGTACCCTTTAATCAAACAGAAACCAGCTCTGACCTGCTGCTGCTGCTGAGTCACTTCAGTTGTGTCCAACTCTGTGCAACCCTATGGACTGCAGCCCACCAGGCTCCTCTGTCCATGAGATTCTCCAGACAAGAATTCTGGAGAGGATGCTGGAATGGATCCATTCCAGAGAGGATTGCCCTCCTCCAGAGGACCTTCCCAACCCAGGGATCGACCTCACCTCTCATGTCTCCTGTATTGGCAGGCAGGTTCTTTACCACTAGTGCCAGCTGGGAAGCCTCAGCACTGATCTAGTTGAGTAGAAAAGGACAATGGAAAGGTCACATGTGTTAAGGATCAAGCTGGCAACCGGATTCAGAAAATAAGCAAAACCCACAGAGGCTTAGCAGCCCAAAGCCCAGGTGACATCACTCCACAGGAACAGCCTTTCGAGGACGCTGTCTGTCAGTGATACAGCCACCCCTGGAGGCTCAGTACAGTGCCCCCTGAGCTCTCTATACTCCCACTGGATGCTTGATGCTTCCCTTATGAGATCCTCAAGGTTCAAGGTCATAAACCTGGACTTCTGACTGACCAAGCCTGCGTGATTTAACTTTACTCCAATTTCCAGGAGGTGAGGAAGAGGGAGTATCTGGTCTCTTTGGTTTCTACCATTCCAGACAATAACTCCTACTGGATGCACAAGGGAATATTCTCCTAAAAGTAAGAAGAATGTTTAGGCCCTAAGAAGCAAAGAAGTCAAAAGGCCACAGAGAAGCTAAAAGAGACTTGCTAAGAAGATGAGTAAGCTTCACCTTGTCTTTGCTGAGCTTGTGCTAACTTAGCCAAATATCATGGCATAATAAATAATGGAATTTTCCAAGCCAAGAGAGAGTGGTGTTAATTGATTCATGGCCCATGAAGGACTAGTCAGAGGATGTACACCTATTTATCACAAAGCTTCCAAAGACTTTTCAGAGAAGCCCTTTAACTTCTTCATTATGAGATTCAGTTAAAGGATTACAAGTTTGACTGCATAGAAACTGTAGATGAGAATCCAGTATTCTCCCATTTGACTCAAAATTATATTATCAATCCTGAGAACATGAAAGAGGTCATGTAGCATGCGTCATGATAAAAGAGCAGCCCATCAGAAGGACTCCGCGGGGATGTCTTCAGTCCAAAGTCATTTGGAAGAGCCTTAGGATTCAGAATTTGAAGTGGTTTGACTCATAATTGATTGTAATTTTGAAAGAAAAACAAGTCAGATTTTAAAGACAAATTTAAGCTATTTTTGACAAGTAAAATAAAATTGTCTACAATTTAATAGTATTTCCCCTTCCACCCCAAACCTTCACCCTTAAGAGTTGTCATTAAGTCAGTGATAAATTTTAGAATCAATAAGATACTGTAGTAACTGTCAAATAAATTTTAGTTTACAGATATGGCCTTGGTGTGGAATCGCCCAGACCCAGCTAGGCTTTCTGCTCCCTTGCCTTTCTAGACCATGCTCTTTCCCTGGACTTGCTCATTTCTATGCAATCCACAGCTTTAGCTGTGTCTGAGCTGAATGAAGCACATGGACCAGGGGACATCAAGTCTTTGATTTCTCCCCCATGGGCAATGCAGTGAAGCAGTCTTTGATGTGAAGTTAAAACCACTTGGAGAGAAGGGCAGGAAGGTGTTCCCGTGCCTGTGGATTCACTGCTCGGCCTCAGCCCTTGAGCCAGTGGCCAGGACCCCACAGTGCTTGGGAAATGTGTCCTTCCTTCCGGTCAAGCTTATCATGGCTTTGACTGCAGACAAGCACAGAGAGATGGGAGCTGGGAACCAGCAGAAGAGGACAGCTGCTCCCTTGTCCCTGACACCTACAACACAGTCAAGGCCAGGAGCCTTGTTATCAAAACACTCAGCTCCTCTCCAAATCTCATTTCTGAAAATGGTGAACCCTCCTTTATCTGACTACATTCAAAATCCTGCTTTGCCTTATTATTGGAATCCAATTTTTTGGTCACTTGCTATATTCCAGGAGTTATATACATACTACCTAAATGAATCCTCATGAAGGCTGTATCAGTACTCACATTATTTCCCCTACTCCTCATTTTACAGATGATGTCATTAAGCTTCAGAAGTGGAGGCAGGATTTGACTCCAAGCTCTTCGGCAAATCTCGTTTGAATTAATCAACAGTGAACTCATCAGATTCTCCATCTTTTTATTAATTTAATTTTTATTTCATATCAGAGTATAGTAGGTATTTACAATATCGTGTTAGTTTCAGGTATACAGCAAAGTGATTCAGTTACACATATATTAATATGTACACCCATTCTTTTTCAGATTATTTTTCCATATTATTACAGAATATTGAGTAGAGTTCCCTGTGCTATTGAGTAGGTCCTTGTTGATTATCTATTTTATATGTAGTCAAACTCACTTTTTAAGAATAACAGCTTTATTGAGATATAATTCACATACCAAATGATCACCTTTTTTTAAAGTATATGATTCAATAGTTTCTAGTGTATTCACAGAGTTGTGTAGCCATCTCAATACCTAATTCCAGAATATTATCATCACCCCCAAAAGAAATTATTTTCCTATTCTGTCACTTCTCATGCCCTCAATCCCAACCATTGATTTCATTAATCTGTTTTCTATCTCTACCAACTTTCCTATTCTGGATACTTCATATAAATGGAATCATACAATATGTGCACCCTTGTTTTTTAATTTGTTGTTATTAATTTTTTAATTTTGTATTGTAATACGGCTGATTAACAATGTTGTGATAGTTTCAGGAAGACAGCAAAGGGACTCGGTCATACGCATACATGCATCCATTCTCCCCCAAACTCCCTCAACATGTGGCTTTCGTGTCTCACTTTTTTCACACATGCACAATATTTTCGAGATTCATCTATTTTGTAGCACAAATCAGTACTTCACTTGGTTTTATGTCTGAATGATATTCCATTGTATGGATAAACCACATTTTGTTTATTCATTAATCACCAGTGGATGAATATCAGATTGTTTCTATTTCTTTGATGTCATAAATAATACACCATGCACATTCATATATGTTTCTGTGTAGATATATTTTCAATTTTGTGAGTATATACCCAGGAGTGAAATTTCTGGGTCATGTGATAAACTTCTGCCTAATCTTTGAGGAACTGTCAAACTGCTTTTTACGATGAATGTACCATTTTATAGTTCTTTTTTCTTTAATGTATAAAGAACTTACTGGTTTTCTAAGCCAGAAACAAAAACACTAAACACTAAACACTACAGGGGCAGCAGGTGTGACTTAATGTATTTCTGGCTATTTTACATTTCCATCAGAAACATATGAGGGCTCCAATTTTACCACATCCTAACCAACACTTATTATTCTTATCTTTTTTATTACAGTCATTTCAACAAGTGTGAAATGGCATCTTGACTTATATTTCTCTAACGACTAAGGAAGAGGTGGCAAGAACACACAGAAGCACTATATAAAAAAGGTCTTAATGACCCAAATACCCATGCTGGTGTGGTCACTCACCTAGAGCCAGATGTCCTGGAATGTGAAGTCAAGTGGGCCTTAGGAAGCATCACTATGAACAAAGCTAGTGGAGGTGATGGAATTCCAGCTGAGCTGTTTCAAATCCTAAAGTTGATGCTGTGAAAGTGCTGCACTCAATATGCAAGCAAATTTGGAAAACTCAGCAGAGACCACAGGACTGGAAAAGGTCAGTTTTCATTCCAATCTCAAAGAAAGGCAATGCCAAAGAATATTCAAACTACTGCACAATTGCACTCATCTCACACATTAGCAAAGTAAAGCTCAAAATTCTCCAAGCCAGGCTTCAACAGTACGTGAACTGAGAACTTCTAGATGTTTAAGCTGGATTTAGAAAAGACAGAAGAACCAGAGATCAAATTGCCAACATCTGTTGGATCATAGAAAAAGCAAGAGAATTCCAGAAAAAACACGTATTTCTGCTTTATTGACTATGCCAAAACCTTTGACCATGTGGATCACAACAAATTGTGGAAAATTCTTCAAGAGATGGGAATACCAGACCACCTGACCTGCCTTGTGAGAAATCTGTATGCAGGTCAAGAAGCAACAGTTAGATCTGAACAGGGAACAACATACTAGTTCCAAATTGGGAAAGGAGTACATCAAGGCTGTATATTGTCACCCTGATTATTTAACTTACATGCAGAGTAAATCATGCAAAATGTCAGGCTAGATGAAGCATAAACTGGAATCAAGACTGCTGGAAGAAATACCAATAACCTCAGACATACAGATGATACCACTCTTATGGCAGAAAGTGAAGAAGAACTAAAGAGCCTCCTGATGAAAGTGAAAGAGGAGAGTGAAAAAGTTGGCTAGAAACTCAGCATTCAAAAAACTAAGATCATGGCATCCAGTCCCATCACTTCATGGCAAAAATGGGAAAACACTGGAAACAGTGAGAGAGTTTATTTTCTTGGGCTTCACAATCTCCACAGATGGTGATTGCAGCCATGAAATTAAAAGACGCTTACTCCTTGGAAGAAAAGGTATAAACAACCTAGACAGCATATTAAGAAGAAGACATTACTGTGCCAACAAAGGTCCATCTAGTCAAGGCTACTGTTTTTCCAGTGGTCATGTATGGATGTGAGAGTTGGACCATAAAGAATACTGAGTGCCGAAGAATTGCTGCTTTTGAACTATGGTGTTGGAGAAGACTCTTGAGAGTCCCTTGGACTGCAAGGAGATCCAACCAGTCCGTCCTAAAGGAAATCAGTCCTGAATATTCACTGAAGGACTGATGCTGAAGCTGAAGCTCCAATACTTTGGCCACCTGATGCGAAGAACTGACTTATTGGAAAAGACCCTGATGGTGGGAAAGATTGAAGGCAGGAGGAGAAGGGGATGACAGAGGATGAGATGATTGGATTTCATCACTGACTCGATGGACACGACTTTGAGCAATGTCTGGGAGTTGATGATGAACAGAGAAGCCTGGTGTGCTGCAGCCAGCCCATGGGTCACAAAGAGTTGGACATGAGTGTCAGTATTTTTTCATATGCTTATTGACTATTTGTATATTTTCTCTGGAGAAGTACGTATTCAAATTCTTTGCCTACTTATAAATTGGTATATTTGTCTCTTTATTCTTGAGTTGTAAGAGTTCTTTTAAAACTGTGGGTATAAGACCCTTACCAGATACATTATTTTCAAAAATGTTATCCTGTTTTGTGAGTTTTCTTTTCACTTTCTTGATAGTGTCCTTTGAAGCACAAAATTTTTTAATATAAATTTATTTATTTTAATTGGAGGTTAATTACTTTACAATATTGTATTGGTTTTGCCATACATCAACATGAATCCACCACGGGTATACACGTGTTCCCCATCCTGAACCCCCTCCCACCTCCCTCCCCATCCCATCCCTCTGAGTCATCCCAGTGCACCAGCCCCAAGCATCCTACCTTATGACCCAGCAATCCCACTGCTGGGCATACACACTGAGGAAACCAGAATTGAAGGAGACACGTGTACCCCAATGTTCATCGCAGCACTGTTTATAATAGCCAGGACATGGAAGCAACCTAGACGTCCATCAGCAGATGAATGGATAAGAAAGCTGTGGTATATATACACAATGGAGTATTACTCAGCCATTAAAAAGAATACATTTGAATCAGTTCTAATGAGGTGGATGAAACTGGAGCCTATTATACAGAGTGAAGTAAGCCAGAAAGAAAAACATCAATGCAGTATACTAACACATACATATGGAATTTAGGAAGATGGTAATGATAACCCTGTATGCGAGACAGCAAAAGAGACACAGATGTATAGGACAGTCTTTTGGACTCTGTGGGAGAGGGCGAGGGTGGGATGATTTGGGAGAATGGCATTGAAACATGTATACTATCATATATGAAACGAACCGCCAGTCCAGGCTCGATGCAGGGTACACGTCTTTTTTTAATTTTGATGACAGTTCAGTCCATTTTTTTCTTTTGCTGCATGTGATTTTTCATATTTCAAAACCTGTTGCCAAATATCCGGTCATAAAATTTCACTCGTATTTTTTCCTAAGAGTTTTACAGTTTTAGCTCTTAAGTTTATTTAGATTTATCATCTATTTTCAGTTAATTTTTGTATCTGATATTAGGTAGGGGTCCAACGTTCTTCCTGGATGGAGATAGCCATTTGTCTCAGCACCATTTGCTGAAAAGGCTATTCTTTTTCCCATTAAAATTCTTGGTAACGCTTTAGAAATTCTAATAATTTATTTCTGGACTCCCAGTTATCTTCCATTAACCCATACGTGTATCTTATGCCAACACACATTATCTTGATTACCATAGCTTTGAAGTAAATTCAAAATAGGGAAGCTTGAGTTTTCAAATTTTTTCCACCCCAAAGAATGTTTTTGGCTATTCTTGGTCCCTAGCATTTCCAAATAAATTTTCAGAGCAGTTTGTCAAATTATGTAAAAAAGATAGCTGGGATTATGATAGGGATTGCATTGAAGCTAAAGTTTAATTTGGAGAATACTAAATTATTACAATACTAAGTTTTAATATCAATATTGTTTTCCAATTCATGATTATGAGATCTATTTCCATTTATTTTGAGCTTCTTCAATTTCTTTCAGCAATGTTTTTTGGTTTTAATTTAATAAGTCTTACACTTCCTTTGTAACATTTATTCCTAAGTATTTTATTCTTTTTGATGCTCCTGTAAATGGAATTTTTTTCCATTGTTTTTAGATTGTTCACTGATGGTATATATGAATATGAATACAACTTTTTTGTATATTGTTCTTATATCCTACAACCTTGCTGAATTCTCTTATTAGCTCTATTACATTTCTACATGTGATTTCTTACCTATATTCTCCACACACTGCTGAATAAAGCACTCAAACTTTGGATGGTCTCTTCGGATCCAGAATTGTACCACATTGTTTACAATCATAAACCTTCTCTACCCTGTTGGTTCTAATGGGCTTTTCGGTCTTCTCGTTTCACTGTTTTTTACCACCTAGTGTCTATTCCCTCCTCTCTGGAATAGTTTCCAGGGGTATACTCCCTTCCCTACTGTCAGTCCATAAAGCCAGGGAGCTCCAATTCCAGGCGTTGACACAAGCCTGACCGCCACATCCATCTGGTCGTGATAACTCGTTTGAGCTGGGCATATAGCAGAATCCGAGTCAATGAGTTGCAATCTCAGAACTTTGAAAAGTCGCCTCCAAGGTGACACATTTTTCTTTTTGGCTGGTCTTAGGGTCGACACAAAGAAAAGAAAGGGGGAGAGATTAGTTCTGATGTCATTACTTAAACCCAGGATCACATTAAACTGGGGGCCCAGTCAAGCCCTTGACTATTCAGGTTTGTGAGCCAACGAATTATCTTCATGGATTAGCCAGTTCAGGGTGAATTGTCTGCCACTTGCACTGATGACTCCTCAGATCATGTGTAGGATAAAAGACCAGAGTGTCCTGCATCGGACATAGACTGGCGATTCGTTTCTTACATGATAGTATACATGTTTCAATGCCATTCACCAACCTGTGGTGGATTCATGTCAATGTATGGCAAAACCAATACAGTATTGTAAAGTAAAATAAAGTAAAAATAAAAATTAAATAAAAAAGACCATAGTATTTCTGTGTTGTAACACATTAGAATTTTATTGTAAATAAATGGTCTAGTAACCAAAGATGTAACAGACAGTTTTCAAAAATCCTCATGCTTTGCCTTTCCATTCTAGGAAGAGGGCTTAAATCAAGAAACTTGATTTTCATTAGGGGCACACATATTTAAATTATTTAGCTTTACCTTTGGCAATACGCTTTGCCTGAACTCCATGTGCAGCCCCTCTGGTGGTTAATTTAATAGGAAACAATTCAGGCTTCCTTCTCTTCCAGTAGCTTTGCTCATGGTGAGTTTGCTCTCAGGGTGGACTCATCGCTATAGCATTTTTTAAACTAATCCCACTAGATGGAAACAACTGTTTTATTTTATTAGGAAGATCTCTAGAAGGAATTTTGCATAATATCCAAGAGTGTTAAGCAAGAAAAAAGAAGAAACTCCTTTAAATAACCAATTCCACAAGGGAGGCTGTTTGATTTCACTCCCTTAACCAGCTCATTCTAGAGAAGGAAAACTAGCCCCAGCTTATGATTTAACATTTACCAGGAAGTGCAGAGGTTTTCAGCTCCACATACTAAAAACTACACTTGTGGCTCAATTCTTTTAGCTCGTAGAGAACAGGAAATTACTCCAGGAAAGGGGGTTCTTTTATCTCCCAGCTATAGATTTATTTAGAAAGAAGGGTTTAAGGAGGAAGTCAGAGAGTGGTCCTCTCCTGACTAAATGGAGTTGACTACCTTTATAAAGTAAAGGCATACAGTGGTGCTTAACATATTAGACTTGGAATTTGTCAAACATGGATCAAAAATTTGCCTCTACTGCTCACTAGAATGTGCCCAGAATAAAGTTACTGGAACACTCTGAGTTTCAGACTCTTTTGTGAAATGCGGTTAATCACAAAACCTACTTGATAGAGCTTTATGAGGGATGACGTAAAATTCACTTAGTTCCTGGCACTTTAAAAATGCTCAATGAATATTATCATGTCATTATTGTTATTTCTTAACTTTAGCAGGAATGGTGAATATCAAACGGCCCTTCCTTCCTCTAAGAAGGCATGTTCACAATCCAATCTCAGAATCCAGGTGGCCAAGATGAGTAACTTTGCCAGAATTTACCCAAGTGAAACAGCTAGCATTATCTGTTCCTGAGGCTCTCCTTGGAGGAATGGGTATATGAGAACAACACAGTGTCAACAGCCATCTAAATACCAGGAATTTCAATATTGTACAACATGGGGAATATAGCAAATATTTTATAATAACTATAAACAGAGAATAACCTTTAAAATTTGTGAATGAGTATATCGTATACCTGTAATTTAAATAATGTTATATATCAACTATACTTCAATAAAAAAGACCCTAAAATTAAAAAAAAAATTACCAGAAATTTCAGCTCTGAAACAAGTATTGGATTTTGCATCTAGTTTTTTTCTCATTGTTATTTTTTGCCTTATGATTCCCTTTCCTTATTCATAAGTTTTACAAGATTTAGAAGATACTGCCATTAAACTTCTCAGATAGGTCTTTGTTTTTTTCCCATCCAATCTACTTAAAGCATCTCTTCTGAAATTTGGCCAGAAACAGCACGGGATCATGAGTTAATTCCACTGAGAATCCATGCAGAATGATAATTCCCAAACTAAAGGCATTTTTCAGTCATCACAGTGGAGTGAATGATATGGACATTAGTGCCCCTACTTATAGTCACTGACGAATCTGCTCTTAACCCCTGGAGCCCCCAAGTGTGCCTGCAGCAATGGGGAGGGGGGTGTTTTACAGGGGGCATGAATGAGTTCATTGTACCTATATATTTTGGAAGCCAAGACCATTGCCAGATGATGCAAGAAATGGGATGCAAGAAAAATGACTTTTATCACTGAAAATAAAAAGCAGAGACATCATTTTGCTGACAAAGGTGTGCATAGCCATAGGTATGGTTTTTCCAGTAGTTATATGTGGATGTGAGAGTTGGACCATAATGA
This sequence comes from Ovis aries, assembly GCF_016772045.2. Classification (NCBI taxonomy): domain Eukaryota; kingdom Metazoa; phylum Chordata; class Mammalia; order Artiodactyla; family Bovidae; genus Ovis; species Ovis aries. Next base: position 15,542,517 of record NC_056077.1, on the reverse strand, counting down.
AGGTTGAGCGCCAAAGAATTGCTTTTGAACTGTGGTGCTGGAGAAGACTCTTGAGAGTCCCTTGGACTGAAAGGAGATCCAACCAGTCAATCCCTGAAGGAAATCAACCCTAAATATTCATTGGAAGGACTGATGTTGAAGCTGAAGCTCCAGTATTTTGGCCACTTGATGCAAAGGGCCAACTTACTGGGAAAGACCCTGATGCTGGGAAGATTGAAGGCAGGAGGAGAAGGGGAAGACAGAGGACGAGATGGTTGGGTGGCATCACCGACTCAATGGACATGAGTTTGAGCAAACCCTGAGAGATAGTGAAGGACAGGGAAGCCTGGTGAGCTGTGGTCCATGGGGATGCAGAGTTGGACACGACTGAGCAACTGAACAACAAATCACTGAAAATGAAGAAAGGATTCAACAAAAGCTAACTCTGGAAAGAAAGAATAGTCAGTCAGTGGTGCCCCGTTTCTAGCTCTTCCAATTATGGCATTGGTCTATTCTATTACACTAGTCAAGGAAAAATTCCTCCTTTACAGTTGGAGATGATGATTATTAAAGCAATTTGTTAGAGGCAGTGTGTGTACATATTAAAGCAAGATAATCATATTGGAGAAGTTGGCCTGAAGCAGAGATTCACCTGGAAAGGCCACTGCACATAACTTGGTTTTCTCGACCTGGGTAATGATGGTCACCCTTAGTGACCAAGCTGCACGGTATGCTTTAATTGGATTTTCTCCCAAATATATCTGGTAATGAGATTAAGCCTGCTTAAAAAGTAGACACTTCTGGAATACTGCTTTGATATAAGAGAGGAACGCTTATCAATCAGATCACAGCCTCTTTTAAAAGAGAGAAAAATCAGTCTGCTCCTAAAGTCTATTTATTCACTCAACAAATACTTATCTAAGACCTGCTCTGCAAAGAGGTGGGAATATATGCAGGAGAGAATAATAAAGACATTATCGCTATCTCTGTGGGGTTTCTATGCTGTGGAAGGGATCAAACAACCATTATACAATTGAATATTCCATCACGATCATGACAAATGCTTCGGAAGAGAACTATAGGCTACTTTATCTATGAATGTTGGGAAATCTTCCTAAACTGAGTGATCAGAGAACATTTTCTTGAGGTGGGAGCATTTGAGCTGAACACTAACGATGAGAATTAGTTAAGAAGTGGGATGGAAAGTGGAAATGTGTTCCAGGCATCTGTCACGGCTCCCAGGCAGGAGTGATAATGAGAGAGAGTGTGATTGGAGCTGGCAGAGTAACAGGGGAGAGACGCAGGAAGGTTCTGGAAAAGTTGCTAGAGCGCTTTGCGTATGTCACTCTCCTTGCCTGGAGCACAGTGGGATGCCTCAGTGTACAGGGTGGCATGGGTACCAGCACTGTGGACAGCATCCAGCTGCACTCCTAGAGCCCCGGGCATCCTGGGGACCCTGCGCAGGGGGCGTGACAATAACAGCGTTTCTGAAAGATCACTTTGGCTTCGATGTGAAGAATGACTTGGAGGGGGCAAGCAGGAGTGCAGACTGCAGAGGTATTTAGGAGGAAAAACCAACAGTACTTGGAAATTATCTGGGTACAGAAGGGACAGATGAACTTCTATGAAATATGACTAGGAGGAAAATCTCATTTTAGAAAGAATCTTTGATAATTGGGGAAATTTCTAATAATTACCCCGCAACTATCCTCTCTGAGCTTCATTTAGTTGGTAAGACAAAACCCGTGTAAGAAGCACTGAGTGTGACTGTATCATTAGATGCACTTGTGGTAACACTGGAAAAAATCAATGTGAGCATACACTGGGTACTTTAAATGTGCTCAAAGGTTTCCAAGGTTTCAACCATGAGGAGTATGAGGCATGCGACTTCCCATAGCAGACCCAAAGGCCTGGGAGGCTCCTTTTTTGAAAGTGCTTAAAATTGTGTTTTATGGGAAGTATTATGAAGTCAAGCATGCATCAGTTCAAAGTCTCACTTTTTCCTTTATTTTGGATGATTCTGACTTTTGAAGTAGTTACTTGACCCCTCTAAGCTTCATTTTTCTTATCTGAAAACTGAACTTAAAGAGGTAAGGGACTCAGTGTTTGGTTTAAAATATTAGTTCCCATCACCTTTCTCTAAGAATAATTATAAAAAAATGTAAGGACTTTCCTGGCGACCCAGTGGTTAAGACTTCATCTTTCAACGTGGGAAGTGTGGTTTCAATCCCTGGTCAGGGAGCTAAGATTCCACATGCCTCATGGCCAAAATACCAAAACATAAAACAGAAACAATATTTTAATAAATTCAATAAAGACTTTTGAAATAGTTCGCATAGAAAAAACATAAAAAAATAAAGGTGTAACACTTTTTAAAAAGAAGAATAATTATAAAGATCTAGCTAATAATCATATCCATAATAAATAAAAATAGTTCATAGCCATTGAATGCTTACAGTGTGCCAGCAATTATGCAAGGCACTTATATTTATTAATTCATCTAGTCCTATAACAACCCTTTGAAATAGGTAGTGTCATCATACCCATTTAACTGATAAGAAAACTGAGGCCATAGACTCAGGGCTACTCAAGTGAGTGGCAGAGTCAGGATTCAAAGACAACTAGTTTGAATGGGTGTTAAAAAAATGTTTCCAAACAACTTATGAGACAGCAACAGGCAGAAATAGAGGATGCAATTTATGTTAATCACCTACTATGACTCTATACTCTCAATAAATTCAGACAGAAAATCCCAAGTTGATGGCACAGAGGCACAGCGCTCTGAAAAATTTAACACTGTGCCATGCTTGTGAAGAATGAAACTCGCTGGATGTCACAGCATTCCAAATGTTCTCCCACCCTCCGCCTTACAACTGAGGAACACCACCTTCAATTTATATGCCAACTCATCACGTCCTGGCAAGCCAAGTACTTTGCTGGGGACAAAGCACAGTGGTTTAAGGGGACAGTATGTCGTGCTGGGTTAATTAATGACAGAGAGAAGATAGAGCACTACTGAGATCCCTAGGTTGGATTTAAGAAACGGGGCTCAGTCAGGGATCCGGGCATGTGAGCCCAGCCCAGCCCAGACTGGAAAAGGCTGAATGTACGAACCAACCTTCCCTTCTGCTCTACTCTGATGGTGGACAAAGAAATCCTTCAAACCTGGAAGTTTTAAAGTCCTATGGAAACCAGCTCTTCAATGCAGGGTGCTATCATCACAACCACTGCAAAGCTAACAGGGGACTGTATGGCGCTTGGAGAACAAAGATTCTGTTCCACATTTTGGCACAGGGATCACTGAATACTGATGTGCAGTGATGCTGTGTGCTGTTATCTAATGCCTGCTTTTCCAGAGAACTCTGTGAGGAAGAGGAAGTTTGATTCTGTGCTTCCTCATAGCACTGAGTGTGCGTGATGCCTGGAAAAATAATAACAGTAATGAGGAGGAAAAGGAAGGAAGCCACCAGTTTCCATATACTGTATAATTATAAGAGGCCCACTGTAGTCTAAATATTTTCCATGAATTATTGTTTAACCCTGACAACAATCCTATGAGATAGGTTTTATTACTACTGTGTTTTGCAAGTGAGGAAGCTGAGGCATAATGAACTGCAGTAATAAACTGACTGAGGCTGAGAGAGACAGAACTCGAGTCCAGGCTCCGGCTGTAGGGTATGTGCTCCCAGCTGCTACAGGAGGATGTCTCTTATAAAGGGTGGAGATGAGTTAGTATTCGTGGAATAAATAAACGTTCTAGAAACTACTGCACTAGTGAGGGATGTGAATGGGGAGTGGGTGAGTGGCTTCTAAAAGGCATATTGGAATTCCTGGGGAGTCCCTTCAAACTATCCATCCTGTTCTTAGTCGCTTTCCGTCTCCACTTCTGGGTGAAAATCCTCTCTGTGGTCAGTCACTTTTAGCAGTACAAAAGGCCTTCTCCCTCAAGCATATTTCGAGGGAAAATGAGACTAGAAATTACTGATCTAGAACAGCGGTCCTCAAGCCTGGCTGTACATTCGACCATGCCAGCTTTTAAAAATACTGATGCTGTACCCACCTCAGATGGATTAAACATAATTGCTGGGGAGCCTAGGCACTGGTTATTTCTTAAGAGCCACCCAGGTGATTTCAATATGGTGAAGACTGAGAAGCACTGATGCACGCTCCTCAGCAAAAAAGCAAGCAAGGGACTCTCCGGACCCACCTTATTGCCCTTCCTTAGGTACTAACATAGAGGTACAGTTCCCTGTACAGATATCAAGGGTGTCAGCTATTTAAAATTTTAATTTAATTCAACAAATATTTCATGAGCACTTCCTACATGGAAAAGGCAAGCACAAAGTAAAACTTTTATAGTGTATGACCTTAAACCTTAGCAAGAAAATATAAGCACAGACATGAGTATATAACATAGCTATCACTTCAGTTCAGTTCAGTCACTCAGTCGTGTCTGACTCTTTGCGACCCCATGAATTGCAGCACGCCAGGGCTCCCTGTCCATCATCAAATCCCGGAGTTCACTGAGACTCACGTCCATCGAGTCAGTGATGCCATCCAGCCATCCAATCCTCTGTCGTCCCCTTCTCCTCCTGCCCGCAATCCCTCCCGGCATCAGAGTCTTTTCCAATGAGTCAACTCTTCGCATGAGGTGGCCAAAGTACTGGAGTTTCAGCTTCAGCATCATTCCCTCCAAAGAAATCCCAGGGCTGATCGCCCTCAGAATGGACTGGTTGGATCTCCTTGCAGTCCAAGGGACTCTCAAGAGTCTTCTCCAACACCACAGTTCAAAAGCATCAATTCTTCAGCGCTCAGCTTTCTTCACAGTCCAATTCTCACATCCATACATGATTCCTGGAAAAACCATAGCCTTGACTAGATGGACCTTTGTTGGCAAGGTAATGTCTCTGCTTTTCAATATGCTATCTAGGTTGGTCATAAATTTTCTTCCAAGGAGTAAGCGTCTTTTAATTTCATGGCTGCAGTCACCATCTGCAGTGATTTTGGAGCCCCCCAAAAATAAAGTCTGACACTGTTTCCACTGTTTCACCATCTATTTGCCATGAAGTGATGGGACCAGATGCCATGATCTTAGTTTTCTGAATGTTGAGCTTTAAGCCAACTTTTTCACTCTCCTCTTTCACTTTCATCAAGAAGCTCTTTAGTTCCTCTTCACTCTCTGCCATAAGGATGGTGTCATCTGCATATCTGAGGTTATTGATATTTCTCCCGGCAATCCTGATTCCACCTTGTGCTTCTTCCAGCCCAGCATTTCTCATGAGGTACTCTGCATAGAAGTTAAATAAACAGGGTGACAATATGCAGCCTTGATGTACTCCTTTTCCTATTTGGAACCAGTCTGTTGTTCCATGTCCAGTTCTAACTGTTGCTTCCTGACCTGCATATAGGTTTCTCAAGAGGCGGGTTAGGTGGTCTGGTATTCCCATCACTTTCAGAATTTTCCACAGTTTCTTGTGATCCACACAGTCAAAGGCTTTGGCATAGTCAATAAAGCAGAAATAGATGTTTTTCTGGGACTCTTTTGCTTTTTCCATGATCCAGCAGATGTTGGCAATTGATCTCTGGTTCCTCTGCCTTTTATAAAACCAGCTTGAACATCAGGGAGTTCACGGTTCACATATTGCTGAAGCCTGGCTTGCAGAATTTTGAGCATTACTTTCCTAGCCTGTGAGATGAGTGCAATTGTGCAGTAGTTTGAGCATTCTTTGGCATTGCCTTTCTTTGGGATTGGAATGAAAACTGACCTTTTCCAGTCCTGTGGCCCCTGCTGAGTTTTCCAAATTTGCTGGCATATTGAGTGCAGCACTTTCACAGCATCATCTTTCAGGATTTGAAACAGCTCAACTGGAATTCCATCACCTCCACTAGCTTTGTTCATAGCGATGCTTTCCAAGGCCCACTTGACTTCACATTCCAGGATGTCTGGCTTCTAGATTAGTGATCACACCATCATGATTATCTGGGTCATGAAGATCTTTTTTGTACAGTTCTTCTGTGTATTCTTGCCACCTCTTCTTAATATCTTCTGCTTCTGTTAGGTCCAGACCATTTCTGTCCTTTATCGAGCCCATCTTTGCATGAAATCTTCCCTTGGTATCTCTAATTTTCTTGACGAGATCTCTAGTCTTTCCCATTCTGTTGTTTTCCTCTATTTCTTTGCATTAATCGCTGAGGAAGGCTTTCTTATCTCTTCTTGCTATTCTTTGGAACTCTGCATTCAGATGCTTATATTTTTCCTTTTCTCCTTTGCTTTTTGCTTCTCTTCTTTTCACAGCTATTTGTAAGGCCTCCTCAGACAGCCATTTTGCTCTTTTGCATTTCTTTTCCATGGCGATGGTCTTGATCCCTGTCTCCTGTACAATGTCACGAACCTCCATCCATAGTTCATCAGGCACTCAATCTATCAGGTTTAGGCCCTTAAATCTATTTCTCACTTCCACTGTATAATCATAAGGGATTTGATTTAGGTCATACCAGAATGATCTAGTGCTTTTCCCTACTTTCTTCAATTTCAGTCTGAGTTTGGCAATAAGGAGTTCATGATCTGAGCCACAGTCAGCTCCTGGTCTTGTTTTTGTTGACTGTATAGAGCTTCTCCATCTTTGGCTGCAAAGAATATAATCAATCTGATTTTGGTGTTGACCATCTGGTGATGTCCATGTGTAGAGTCTTCTCTTGTGTTGTTGGAAGAGGGTGTTCGCTATGACCAATGCATTTTCTTGGCATAACAATAAGAAAACAGCATAGATATAGGAAGAGCAGGAGGACTGGGGGCTTCCCTAGTGGCTCAGACAGTAAAGAATCTGCCTGCAATGCAAGAGACCTGGCTATGATCCCTGAGTCAGGAAGATGCCCTGGAGATGGGAATGGCTACCCAACCCAGTACTCTTGCCTGGAGAATCCCATAGACAGAGGAGCCTGGTGGGCCACAGGCTACTGGAGGACTAATAGGAAGAGAGACCCTGATGGAAAGCAGAAGTGACTCTCTAGACACCAGAGGGCAATGACATAGAGGTGCAGAGGAAACAGATGAGGAAAAGCAGAGAAAGCAAGGAGGGGGGGCATCTCCTTCCTTTCTCTTCCTTTTTCTTTTGAGGTAATTGTAGATTCACAGACAGTTATAGGAAATCATACAGAGACATTTCGTATGCTATTGTCAGTTTTCCCCAGTGGTGACACCTTGCATAACTATAGTATTCTTTTTTTTTTTTTTGACAGAAGGCTCAGAATAAGCAGTAAATTTTTAAAAACATTTAAAATAGCCTATCAGATAATATAGCTATGAGCATAGGTCAATATTTTATTAAAAACTTGTGCAAAAGAGAGATCGTGCTTGACCTTGGAAGACACATTCAATGGGAAGAGGAGGGTGAGACAGTCACTGTTAGACTGGATACATGTAAAAAGAACGTCTGGTTAAGAAGATCATTAGAAACTTGACTGTCAGCTAAGCAGGTGGGTAGGTAGTTTCCCAGAAGAAGTCTTAATCTCATTAAAGTTTAATGTAAAACTGCTTAAGCATTTTATCACAAATCTTAATTTCTTTCCTAGTAGGAGGCTGTGAATTACATCATGAAAAAAAAAAAAAAAAACAAAACTCCATCTCAAACCTGGTTTGGGACATTTTTTCATAAGCAAAGGAATTAAGTGCAGTGTTGAGATTTGGAACATGACAGACATCTGGACCTGAGCCCCTGGAAGGTGACCCAAGAAGAGACCCCAAGGTAAGAGACCAGCAACATGGAGACTCTAGCTTCTGTGTGACATAAACGACTTGATGTTTGTTACATATTATTTCCATGTTAGACTGTGATGCCTCTATAAGTTACAGAGGATGGGGATTTTTGTCTTTTATACTGATTTTTCCCTTGAACATTACTAAGTACCTGTTATTAACATGCAATAAATACTGATTGAATAAATTAATTCTTAAACATTAAGATAACTAGTAATCTTCCTGGCCCTATATTTGTATCATGTTGGAGGTGGGGACAGTTAATTCAAGATGACATTTCATGAGCCAATATTTGGGGAGCATATGTATGGGCACACTGATATACACCAATGCCACAACCGTGAGGAAAATTTCAGCCTCATCTTGTACAAGGACCTCTACTGACACATTGTTGGGAATCCAGCAATCACTCAAGAAAGCCTTTGTTTTCATTTTAACATTGAAGAACAAATCGGTGGTTACTGGGAACTGGGGTTGGGGTGTGATTACAGTGGGATAGCATGAGCGTTTTGGATGCCATTCTATATCCTGATTATAATGTATATGTCTAATAAATCTATACATCTAGTAAAGTTCATAGAATACTGTACATCAAGTCAACTGTTTTAAACATAAAACATTTACCACTAAATGCCTACAGAATGGGAATCTTGTAGAGTCAGCCAATGAATCAGCATTCCTGTCTCTTTGACCATCCTCTGTCTCCTTGGCCACCCTCTGTCTCCGCACACAGTTAGATTTCCAGGAATGCTACTTACATTGGGACATTCTGTCCCCACCCCACCCTTCAAGATGATTGATGACAAGCTGAACCAATCAGGTCTCTCAGATATTTGAAATACGGGATTGTTTCCACAAGTCAGTCTCCAAAAGTGGATGGAAAGGTAACAACAAAATCTGTGGTTGTGAGCCAGCCATATTCTATTAAACAAATGCAGAACTGAGAAAGCTGGTTTGCAAAGCAAGACACAAAAGGATGCAAACGAACCAAAATAAGTAGAGACGAAAGAAATGAGAAAGAGAAAAACAAGAGAATCAGACATGCTGACTGATCAATTTAATGGTTCCTCTTCTGGTTCCTCTTCATCAAGTCTATCTACTTTCTTACATTTGATTTTAATGAGCTATTCTATGCTTTTATAATCTTGTTTATGTTTATATTTAAACAAGCTCAAATAATCCTGTTCCTAAGATCATAGACTCTAATTTATCCATTAAATACTAACTCTACTGTCTTCAACCCATGAGAATCTGGGCAGTTGAACCTCTCAGTACCTCAGTGTTCTATTTCTTAAAGAAGCTTAATATCTTCCAAAGAATTCCTTGGATTCTATTTCATTGTGACCTTTATGACAGCTCTTTAAAGCAGGTATTATTGTTGAAATTCCATGGATGAGGAAATTAAGGCTCAGAGAGAATCCAATGTCATTTTGCCATTTAATAGAATAGATAGGATGGAGGTCTTCTGGCCCCAAGAATTAAGCTTTTTCACAATAATCATATCTGTCCCTACCAAACAAACAGCTCTGCAGATGAAGCCACGCCTGGTACAGATATTTTTCCCACCTCTCAGATTTTGCTACAGGCTTGTATGTTGTATTCCCTACATTTTGTGCTCACAGAAGCATGGCAACATAAGCAAGCTGTCCTCATGGTATAGATTATGAAGTCAGGTCTTTAATGATTCAAGTTTAAGGTCATTTTGGGGGTATGTGAATTAATAAGAGTATAAATCTGGAGAATCAACCCAACTGTCTCCTTCCTTCAAATCCAGTACTCTATCCCATTACATGCCACTACCTTTTAGGTTCTTTTATTCTTAACCCTAGCATTTCAAATTATCAACTAAGGCTGAGTGGTGGAGACACATGTTCCTTGTAGTCAGAAAATTGCCAGAACTATGAGAAAAATACACGTACTTTCCCCAATGGGATAGAAAAAGAGCTATGGTCAAATAATTAATATTGCACAAATGTTACAGAAGAATAACATAGATCTACATAGTCCAACCAGAGAAGGCGATGGCACCCCACTCCATTTCTCTTGCCTGGAAAATCCCATGGACGGAGGAGCCTGGTAGGCTGCAGTCCATGGGGTCGCGGAGAGTCAGACACGACTGAGCGACTTCATTTTCACTTTTCACTTTTATGCATTGGAGAAGGAAATGGCAACCCACTCCAGTGTTCTTGCCTGGAGAATCCCAGGGACGGCAGAGCCTGGTGGGCTGCCGTCTATGGGGTCTCACAGAGTCGGACACGACTGAGCGACTTAGCAGCAGCAGCACATAGTCCAACATAGTACAAGATGGAGTGTTAAATGTGGAAGGGGGTGGAGGTTTTAAGACAGATTAGCTGTTCGCTTAAAATAAAAGAGGAAAATGAGCGACATTACATAGATTAAAAAAAAAAAAAAGAGCGTTTCTCTAGAAAGAGGTCATTCATCCCAAGATAGATAAAGGGTGTGGTCCTTGCACCTGAAAGAATACAGAGTTTCTCTTTCTTAGGGCCAGGTATTGAGGTTAGTGAGGAGAGCTGATTATAGGCGGCGTGTGGCTGAGGATAGAAATTGTAAAGCAAAATAAGGTAAAAATAAAAAAAAAAAAAAAAAAAGAAATTCTCCTAGATCCAGCTATCCTGCAAATGGGGTTTGCCTTGGAAGATAATTGCAAGAGAGAGGAAGTGAGAGAGATAATGTGTGCGTATGTGCACCCATATATATGTGTGGATGTGCCCATGTTTTGTAAGATCTGTGTATACCAGAACTTTGGGAGCCTAGAACATGTTGGCAGGAAAGCAGACAAAACAATATGTCACTGAAAAGATCATTCCTTTTCATCACCTGTACCCACAGAGGTCCAACAGATGACTCAGGAGACTTTATCCAGTGGAAAGATGAACTGGATCATTGGGTTTGGGCAAGCAGTGTAATCTCAGGTCACTGCTGGTTTTCTGCCTGACTTTAAGCCAGAAATGGAGGTGTTTCAAGGGTGACCATGTGAAAATGACAATTACCAAAGCCAAAAGCAGCGTGATTCCTCAGCCAGCTTAGGAGGATTTCTGTTCTTCCTTTTCTCTCCTCAATACAGGTGAGCAAATCTGCCTCCTTGGAGAGTGTTCGCACTCCTTTGTTAGAAGTACCATAGGACAAAGGATCCAGGTAAGGAGGAGAGACATTATCATAATATGTGGTTTCAGCGACTTATAATTTAAATCATAAAAGGAATGTGACCCAGCACCTACTTTTTGCTGTGACAGTGGCTCATATCACACTAAATCTACTGCCAAAAATAACCACAAAATCTAGATAAAATACCCCAAAAAAGGTGATTTGAAGCATTGAAAGTCAAGGAAGCAGGATGGTAAGATCATGAAGAGATACTGATCAGTGGCTTTTTTCCCTTTGAGATGTTTCATAGTCCAGGGCACAGAGGCCAAATAAAATGCTGCAACCTAGAACTTGCCACTACCCTACAAAGCTGGGGAGATTAAAATTAAAGTACAGGACGACAAAGGCATTGCTTAACTTCCAAATATTCGAGGATCTTTTAAGATCCATGACCCTGGGGAAAAAGTGAACTAGTGAGAAGTGAGCCAAAAATTCTACATACAATTTTCCCTCAAGACCATATGCCAAGCTTCAAAAATGCACACACGAAGCAAGATGCTGAGAATCCGAGAAGAAAACATGTGCTAAAAAGCCAGAGTCGCCGAGACAAAATTTGGAGTTCTGAGGATGCCAAAGAGAGTTGCTAGTTAGGAAAAATAAAACGCAATTTGAACTGAAACTTCCAACAGGCTGTGTCCTTGGATGAAGCATTATACCTTAGGAGAATGGACAAGCTGGGAATATAGGTAGTCCTTATGAAATCTGAAAGCAGGTTTCCACCAAAGTAGGGTGACCTGCTTATATTCTTTCTGGCTGCCAGAAGAAAATTACATATCCTGTAGAAGACGATAATATTGTGCAGAGTCTCTACTACTTTCATACAAAACATCCACCATTCTCCAAAAAGTTATCAGACAATGGAAACTATACCAGAGATGAAATAGATCCTGAGTTATTATACATATTATTTTGTCCAAAAACAGAAATCCATGGAGAATGCATAACAGAATTAGAATCCATAAGATAAGAACAAATGGAAATTCTAAAATTTAAAAAGAGTAACTCATATTTATAATTCAGTAGTGATTTTTAACAGAAGATAAAACAGAGAAAGGAAGAGTAATGAAATGAAAGGTAAAAAATTAGAATATATCCAAGTTGAGGCACAGACAAGAACAATACAGAAAATAGATAAATGACCCATGGGATGTAGTTAAATCAGTTAAGAAATGTATAGAGTCTCAGAAGGAATGAATAGACAAGATAAAAAAGAACTATTTGAAGATTAGGATTAGGAATTTTCCAAAATGATGGAAGATAATTCTACAGATTTCCAAAATCTCTACAAACACTGAGAGCAAATGAATACAAAACAAAATATCTAGACACATTGTTCCAAATCAAAGAAAGAAAAGCTTGCACAAAGCAGATACAGGAGAGAAAGAAGTATCAGGAGAGAAAGCAGTACAGGGGAGAAAGTATTTACTTTCAAGAAGTATCAAAAAAATGAATAGCTGATATCCTAATAGAAGTGATAGGAACTAAGATATTGAAGCAGCATCTTTCAAATGGTGACAGAAAACAACTGCCAAACCAGAGTCCTATACTCACCCCCAAAATTCCTCTAAAGTAAACACAGAAAAAAATACATTTTCAGACAAAAAAAAAGAGAGAGAGATAAAATTACAGCAGATTGGGACTAGAGAAAGTGCTAAAGGGAATTTTTCATGTAGAAAAAAAAAAATATGACCCTGGAGGAAATTATAAAAACAGGAAGGAATAAAGATTTCTAGAAAGACAGACATGTGATTAAATCTAAACGGATATTGACTGCTAAAACATTGATAGTATGTCATGTACTACAATATATTTTTAGAATTAAAAAACATGACAACAATAAAACAAGGGATAGGAGATGTAAATAGAAGTAAAACATTAATTCAAAAGAAAACAAGAAATCATAAGCAGATGAAACAAAAATATGACAGTATATTTAAATGTAAATATTTCAGTAATTAATATTAAGTGTCAATGGACTAAATATATCAAATCAAAAAGAGATCGTCAACTTGGACAAAAAGAACCAACTAAATGCTGCTTATAAGAGACCTTTAATATAAATATATAAAAGAGTAAAAGTTAAAAAATGGAAAAATATACCAAAGATATACTGGAGCCAATGTGTAATTGTAATTTCTGACAAAGCAGACTTCACGGCAAGACGTATATTAGAGATCAAGAACATTTCATAATGATGAAAGAGTTAATCCACCAGAAAGATAAATTTGCATGCACCTAATAACCTAGTCTCAAAACATATGGAGCGAAAGTTGACAGGAGAAGCAAAAGATAAAGCTAAATGAAATCATATCTTTCTTAGAAAAATGCAGACAGAAAACAGAGGCATAGACATGTTGAAAAACACCCTCAACCGATTTGAGATAACTGACATTTATAAACCACTACACCAAACAACCTCAGAACACACTATTTCTCACACACACTTATGCTTGCTTAGTCACTCAGTCGTGTCCGACTCTTTGTGACCCCATGGTTTGTAGCCCACCAGGATCCTCTGTCCATGGGATTCTCCAAGTAAGAGTACCGGAGTGAGTTGCCATTTCCTTCTCCAATGTACACATAAGTTATTTATTAATATAAAAATAGATAAAAAGTTGTCTCCAAAATTATACAAAATATGTTCTCTGGCAGGATGCTAGGGAACATGAAAAGACCAATGAATTCCATGAGCTTGGGTCCACTGCTCCATTTTCTTTGCTATGAAATGACTTCTTTGATTGGAGCAAAGCTGTGTGCAATACCATGATGGTCAGTAAGACTTTCTGTAAGTTCAGGGACAGAACCTGTGGCAGATGCATTGTGTGCAAGTAAGGCAAGTCCACACGCGGTGCATTGAACCCTAGAATTTCAGTAGTATACCACATTTTAATGGCCGGGAATTTATTCTCTTCCAGGTGCCCAAGCCTCCATCTTAAAGGTACTGTCCCAACAATGGGGGGCGGGGGCAGGGAAGAGGTGTGGCATGCATCAGGGTCCCCCTGCTTCCTCAGTCAGAAAACCCCTAGGAGATGGTAGTCACCTTCTCCAAGAAACAAACGCCAAGGGTGGGGATAAGGGAGTAAGACATACTTTTTACCCCAGGGCTCCTGCTCTGATCTGACACTTAGACGCTGCAGACCTTTATACCCAGGTCCTTCCATGACTAAAACTCTTTAAAAGTGCCAGAAGCCGGCTTGCCTTTCACCCATGTCTATCCAGAGTGACTGAGTGAACACTATATTGAGACTTCAATTATGTGTATTATGAGAAGGTTGGGTGGTATGCAAGTGAGCAAGGGGGAAATTTTCTAACTATAAAAACATTAAAACCATGTGATTTTGCTAAAAACATCCTGAAAAATAAGTCTTTGTAAATTCTTCTAATTCAAACCTTAGGATGGGAGAGAGAATAGAGAACAATGATAAAAGAGAATGATGTCTGCACAGACTTCATCAATTAAGAATAAGAATGTATCACTATCTCTAATTGGAGAAGAAACAAATAGATGTGTTTTGAAAAAAAAAAAAAAAACAAGTACTTAAAGCTGCAAACTAGACTTTGAATGTACATTAAAGCAGAAAAAAACAGCAGGGTGACTCCTTGTGCCTTATCCAGTTGCATTAATGAGAAGTAGGACTGAAGTGACTTAGCAGCAGCAGCAGCAGGGCATGAAGGTAAAAAATTCCTTTGGAGCAATCTTCTCTGGAAGATTTGCTTATTCCTATCTTGTGCCCGTCAACTTGGCAGTCTTCTAAAAGGTCTGTCCTCTGAATAAGCAAATCTTATCTAAAATGGTATGTGGTTATCCCACGGGTGCTACATCTCTACCAACAGGGAAACAGAGCTCACGCTCTATCAGCTACCTGGAGTTTGAGATGGACAAGTCATGCCAAGAAGAGGATGTTGTTGTTATTGTTCAGTTGCTAAGTCATGTCCTCCTCTTTGCGACCCCATGGACTGCAGCATGCCAGGCTTTCCTGCCTTTCACTGTCTCCTGGAGTTGGCTCAGATTCATGTCCATGGCGTTGGTGATGCCATCTAACCATCTCATCCTCTGCTGCCCTCTTCTCCTTTTGCCTTCAGTCTTCCTGAGCATCAGGGTCTTTGCCAATGAGTTCGCTCTTCGCATCAGATGGCCACAGTATTCAGGCTTCAGCATCAGTCCTTCCAATGAGTGTTCAGGGTTGATTTCCTTTAGGCTTGACTGGCTTTATCTCTGTGCAGTCCAAGGGACTCTCAAGAGTCTTCTTCAGCATCACAATTTGAAAGCAGCAGTTCTACAGCACACTCAGTCTCCTTTATGGTCCAGCTCTCACATCCGTACATGATTACTGGAAAAACCATAGCTTTGACTATATGGACCTTTGTCGGCAAAGTGATATTTTTACTTTTTAATCTGCTTTCTAGGTTTGTCATAGCTTTCCTCCCAAGGAGCAAGTGTCTTTTAATTTAATGGCTGCAGTCACCATCTGCAGTGATTTTGGAGCCCAAGAAAATAAAATCTGTCACTGTTTCTACTTTTTCCCCTTCTATTTGCATGAAGAAGAGGATGGCATGCCTCCAAATACTGTGGCCTATCTCGGGACTCCTGAGCACAGGTCCAAGTGGACCAGTGTTCCAGGTGTCCCAGGGCCCTTCCCACTCTGGTGTTCTCAAAGCAGGTCCTGGAGTGGGGTGGGGACAGTTTGAATCTTGGGTTGTACTTAGGTATCAAAGGGAACATATAAAATCAGTGCACTAAGGATCGGGGGTTCCCAGCCACTGGCTTGCAGCCTTCTCCTCCTTTCTTTTGGCAATACAGCTCTCACAGATAGCAAGGTTTGTTTTTAAATTGGGTCTGTCATTGGACTCTGTGGGAGAGGGCGAGGGTGGGATGATTTGGGAGAATGGCATTGAAACATGTATAATATCATATGTGACACGAATCGCCAGTCCAGGTTCAATGCATGAGATAGGATGCTTGGGGCTGGTGCACTGGGATGACCCAGAGGTATGGTACAGGGAGGGAGGTGGGAGGGGGGTTCAGGATGGGGAACACATGTACACCCATGGCGGATTCATGTTGATGTATGGCAAAACCAATGTAATATTGTAATTAGCCTCCAATTACAATAAATAAAATTTATATTAAAAAATAAAAAATAAATTGGGTCTGTCATATTTTTTATCCCCATAATATGTATTTGAAAGTTTTGTGTTTTTATGTTACATAATTAAAAATAAAAGTTAAATTATAAAAATGCAGAAGATATTCAGAAATATGTTTGTCAGGTAATACATTATAATGGAAATACAAAAAAAGGAATGTGTCTCCTACCCTAATTCCACACTTCCCCATCCTTAGCAGTAACTGATGTTAGCAGCTTGATAATATATACATACCTGTGTGTGTCACAGGATATGTACTTATAGGCTTTGGGGCCCATATAAACACACACAAACGTTTAAAAAATAAAGGTAAGGATTTCCCCTGTGGTCCAGTGGTTAAGACTCCACACTTCCAATGCAAGGGGTGAGAGTTTGATCCCTGGTTGGAGAACTAAGATCCCACATGCCACATGGCATGGCCTCCCCCGCAAAAATGAAAAAATAAAGGTAAGATATTATTTTAAAATAAGTAAAAAATAAAATGATACCCATGTCATCCAGTTAGCAGCTTCCCTGAAACAATCATTCCTTTAAAATTCAAGTGCAATTCACTCAAGCCACATGTCATGTGCTGGATGAGTGAGTGAGTGAAAGTCTCTCAGTTGTGTCCGACTCTTTGTGACCTCATGGACTGTAGCCCACCAGGCTCCTCTGTCCATAGAATTCTCCAGGTAAGAGTACTGGAGTGGGTTGCCATGCCCTTCTCCAGGGGATCTTCCCAACTCAGGGATCGAACCCAGGTCTCCTGCATTGCAGGCGGATTCTTCACTGTCTGAGCCAGCAGGGAAGCCTGCCACGTGCTGGAGAAAAGCTCGATGCTGATCCCCATCTATGGAGATTCTTGAAATGTTGGGGTTGTCACCATCACTGAATCGTTTCTAGCTCAGAATCCCATAATTCAGGCGAGGCCATTCAGTTTGTGGATAAACACACTGTCTGCCCATTTCCGCACTGTTACCAGACACCAGTCTCCATCTGTGAACCTCAGGCTGTAAGTGTGGCAAACGTTTTTTGAAAATTTGTGACAGTGAAGAAAATTTTACACCACAGCAAAAGCTGCAGCAGCAAATCACCTCACTTAAAGCACTTAACAAGCACACACCAAGCTTCACAACTTCTAAACCAGGGACCAAACCAAAAATGACTTCTTTAAGGGCTCCTTCTTTTTGGTGTACCACAGGTAAAAAGCTTTTTAATGTGAGTGAGTGCTTAGTCACGTCTGACTCTTTGTTACCCCATGGATTGTAGAGTCCACCATGCTCCATGGAATTTTCTAGGGAAGAATACCGAAGTACATTTCCATTTCCTACTCCAGAGGACTTAAAGCTTTTTTTTTTTTTAACCCTGACTTAAAGCTTTTAAACTGAATGTTACTTTAAAAAAATCCCACACTTTCACCTCCACCTATCAAAAAAAAAAAAAAAATTCCTTCCATCTCCTGTTTGCCAAGAGAATTCCCATGGACCACCCATCTCAGCCCTATTTTCTCTCTCCTTCCTTGTCCTAGCCTTTCTTTGCTCCATGCAAATCATAAGGTACCTCCCTGCTGCTGCTGCTAAGTCACTTCAGTGGTGTCCAACTCTGTGCGACCCCACAGATGGCAGCCCACCAGGCTCCCCTGTCCCTGGGATTCTCCAGGCAAGAACACTGGAGTGGGTTGCCATTTCCTTCTCCAATGCATGAAAGCGAAAAGTGAAAGTGAAGTCCTCAGTCGTGTCTGAGTCTTCGTGACCCCATGGACTGCAGCCTACTAGGCTCCTCCATCCATGGGATTTTCCAGGCAAGAGTACTGGAGTGGGGTGCCATTGCCTTCTCCGAAGGTACCTCCCTACATACTGTTAATCTCTTGTGCAAGAGAGTTTTCACAGTCTCTTTATTTCACTGTCTGTTTCCTAACTATGCCTTCCAAATTCGAGTCATCTGTATAAAGCTATTTAAATAGCAATAGGTCTCTCCCTAAAAGAAACTCAGCTGCCAGATAGAAAATTATTAGTTTCTACCCTGTTTCAAATGACATAAATTCCCTCCTACTTATAAATTCAACTAGTAGTTGGTACTCAATCTGGCCAGACACTAATGTGCTTGGGATATAGAGGGTGAATGTAATAAATTCCTAATTTTATCAAGCTCCCAAGAGAGGCTCAATAAATCCTCATTTGTTTGGAAAAATATAGTAAAGTCTTCTGCATTAATGAATGAATGAAAGGTATCTTTTCCACATCTGTGATTCAGAACTCAGAGTTTTACACCTAATAATGATTCCTTCTCTTCTTAGGACATCTACCTAGATCCCCTCTTTCCATAAAGAGGTGAACCAAAAGCTACAGAAACAATGTTTCTAAATCCACTTTATCAAAATAAGCAACACTCTCCATTTCCTCTGCAAAACACACTGACTGCTCCCCACAGAAACCAGAGACCTCTTGGCTAATAGGCAGCTCTGATTCTTCTGCTAGATTAGCCAGCCAACTACCAGTTCTAATTAGATTAGAAGGCTTCTACTGTATTTTTCCAAATAAAAACAGTTTCTCCCCAAGTGGAACTCTCATGCAGGCATTGAAAAAATTAACTCTGTTTTCTTCCTATCCCATGCAGATGACTGGATGCTTCAGCAAGATTTCTTCCAGGACTACACAGAATTCACCTCCTCCTTATTCAGTTCAGTTCAGTTCAGTCGCTGAGTCGTGTCCAACTCTTTGTAACCCCATGAACTGCAGCACACCAGGCCTCCCAGTCCAACACCAACTCCCGGAGCCCACCCAAACTCATGCTCATTGAGTCAGTGATGCCATCCAACCATCTCATTCTCTTTTGTTCCCTTCTCCTCCTGCCCTCAATCTTTCCCAGCATCAGGGTCTTTTCAAATGAGTCAGCTCTTTGCATCAGGTGGCCAAAGTATTGGAGTTTCAGCTTCAGCATCAGACCTTCCAATGAACACCTAGGACTGATCTCCTTTAAGAGAGTATAATTCCATTGTTCACATGCAGGAAGGGAAATGTAAGTAGTTGTATCACTTGTACTGATGGTTTAAAACAATAAGCATGTATTATTGCTGAGGAGTCTGTTGATAAGCAGGGAGGTTTTATTGACCTGAGCAATGCTTGTGTGGCTTGACCTTGTGTCGGCAGTCAGCTGGCAAAATCATCAGGAGTTACCTGGTCAAGGATAGCACTATATAGCAGGTGATTGATTGGCTGTTGGCAGGAGAGGAGGAGTGTCCAAGTCCTGGAATTTCTACATCCATCAGGCTAGACAGCGACAGCAAGACAGAGTTCAAGAAGAAAGGTAGAAAGTACAAAGCCTACTGAGGTCCAGTCTCAATACTGACATACTGTCTCTTCATTCACATTCTACTGGCCAAAGAAATTAACATGATGAGCTCATTTTAAGGGGAAAGGAAACAAGTTCCACCCTTTTATGAAAGGAGCTACAACATCATATTTCAAAGGTTGTAGATATAGGGATGAATGGAGAATCCAAGTCATTATTGTCATCAAGGTACTACATACAAGGTACTACATGCAATCAAGGCAGTGTAATTAACATTTTTTGCATTATGTGTCAAATTTATCTGGAAATGTTAGTACTCAGAAGAAAACCAGTGGGTTTCCTTCCATTTCAGACGTAGAAAATCATGAGTGACAGTTGCTCTCACCCAAAAGATCAAAATAACTCACTTAAGCTATACCAAAGAAAACATACTAATACTCAATCACATTAATAATTACATTAAATTACAAAACTACCCAGTTAGAAGGCAGAGATTGTCAGATGGCTGAGGGGGAAAAAATGTAATAACTAAATATTACAAACAACAACAATACATTTTAATTATCAAGAAAAATACAACTTGATATAAATGTATACCATATAAACACCAAGCACAAGGAAGCTGCAATGTCAATATTAATATCAAACAATTTAAAATTAGAGAAAATAGTACTATTATGGGTTAGTTCATTTCAGTTGCTCAGTTGTGTCCGATTCTTTGTGACCCCATGGACTGCAGCACACCAGGCTTCCCTGTCCATCACCGACACCCAAAACTTGCTCAAACACATGTCCATCGAGTCGGTGATGCCATCCAACCATCTCATTCTCTGTCATCCCCTTCTCCTTCTGCGTTCAATCTTTCCCAGCATCAGGGAATTTTCCAGTGAGTCAGTTCTTCACATCAGGTGGCTAAAGAATTGGAGCTTCAGCTTCAGCATCAGTCCTTCTAATGAACATTCAGGACTGATTTCCTTTAGGATTCATTGGTTGATCTCCTTTCAGTCCAAGGGACTCTCAAGAGTCTTCTCCAATGCCACAGTTCAGAAGCATCAATTCTTCAGCGCTCAGCTTTCTTTATGGTCAAACTCTCACATCCATATATGACTATTGGAAAAACCATAGCTTTGACTAGATGGATCTTTGCTGTCAGAGTAATGTCTCTGCTTTTTAATATGCTGTCTAGGTTGGTCATAGCTTTTCTTCCAAGGAGCAAGCATCTTTTAATTTCATGGCTGCAGTCACCATCTGCAGTGATTTAGGAGCCCAAGAAAATAAAGTCTGTCACTGTTTCCATTGTTTCCCCATCTATTTGCCATGAAGTGATGGGACTGGATGCCATGGTCTTAGTTTTCTGAATGTTGAGCTTTAAGCCAACTTTTTCACTTTCCTCTTTCACTTTCATCAAGAGGCTCTTTAGTTCTTCTTCACTTTCTGCCATAAGGGTGGTGTCATCTGCATATCTGAGGTTATTGATAGTTCTCCCGGCAATCTTGGTTCCAGCTTGCACTTCATCTAGCCCAACATTTCCCATAATGTACTCTGCGTGTAAGTTAAATAGAGTGACAATATACAGCTTTGACATACTCCTTTCCCAGTTTGGAACCAGTCTGTTGTTCCATGTTCAGTTCTAACTGTTGCTTTTTGACCTGCATACAGATTTCTCAGGAGGCAAGTCAGGTGGTCTGGTATTCCCATCTCTTTAAGAAGAACATTTCACAATTATAAAAGTATCCACTCATCAAATAGACCTAACAACCCTATATGTTAATGGGCCTAACAACAGAACTTCAAACACGTAAAGTATATCAACGTGGAACATTCTCCAAGAACTTTATAAAAATAGTAAGTCATACAGAAGATGTTCTCTAATTACAATAGCAGTAGATTACAATTCAGTAAAAAATAAAGTATGTGGAAAATCCCCAAGTTGTCAATTAAATAACACGTTTATAAGTAACTCATAAATAAAAGGAGAAATGATGAGGAAAATCAGAAAATATTGTGGACTGAATAATAATGAAATAGAGCATATCAAACTTTATGAGATGCAGCTAAAGCAGTTCTTAGAGGAAAATTTGGGATATTGAATGCTTATTTTATGAACATGATGCAGTTTTAAAATCAATAATTTAAGGCAGGAGTCAATAAACTATAACCATGGGCTAAATCCAGTTTGCTGCCTGTTTGTTGATTTTTGGCTGTGCTGGGTCTTTGTTGCTGCACAGGCTCTCTCTAGTTGTAGGGAACAGGGGTTACTCTTCACGTGGGGCTGGGCCTCCTCATTGTCATGGCTGTAGGCTTGTGGACTCAAAAGTTTCAGTGCACAGGTTTATTTGTCCTGTGACATGTACAATCTTCCCAGACCAGGGATGGAACCTGTGTCCTTTGCATTGACAAGCAGATTCTTAACCACTGGATCACCACAGAAACCCTGCTGCCTGTTTCTGCAAATAACCTTGTTTGGGAACACAGGCACCACCACTCATTTACATTTTGTCTATGGCAGCCCTCATGCAGCAGTGGGAAAGTAGGATAGTTGGAATTGAAACTTCACGGCTTACAAAATATTTCTTTGCCTCATCCTCTATTCTTCAATCTCCTAAGCAAAATTTTACCTTAACAAACCAGAAAAAGAACAAAGTAAGCAGAAGGGAAGAGAACATAAAGAGCAAAAATTAGCAAAGCAGAAAACAGGGAAACGATGGAAGAAAAAAATAAAGTCACAAATTTGGATTTTAAAAAGACTAATGAAATTGATAAATTCCTACCAAGATTGAAATAAAAAGGAGAAACTAAAAAATTATCCAGAAGAGAAATATAAAAAGAAGAACATCATTACAGATAACATCGACATTAAAGGGATGGTCTGAGAGTTTTTTGAACAACAGTATGTCAAATTCAAAAACTTTCATGAAATGGGCAGGCTCCTTGGAAAGCAAATTATTAAAATTTACAGAAGAAAAAAATCTGAAGAGCAACATATGTATTAAAAAACTAAAAAATCTGAAGAGCAACATATGTATTAAAAAACTAAGTTCACAGTTAGAAATAAAGAAAGCTTTAGACCTAGATGATATCACTAGGAAAGCCTACAAATTTTTTTTCTTTTTTGCCTGAACTGGTCTTAGTTGCAGCACACAGGATTTCCATCTTCTTTGCGGCATGAGAACGCTTAGTTGTGGCCCATGGGATCCATTTTTCGACCAGGGATCAAACCAGGGCCCCCTGCATTAGGAGCACAGAGTCTTAGCTACTGGACCAGCAGGGAAGTCCTTCTACAAAACTTTAAAATAGAAACTACATCAATTCTACTCAATTCTCTTGGAAAACAGAAGACAAAATACTTTCTAACTCATTTTAGGAGGCCTACGTAACCCTGATATTTATAGTTGACAAAGATTACTACAGAAAACTGCATACCAAAACACCTCCTGAAGAAATGTAAAAATCCTTCTTAAAAATCTTAGCAGAAAGAATTCAGTAATAGTTTTGAAAGTTAATACATCATGACCGAGTAAGATTTATCCAAGGAATATAAGATTGATTTAACATTCAAAAAAATCAATCCATGCAATATATAACATTAGTGAAAGGAAAGAGAAAAGTCATAGAATCATGCCCATAGAGGCAGTAATACCTTTTCATGATTTAAAAACTCAGCAAACTGGTATAAGAAAAAAAAATTTTTTTCCCAAGCTGAAAAGCGAATCTGTGAAAAACTTACAGCTACCATCATATCTCTTACCATACTTAATGTTAATCCTTTCCCCCAGATAAAAGCAAGGCGATAAAGTCTGCTCTCATCCCTTGTATTCACCATTATCCTAGAAATCATATGTAGTGCAATAAAAAGTAAAAGAAATAAAAAGTATTAAGATTAGAAAAAAGACAAAATCCTAATTATTTTCAGGTTACATGATTGTGTATGTAGAATGTCCAAAGAAATCTTCCAAACTCTAAAATTAATTAGTAAATTTAACAAAGTGATAGGATATAAGGTAGATACGAAAAAATAATTATTACTATATAACCACATATAAGCAATAAACAAATTGACATTTTAAGACTTCCTAGTTCTTTTCTCTTCCTTTCCCCTTTCCTTCCTGGATAATTCTGCCCAAAAGTCATTAAGTGGGGCTGAACGTGGTTAAGTATTCCCACAGGAAAGTGGGGCAAGGTTGTAATGAGACAGTACATGGTATTGAAGCCCAAGCATAATAAAGAGGACATTTACATGAGAGTCTGGCCCCAGTGAAAGGGGTCCGAACCTGAGCAGAGTGAAACAGTTATCTGCACATGGGAAGGTGGCTGGTGTGCAGCACCAGAGCCCATGTAGGCTCAGTAAGGCACGGATGTGGGAGAGGAGCCTGGTACAAGGTGAGGGAGTATGAGTAGGGTGTGCCGGGGTGTTAGCAATGATGACGTTGGCACCTAGAGGTGGATTGACGAAATAGGTAAAAACATGGAGGGTAACGGAAGTGAGGTTTCTCACTGTCAGTAAAGGGATTCCAAACAGGAAAGGGAGAGCATTAGAATGCACTCTGTGGTGCTGGATGGAACTGAATGCACCAGCGCTGTTGTTGGTCGGTGGCTCAGGCGTGTCCGACTCTTTACGACTCCATGGACTGCAGCACACCAGGCTTCCCTGTCCTTCACCATCTCCCAGAGCTTGCTCAGACTCACGGCCATCGAGTCAGTGATACCATCCATCCTCTGTCGCCCGCTTCTCCTCCTGCCTTCAATCTTTCCCAACACCAGGGTTTTTTCTAATACGTCAGCCCTTGGCAGCATGTGGCCAAAGTTTTGGAGCTTCAGCTTCAGCATCAGTCCTTCCAATGAATATTCAGGACCGATTTCCTTTAGGATTTGACTGGTTTGATTTCCTTTCAGTCCAAGGGACTCTTAAAAGTCTTCTCCAACACCACAGTTCAAAAGCATCAATTCTTCGGCACTCAGCTTTCTTTATGGTCCAACTCTCACATCCATACACAACTACTGGAAAAACCATAGCCTTGACTAGATGGACCTTTGTCGGCAAAGTAATGTCTCTGCTTTTTAATATGCTGTCTAGGTTGGTTGTAGCTTTTCTTCCAAGGAGCAGGCATCTTTTAATGTCATGGCTGCAGTCACCATCTGCAGTGATTTTGAAGCCCAAGAAAATAAAGTCTGTCACTGATTCCATTGTTTCCCCATCTATTTGCATGAAGTAATGGGACTGGATGCCATGATCTCAGTTTTTTGAATGTTGGGTTTTAAGCTTCTTCTTTCATCTTCATCGAGAGGCTCTTTAGCTCCTCTTCAGTTTCTGCCATAAGGGTGGTGTCAACTGCATATCTAAGGTTATTAATATTTCTCTTGGCAATCTTGATTCCAGCTTGTGCTTCATCCAGTCGGGCATTTCACAAGATGTACTCTGCATATAAGTTAAATAAGCAGGGTGACAATATATAGCCTTGATGTACTCTTTTCCCAATTTGGCACCAATCTGTTGTTCCATGTCCAGTTCTAACTGTTGCTTCTTGACTTGCATATAGACTTTACAGGAGGCAGGTAAGGTGGCTGTACTAGTGTAACCCAGTGATTTTTAAAAGTATATATATAAACAGATACCCATTACAAGCAATATATATAGTGATAAGCATATCTAAGCCCCAGATATTGGCTTCTAAACATCATTCTGAAATAAAAGGATTAAGAACTTGGATAAACGACGGAGTCTGGGTCTTAAAGCAAGAAAAGTCAATGATGAACCTGGAATTTTTTTTGTTAGAGAGTAAAGACGTAGTCAAAGAATAGAGTGGGCATGTCAAAAAGACATGAGCAGCAGCCTGAAGCTTATCAGCCAAAAATGGGACAATCTGAGCATCAAAATGAAGAATGATATTAATGGATTAAAGTTTGTTAAATAAGAATCATGTACCTATACTAATAGAAATGAAAATACTCAATGCTTGATGAAGATTAAAACAATATCAAAATGTAAAGTATACAAAAATGCTTATTACAAAGGGGTAAACAGTAAATTTACAGTGGAGAAGCCTAACAGGCACCATTGTAGTAAAATCATCAGTAATAGAACAAATTAAAGCTATGTAACACTTGTAGGGTATAATAAGAATATAGACTTATTTCTGTGATATTTCTGCCAAAGATGAATAACCTGAATCGAATCAAAAGGAAGATCAGATCAACCTAAGCTCTATAAAGTAAAACCTGTCAAGGTCATAAAAATGAAAGACTGAGGAATTTTTTCAGAACAGTACACCTAATAATTAAAGAATCAGATCATTTTACTATAAAGAGCATCTAAGGGACAACTGACAAAACTTGAACAGAGTCTGAGGATTATATGTTAATAATGTATCCTTGCTTATTTCCTATTTTGACGGTTGTACTGTGGTTATTTAGGGTAATGTCCTTGTTTTAGGAAATAAACATAAAGTAATGAAGCGGTGATAGGATATAGTGTTGGAAACTTATTCTCAAATGCTCCTGGAGAAGTTTCTTTGTTCTCTACTTTTAAACTTTTGAAAAGTTTGAAGTTGTCTCAACAGACAAAGAAGCAATATAATTTTTAATGACATTAAAATGATAAATGTATAGAAAAAACACCTAATGAAATATGTGCAAGACACCTAAACCCAAAATGTCACTTAAAATCAAAATCCTGAATAGCTGGGAGTTAGTTATACAATGGAATTCACCTGAGCTATTTCAGATCCTAAAAGATGATGCTGTGAAAATGCTGCATTCAATAGGCCAGCAAATATGGAAAACTCAGCAGTGGCCACAGGACTGGAAAAGGTCAGTTTTCATTCCAATCCCAAAGAAAGACAATGCCAAAGAATGTTCAAACTACTGCACAATTGCACTCATCTCACACGCAAAGTAATGCTCAAAATTCTCTAAGCAAGGCTTCAACAGTATGTGAACAGTGAACTTCCAGATGGTCAAGCTGGATTTAGAAAAGGCAGAGGAACCAGAGATCAAATTGCCAACATCCATTGGAGCATCAAAAAAGCAAGAGAATTCCAGAAAAACATTTATTTTTGCTTTGCTGACTACACCAAAGACTTTGACTGTGTGGATCACAACAAACTGTGGAAAATTCTTCAAGAGATGGGAATACCAGACCACCTGATCTGCCTCCTGAGAAATCTGTATGCAGGTCAGGAAGCAACAGTT
The DNA here is from genome assembly GCF_016772045.2 of Ovis aries. Taxonomy (NCBI): domain Eukaryota; kingdom Metazoa; phylum Chordata; class Mammalia; order Artiodactyla; family Bovidae; genus Ovis; species Ovis aries. The sequence continues at coordinate 15,516,011 of NC_056077.1, read as the reverse complement.
AGAACTGAGATTGGTTCGAAACTGGGAAAGGAGGATGTCAAGTCTGTATTTTGTCACCCTGCTTATCTAACTTATATCCAGAGTACATCATGCAAAATGCAAGGCTGGATGAAGCACAAACTGGAGGCAAGATTGCTAGGAGAAATATCAATAACCTCAGATATGCAGATGACACCACCCTTATGATAGAAACCGAAGAGGAACTAAACAGCCTCTTGATGAAAGTGAAAGAGGAAAGTGAAAAAGCTGGTTTAAAACCCAACATTAAAAAAACTAAGATCATGATATCCGATCCCATCACTTCATAGCAAATAGATGGGGAAACAATGGAAATAGTGACAGACTTTATTTTCTTGGGCTCCACAATCTCTGCAGATGGTGACTGCAGCCATAAAATTAAAAGATGCTTGCTCCTTGGAAGAAAGCTATGACCAACCTAGACAGCACATTAAAAGGAGAGACATTACTTTGCCGACAAAGGTCCACCTAGTTCAAGGTATAGTTTTTCCAGTGGTCATGTATGGATGTGAGAGTGGGACCATAAAGAAAGCTGAGCACTGAAGAATTGATGCTTTTGAACTGTGGCAGTGGAGAAGACTCTTGAGAGTCCCTTGGACTGAAAGGAGATCCAACCAGTCAATCCTAAAGGAAATCAGTCTTGAATATTCACTGGAAGGACTGACGCCGAAGTTGAAACTCCAATACTTTGGTCACCTGACGTGAAGAACTGACTCATTGGAAAAGACCCTGATGCTGGGAAAGATTGAAGCTGGGCAGAGAAGGGGACAACAGAAGGTGAGATGGTTGGATGTCATCACCAACTCACTGGACATGAGTTTGAGCAAGCTCTGGGGGTTGGTGATGGACAGGGAAGCCTGGTGTGCTGCAGTCCATGGGGTTGCAAATAGCTGGAGACAACTGAGCAACTGAACAGAAACTGAACTGGGTTATACAATTTTCATAGATTGGAAGACTCAGTATTGTTAAGATATTCACTGACCCTAAATTGGTATACAAGACTCATTACAAAAACACAAGATAATTTTAAAATTTATATGGCAATACTATAGATGTAGAATAACCAAAACAATATTGAAAAAGATGAACAGCAAGGCTGAAGAACTGAGACTTCCCTGGTGGTTCAGTGGTTGGAAACTCTGTTTCCACCCCCAGAGGGCGCAGGCTTAGTCCCTGGTCAGGGAACTGGGATCTACAAGCTGTGTGGTGCAGCCAAAAAAAAACAAAAAAAAAAAAAATTTTTTTTTTGGAAGATAATTGCTTTCCAGAATTTTGTTGTTTTCTGCCAAGTATCAACACAAATCAGCCATAGATATACATTTGTCCTAAATTTTTTAAAGAATGACTAAATAAACTTGAAAAATAAAGCAAAAATTAAAATAACATTTTAAAAAAGCTGAAGAACTAACAATTTCTAGTTTCAAGTCTTATTCTAAAGCTACAAAGATATGTTAAATAGTTGGAGAGTAGGATAGAAAACTAAATCAATGGAAAAGAATAGAGTGTGTAGAAATATACAATACTTGCATGGTCAGTTGATTTTTTCATAAAAATGCCAAGTCAGTTCTATGGGATAAAGTACGTCTTTTTAACAAATGTTGCTAAAACAACTGAATTATATAATATATATATATGTATTATATATATATATATATGCTGCTGTTGAGTCACTTCAGTTGTGTCCAACTCTGTGCAACCCCATAGACGGAAGCCCACCAGACGGAAGTCCACGGGATTCTCCAGGCAAGAGCACTGGAGTGGGGTGGCATTGCCTTGAAGTCGGTCAGTCATGTCTGACTCCCAGCAACCCCATGGACTGCAGCCCACCAGGCTCCTCCGTCCATGGGATTCTTCAGGCAAGAGCCCTGGAGTGGGGTGCCATTGCCTTCTCCATATATATATAAAACTTTCTATCCCTTTCTACCCATAAACAAAAATTAGTTGACTATTAATCACGAATTTAGACATAAAACTCAGGACCTTAACACATCTAGAAAAAAACATGAGAAAATTCTCATGACTGTGGAAGGATAAAGGTTTTATTGAACAGGGCACCCAAAACACAATGCTAAAAAGTAAATTTTGAAAAATTAGACTTCATAAGAAATAAAATTTATGTTCATCAAAAGCATTACTAAGACAATGAATAAGCAAGGCACAGGTTGGGAAATATGTTTACAACATCACTGTGGGACAATGGACTTATATCCAGAATACACAAAAGAACCATAAGTCAACAATTATACAAATGAGCAACGAAATATCTTAAAATTCACAAAATATTTGAACAGATGCTTCACAGAAGTAGATACACAAATAGCCAACAAGTGTTTATAAAAGAACTCAATGTCATTAAATTCTTAGAGAATGTAAATTAAAGATCTTAATTAGATGCACTTGATACCCACTTGAATGATTAAAGTAAAAGGTTGACAACCCAGAAGTTGGCAAAGATATGGAACAACTGGAACTCTCATCCGTGGCTGGTGTGAGTGTACAAATGCTCAATGTTTAGATTTCTTCCTTCCAGAAAAGCACAATGTTTGAAAAATTGAGGATATAATATGTATGCATGCACACTTGTGACTCAACTTTGAAATAGTTACTACTCCACAAAACAAAACATGGAGAGAAAGTGATCACAGTTCATGTGTAATCAGCCAGATCCCATGATGTCATGGTTCATATCTGACCACCAGCACTACCCCGCTCATGATTTGGTGACCAAGCAGTTTCAACTATATCACAGGGGTGGACAGCACCAGCTTGGAGTCAGAATTCTGTCTTCCTACAGCATCATGCTCTTCTTTCAGTAATTCTGTGAGCCAAAAGTCTAGTGGCAAATGGCTAGTTCTTCTGATTTCAATCTATTGAGTGGACCTCTTCATCTTAGGTGTATAGCATCAGTTCCAGTCTCACAGGGCCCCCCAAAATTGTAAACAGATACTTTGCTCAGCTCCTCACACCTTCAGCCACTCCTTTTCCCTCTTTGGGAAACAAAAAATAAATAATAAAAAGATGCCACCACATAAAATGGTATGAATATTGGAAAGTAGAGCCAGAATGTAGAATGCTTTTCTTGAACACAACTGTAAAGGGGTAAATAGACATTTACTTATTTTGGGAGTTATGCATGATTGATGATGCCGCTCGGCAGCTCCCCATTCTCATTTAACGCCCTTCAAGCGTGCAATTGTTCAACAGGCTTAAAACACATGATTCTGCTTCCAGAGATGGAGGAAGACAGCAAGGGCCTTCTGCCTGAGCGTGTGGAAGAAAGAGCAAGCAGCAAAAGAAACCGGCCACGGAGGATGAGCACACTGGCAGTTGCTGCTCCATTGGTTTCAGAGTGGAAGCAAGGAAAATGCTCCTTGGACATTTGAAAACTTTCTATGTCTCCCCTGCTAAGCTTGGCAACTGCCAAGCTATCCCAGACTCTCTCACCAAAGCCCCAGATGCCCACACCTCTCCTTATTTCTGGATATAAATGTGACCAAAATCATCTCTTATTATAAGGCAAGGAAAGAGCTCCAGATTTAGTCACTGGTGCTACTAGGACCTTGCTGAACCAAAGAGAATGCCAAGATGCGGCAGGGTGGCAAGAAGGCCCTTTGGATGGATCCACATGCTCATAATTCATTCACACAATTTCCTCTGAGCAAGGCGAAAATTTAAAATCATCCAGTGTGGGTCTTCCTGGAGTTATAAAAATAGGACTGTGCCCAGAATTGAGGATTGGTTGCCCCCTGTTCCCCAGTGCCACCCCAGATGGAAGACAGCCAGAAACTGGGTTACACAGTTTCTTTGACAGAAATGGAGATTAGCAGGTGTTAAAGACAGATTAGCGACTAAATGAGTTTCTCACTGGCATAATAAGTATTCCAAAAGGAAGGGTTTACAGTGAAGTTGGGCAGCTGATGGGAGCCTTCTCCCATGAGAAGAAATTTTCCTGCATTTACCAAGCCTGTGCAAACTAAAGAAACTGAAGTAAAAAGGTAGCCCATAATTGAAATCTGTAGCAGGCAGACACTCAGACAGAATGTGCAACTGAGATAAGATGGGGTGACAGCAGGTTTTGTTTTATTTGGGGGGCAATTCCTGGGGATTGGCAGCAGAAAGCTCTATTTTTGTGCTTTCTTTATCTCTAGACTGAGATTCTGACTCTAGTTCCAATCAATATTCCTGTTGTTGATGAGGTATCTTTTCCAGCACCCTAAGGTTTGGCCACAGAGCTGGAGGGTAGAAGAAAGAGTTTGAATGGTCTCAGATGAAACAACACAGACTTAATCAGTGCAGGCTGCTGTAACAAAAATACTATAGACTAAGTGGCTTTAACATCAATCATTTATTTACCAAGAGTTCTGGAGACTGGGAAATCCAAGATCAAAGCACCAGCAGATCTGGTGCATGGTGGATGCACCTGGTTTGCAGCTGCTATCTTTCCTTGTATCCTCCTGTGGTTGAGAGACTGAGAAAGAGGTCATCTCTCCAATGTTTCATCTTCAGTCTAGTTCAGTTCAGTCACTCAGTCATGTCCGACTCTTTGCAACCCCACGAACCGCAGCACGCCAGCCCTCCCTGTCCATCACCAACTCCTGGAGTCCACCCAAACCCATGTCCATTGAGTCGGTGTTGCCATCCAACCATCTCATCCTCTGTCATCCCCTTCTCCTCCTGCCCTCAATCTTTCCCAGCATCAGGGTCTTTTCCAATGAGTCAGTTCTTCACATCAGGTGGCCAAAGTATTGGAGTTTCAGCTTCAACATCAGTCCTTCCAATGAACACCCAGGACTGATCTCCTTTAGGATGGACTGGTTGGATCTCCTTGCAGTCCAAGGGACTCTCAACAGTCTTCTCCAACACCACAGTTCAAAAGCATCAATTCTTCGGTGCTCAGCTTTCTTCACAGTCCAACTCTCACATCCACACATGACCGCTGGAAAAACCATAGCCTTGACTAGACCTTTGTTGGCAAAGTAACGTTTCTGTTTCACCTTAAAAGGGCGCTAATCCCATCCATGAGGGTTACATTCTTATGACCTAATCACCTGCCAAGAGCCCCACCTCCTGGTACCATCACATTGGGGCTTAGACTTCAACATATGATATTGGGGGTAGGGGACACAAATATTCAATCCACAGCAAATGTCAAGTACACAGTCAACTCCATTTCTAGATAGAAAGGAAAATGATTTATTACGTACCTACTATGCACCACATATTTTGCTAGGCCCTTTCACCATTTTATAATAACCCAAGGAACAGATTAACACAGAAGACCTGGTCCACGTTAGAAGATCTGGCATAAGGGAGACTAAAGACAGATTGTCTCCAATTTCTTTCCTTCCCACAGTTTTGTGTTTCCTTCCTAATGTTATTTTGAATTTGTTTGGGCTCAAATTATATTATACCCTTGTCATCTCCATTAGCTAAAATGTATTTATGGCTGATTATGCATGCAGAAAATAAATTAAATATCTGAATAACATTACCAGTAATTGGTGAAATTGCCTTATGTTTTCACATTCTTACAACAAAAAAGGCATCAACAAATGACCAGGAAAACAAAAGGATAATCCATTATAATTGTCCATATTACCATAGCGATAGGACAGACACAATTAGGGGCAATTTCGGTGTCTAAAAATCAAGTGTGATGAAAATTATATTGAATTTAACCAAAAAAAAACCTTGAACTTTGGTAGCAAAACAACTGCTAGTCAGGATCAGAGGAAATAGCCCCTGCTATGAAAAATCAGTCACTGACTTGGAAGTTGACACTGACTGTCTTGAGCATCTGCAAAATATAAACCACCATTGGAGTGCTCATTTAGATCTGCCTGAGTGATTCCCCATGATACGGTTTCTCTGCAGACATCTCTGGCTTATTGGTGAAGTATTTATGCTGATTAGCGAGAGACTCTAGAATGCTTTAGTTTCTAAATACAGTAAGTACCACCTCCAGCACAGTATGACATATGCATGTTAGATCATGCTGGCATAATCTTTTTTTTTTTTTTTGGTTGCATATTGTGGTTTTTTGAAGATGATCAAAATTTTTAATATTTAATAAGCATAAAAACTACCTGGGTTCAATCCGTGGGTCAGTAAGTTCCCCCAGACAAGAGAATGGCCACCCACACCAGTATTTTTGCCTGGAGAATTCCATGGACAGAGCAGTGTGGCAGGCTACAGTCTGTGCAGTCACAAAGAGTCAAACACAACTGAGTACTTATAACTTTCGCTTTCATAGAAACTATTATGGGGACTGATCAATTGAGAAGGTGTTGTATTAGGGTCCTGGCACCCCTTCTGTGAAGGCAGGAGGTCTGAGTTACTGGGACACAGAGAAGCTGCTATATACCAACAAATATGGAAGTCTTTTTTAAAACTTTTATTCATTTACTTATTTTTGGCTGTGCTGGGTCTTCGTTGCTGCACTTGCTTTTCTCTAGCTGCGGCGAGCGGGGGCTACCCTCCAGTTGCAATGCCTGGGTTTCTCATTGCGGCGGCTTCTCTCGTTGTGGAGCACAGGCTCTAGGCACACGGGCTTCAGTAGTTGCAGCTCCCAGGCTCTAGAGCACCGGCTTAACAGTTGTGGTGCACAGGCTTAGTTGCTCCGAGTCATGTGGAATCTTCCAGATCAGGGATCCAACATGTGTCTCCTGCATTTGCAAGCAGGTTGTTTACCAGTGAGCCACCAGGGAAGCCCTGGAAGTCTTTTAACATTTTAACAATGGGGTAACGATACTGGTTCAGTTCAGTGCAGTTCAGTCGCTCAGTCGTGTCCGACTCTTTGTGACCCCATGAATCGCAGCACGCCAGGCCTCCCTATCCATCACCAATTCCCGGAGTTCACTCAGACTCACATCCATCGAGTCCGTGATGCCATCCAGCCATCTCATCCTCTGTCGGCCCCTGCTCCTCCTGTCCCCAATCCCTCCCAGCATCAGGGTCTTGTCCAATGAGTCAACTCTTCACATGAGGTGGCCAAAGTACTGGACTTTCAGCTTTAACATCATTCCTTCCAAAGAAATCCCAGGGCTGATCTCCTTCAGAATGGACTAGCTGGATCTCCTTACAGTCCAAGGGACTCTCAACAGTCTTCTCCAACACCACACTTCAACAGCATCAATTCTTCGACACTCAGCTTTCTTCACAGTCCAACTCTCACATCCATACATGACTACTGGAAAAATCATAGCCTTGACTAGATAGACCTTAGTCGGCAAAGTAATGTCTCTGCTTTTTAATATGATGTCTAGGTTGGTCATAACTTTCCTTCCAATGAGTAAGTGTCTTTTAATTTCATGGCTGCAGTCACCATCTGATTTTGGAGCCCAAAAAAATAAGATCTGACACTGTTTCCACTGTTTCCCCATCTACTTCCCATGAAGTGATGGGACCAGATGCCATGATCTTCGTTTTCTGAATGTTGAGCTTTAAGCCAAATTTTTCACTCTCCTCTTTCACTTTCATCAAGAGGCTTTTGAGTTCCTCTTCACTTTCTGCCATAAGGGTGGTGTCATCTGCATATCTGAGGTTATTGAGATTTCTCCCAGCAATCTTGATTCCAGCTTGTGCTTCTTCCAGCCCAGCGTTTCTCATGATGTACTCAGCATAGAAGTTAAATAAGCAGGGTGACAATATACAGCCTTGACGTACTCTTTTTCCTATTTGGAACCAGTCTGTTGTTCCATGTCCAGTTCTAACTGTTGCTTCCTGACCTGCATATAGGTTTCTCAAGAGGCAGGTCAGGTGGTCTAGTAGGTCCATCTCTTTTAGAATTTTCCACAGTTTATTGTGATCCACACAGTCAAAGGCTTTGGCATAGTCAACAAAGCAGAAATAGATGTTTTTCTGGAACTCTCTTGCTTTTTCCATGATCCAGCAAATATTGGCAATTTGATCTCTGGTTCCTCTGCCTTTTCTAAAACCAGCTTGAACATCTGGAAGTTCACGGTTCACATATTGCTGAAGCCTGGCTTGGAGAATTTTGAGCATTACTTTCCTAGCATGTGAGATGAGTGCAATTGTGCGGTAGTTTGAGCATCCTTTGGCATTGCCTTTCTTTGGGATTGGAATGAAAACTGACCTTTTCCAGTCCTCAAATTCTACACTTTAAATATGTTCTGCTTATTATATGTCAATCGTACCTCAATAAACCTATAAAAATTTAAAGCTGAGCAAAGGCCTTAGGAGAAAACAGTCCCTATGGTTTGAGAAAATTACAATTAGATATTAAGAAGTAAAATGGGAATACTCTGATTTTAGAAGCATAAGTTAGAGGTTGAGAAGAGTGACCCATTAGAAGAAGGGAAAATATAAGGGAAAAGTCTAATACTCAAAACTTCCCATTGAAAATAAAATAAGTGTACCTTGGGTACAGTTAGACATGAATAAATTCAATTAATTTGGTTAAAAATAAAAGACTGTCCAATGATAAAATAAAATGTTATAGAGGTAGTAAGTTCCCAGTCCCTAGAAGTGTCAATTTGATGACCATTAAGCAGCTCTAAAAATGAATTCTTGCCTTGTTTGGGCAATTATCTTATATGATATCTCGGATTCTTTTAAACTCTAAACTCACCCATTCACTGAGATAACACTGGCAGGATGTATTTGCTGGGAGCCAATTCCCTGTTGCTGATGCTCATGAAAACAACCATTAGGAATCTTCCACAGGAATAAAAGAAGTGAAAATAATTCAAAGGACTAGGACTTCAAAGAAGTAAAGTTGAAAGCAAATCAGTTCTTCAGATATAGAAATTACAAGTGAGTACAAAGAGAACAGTGAGTGATGGAACTTTGGGGAGAGGTGGGTGGGTGGGTGGCAGATAGTGTGAGTGTGAGAATATTTGAGATGCGGGAGATTGACATTGGGGGGTTGTCTAGAAAACCTAAGATGTTGGTATAAAAAATTGAGAACAGGAGGTCTCAGCAGGGATTGGGAGGCTGGGGTCTAGGGATGTTCCATCACAGATGCTGCTGGACTTAATCTGGAATAATCTTCTGAAGAACAAAATACACCCCCATGTTCAAAAACTTCCAATAGCTTCCTTTTGTACTTAGTATAGCATTAAAATTCTTCAGCAGTTACACAGGTACTGCTAAGTGAAAATAGCAAAATGTAGGGAAATGCACAAAAATGGAATAGCATTAAAAACAAAGACAATAAAAACTGCTTCTTGTATGTATGTGTATTCTACATGAGCAGTTTACCCAAGGGCACCACTGTCGATGACGACACTAAATTAAAACCTCCCCCAAAGCCTGTCCCCGGTCCTCTACAAGCCCCACTCTGGCATATGGTGCTGCTCCAGGGGGAGACAGGGATAATTGCTGGAAGCAGAGGGGGTCCAATGAGGAGCAGTTGTGATCCCACCAGCCACCTGGATGAAGCAATTAAATGATCGAGTGAGTGAATAGTAACAAGATGCCAAAGGGATGAAAACTGACTTGGGTGAAGGGAAAATGAGGTCATCTCCCTCATTCCTAAAAACCAAGGTGAATGTTAAGGGCAGACCCTTCTCCTTATCCCATGTTTCCTCCTTGGCTCATAGCAGAGAGGACAACTCTCTGCTCTTATGGGAGGGAGGCTGCCAAACTCTCTCGACTCCTCAGTCCTCCCCAAGAAAGTGAAAGTCATTCAGTTGTGTCTGACTCTTTGCGACCCCATGGACTGTATAGTCCATGGAATTCTCCAGGCCAGAATACTGGAGTGGGTAGCCTTTCCTTTCTCCAGGGGATCTTCCCAACCCAGGGATTGAACCCAGGTCTCCTGCATTGCAGGTGGATTCTTTACCAGCTGAGCCACAAGGGACGCCTGAGAATACTGGAGTGGGTAGCCTATCCCTTCTGCAGTGGATCTTCCCAACCCAGGAATCGAACCAGGGTCTCCTGCATTGCAGGCAGATTCTTTACCAACTGAGCTTTCAGGGAAGCCCCCCAGATAATTAGATAGTTAGGAAGGACTAACACAACTGATCAGAGAGCAACACCTACTGGATGGATCCCAGTTTACTGAAGGGCAAGGCCTCAGAGGTTGTTAGGACCACTGTGCAAATTTCCTCTTTGAACACACCCCAGACACCTCTCTCCTGTCTTCCATGTCCCATAAACCTACTGGCCTCACACTTCTACAGTTGGATGGCAGCTCAAGTTTCAAGCAGGAAGACTAGGAAGCTCTGCTGGCCCCAGGCCATGTTCTCATTCAATGTGTAACTGGACACTCAGTTTAGGAAGTGTTTAGGGGAGTTGGACAGCTACCAATACAAAGGGAACCGTGTGCTTTGTGGAGGAACCCATCATTCAGAATCCTGGAATAGGAGAGAAGAGATTGGTAGGATCTGGCCACCATGAGAGTCTTAAACAGTGAAGAAAACCCATAGGTCACACAAAGCAAGTAGCAAAGCAGTCTGTGTACATACAAGAGCCTCAGGCACCCCTCTATCTCCTGCCAACCTCATCACCACCACCGTGAGGTTCTTGCTTTTATCCCCATTTCATATATGATTAGGGCAGACTCAGACAGCTATGGATGGAATGTTTGTGTCTCCCCTGAATTCTTACATTAACACCTAATCCACAATGTGATGGTATTAAGAGGTGGGGCCCTTGGATGTGATTAGGTCATGAGGGCAGAGCTTTCATGAATGTGGGTGGTGCCCTTATGAAAGAGACACCCAGAGTGCTCTACCCCCTCCAGCCACTGGAAGACACGGTGAAAAGATGAAAGTTTATGAATCAGGATGAGGGCTATCACCAGACACCAAATCTGCCAGCACCAGGAGCTTGGACTGCTCAGACTCCAAAACTGTAAGAAATGAATTTCTGTTCTTAAGCCACTCAGTCTATGATACTTGTTAATAGCAGCCCAAACAGACAGAAATGTATAGAGTTAAAATAACAGGGAACTATATTCAATATCCTGTGATAAACCATAATGGAAAAGAATATTTAAAAGAATGTATATATATATCTCTGAGTCACTTTGCTGTACAGCAGTGATTGGCACCACACTATAAATCAACTACACGTCAATAAAAAAAAATTTTAATAACTATTCATGGCACCAGCTGGCTCCGGAGGGCTCTTAATCACTGAACTATTCTACATCTTTAACTATATGAAGAAATACTGTAATTGTTTTCTTACTAATATAAGCTGAAAGAGAAAGTCACCAAACCAAGAATGCCCAGTAGCTCCTCTAAACCAAAGACAGGCAGGAAATCACAAAGAAAGCAATGTGGGGGAGTGGAGAGAGTTCAGAGTTTAATCCCAGAAGACCTGGGTTCAAGTCTAAACTCTACCATGAAACAGCAGCTGCTTCATCAGGGGAAACTGCATGTCCTACAAGGCTCAGACAAGATCATACATGACAGCACACTGTACATACATTATGTTGGAACAAGTATTTACAGCACGGTAGTTACAGTTGTCACAGGTCAACAACTTTGAGCTGATTCAGTGATTCTTCGTTCAGGGTGATTTTGTCTCCCACGGGACACTGGGAGACGTCTGGAGACATTTATGGTTGTCGCAACTTGGGGGAGGGGACACTGCTGACATCTAGTGGGTAGAGGCCAGGGATGCTAATGCTGAACATTCTAGAACGTGCAAGACAGCCCCCGAAACAAAGCCCGAAATGTCAATAGTGCCAAGGCTGAGAAACACTGGTTTGGAATGCATTCATGTGTCATAGCAAATCAGGAACAGAGGTGGTGCTCCATACACATTTGTTGAATATATGAAGAGAGAAACAAAGGATGATCAAACCTTACAATGTGGCTAATCTGAGCAAGCAATGTTAGGATAAGTAAACAAGATATAAATAGGCCAGGATGACTGAAGGTAAGCAACATCCTTGGAACTTGAAGTGCGGTTCATGGTCCAACCTCAGCCTCACTTAGGCACCTGTCAGAAAGAATCCCAGAGGCTACCTAAAGCTACTGAATCAGACTCTGCACTATAACAAGGTCCTGGTGATCTGTAGGCTTGTTAAAGCTTGAAAAACACTCTCCAAGAGTCTATGCTTAATGGCAGGTTAATTTCCAATAGCAGCCCTAGAATCTGCCTGCGAGTGCAGGAGACACAGGTTCGATCATTGGGTCAGGAAGATCCCCTGGAGAAGGGAATGGCAACCCACTTCAATATTCTTGCCTGGGAAATCCCACGGAGAGAGGAGCCTGGTAGGCTATAGTTCATGGGGTTGCAAAGAGTCAGACACGACTGAGTGTGCACACACACACATTCCAACTGCTGTGTGCAGAAGCTAAGATGTCTTTAAGATGAGCCCAGCTGGAGCATGCCTCTTGAATGTAACCCAGCTCCATCCACAGGTGGCCTTTCCACCTGGATACTCTCCATTTGGATAACAGAGAGCGCGTCCCCAGGCCCATTAGCAAATCTTCTCACTTTGTTCACAAGTACAGTGCTGAATATAATGAAATATGGCACATTATCAATACCCCCTATGCAGAAACTGCACACGACGCCAAAGCTGGAGGATTCTTTGAAGGGGAAAAGAAAACGCTATCGCAACTTTTATTTGGAGCTTGATTGCTTCATTGCTCCTTGCCCTCAAGTGAAGGGGCAGCCAAGAAAAATACATTCTGTGTGACACTGTGAGCTTGGAGAATGTTCTGAATGCCGCTCAGTCTGTGACTTGTTCCACTGAGAGGGGAAAAGAAGGCCCTGCATCAGCTCCAAAGCCAAGCATTTTCTCCAATCAGGATTCTCCAATTCCTTCTTCAAAGAACAAGAGGTCGTAAGAACTCAGATTTATCCAGCATTGACTAAGTGTCATGGTGCTCTTCGAAGTATTTCACCTATATAAGCTCATTTAATACTTACACACCCTGTGAGGTAGTAGCTCTCAATATCCCCATTTCATAGATGAGGAAACTTCAGCACTGAGAAGTTAAGTAACTTTCCCAGGGTCAGATATCGAGGAAGCAGTAAAGCCAAGATTTGAACCTACGACATCTGGCTTCAGAGTCACTGCTCATAAGCCCTCCACCATCCTGTTTACACTCAACTGTGTATTAAGGACTCTCAGAGGATTTTATAAGAATCAATAAGATGACATTTCTGCCCTGATGGAATATCCAGTCTGGTGAAGGGAGATAGTTAAACAGATAAAACACACCATACTAGGCACTTGAAGAAAAATGCACTCTTTTCTCTCTTTGGCACCATGACATCCCTCCTTATTTTCTGTCTTTATTCTAATTAGACTCAATGTTTTAGAATCACAAGACAGGTTGCAACATACAAGTTACCTTCTAGATGGTGACTGAATAATGGTTGAGTGAATGAATGAATAAAGTAAATTCACAAGTGAATGTGGTCCCATAGTGAGGTTTTGAAAAAATAATGCTCTATGAATGACTATGACTCTTACAGCCAATATCTGTGGGTTTATCTTTCCTGTCCAGCACTATCTCCCAACCCCCACCCTTACTTGTGGAATCACCCTTTGCCCCAACTCTATCTGTACAGTTCCCACTGGAGCTGCCAGGACCTGGCGTTGCAGGACTCTTTGCCTTAGTTGACAGCCCAGTGGTGAGCTCCTAGAATGAGCTGAGCCAACCAGTTCCAATCCTTAGAAATTCTGGAATCAAGAAAAAGGAAATCAGAAATGCTCTCCCTAGGTTGTTAAAACTGTGTGAGGGGGAAGGAAAAAATGGGATCTTCTGGCATCTACTTTTCAATGACAGGGAGAAGACTTGCCTGCAATAAGAGGGCTGCATAAACTTTATGCTAATGTGCAGCCCAGAGGCAAAGATGAGAGATGGACAGAAATTACTTCTGACATCGTTCAAGTCGCTATTTCCACACACTTAACCTCTCTGAGCTTTCGTTTTCTTTCTGTAAAATAAGGAGGGGGAAATTACATCCTAAAAGGCTAGGTATCACCACTGTTCAAGGAAGAAGGGGCTGGCTCCAACCAGGCAATGTCTGAGCAACGTTGACCCTCCCTCCCATAATCATCCTCACAGCCCCAACCACCAGAAAGCAATGCCAGTCGAGAGAATCCAGTTCCTTTTGTTCCTGAGTTCTATCAAACTCCTCCTGATAAACATGCACAGGTAAATATGCAGAAAGGATTGTCCCGACAGGCAGCAGTTTGTCTCAGAGGAATCTCATGTTACTCATGAATAAAAAGGCGATATAAGTTTACACCACTGGTTTCCTGTTTTGGGACACCATGAACCATGTTTCAGGGTCTGCTCACCTGGAAGGGCTCAGCATTCAAATTCTGCTCTTGTAGGGCTGCAAGCCCATGCCCACTTGATTCTCACCAAACATCTGGCCCAAACAAGGTGGTTTCCCATGCTCATGACTAAGTTACACTGCTCCTTGATGAAACAGCACAGTAGCATCATTGAGTTCCGACCACAGTACCAAGGGTAGAAACAGCCTCTAAAATTCCCTATACCCATAGTTTCACACTTTTCTCTGAGGAACCTCAAAGGTCACCTGGGGAGAAGGAGGGAGGTTAAATGTGATGGTCCTTGTTCTATTGCAGCTCTACTCAGATGTGATATAAATCTGTGGGTTTTGCACATACTAAGGTTCTCCAGAGAAACAGAACCAAAAGAAGATAGATGGATGGATGGATGGATAGATAGAAAGATGAGGAGATTTACTATAAGAATTGGCTCAAGTGGTTGTGGAGACCGAGAAGTCCTACAATTTGCCATCTGGAAGCTGGGAAACCAAGAAATCCAGTGGTGTATTCAGTGCAGGTCTAAAGGCTTAAGAATCAGAAGAGCTTATGGTGTAAATCCCTGTCTGAGCCTGGACGTCTGAGAACCAGGAAAGATGGCTGCCTTAGCTAAAACAAGATTAATTTGCCCTTCCTTCACATTTCTGTTCTATTTGGGGCCACCGTAGTTTGGATGATGCCCACCACGTTGGTGAGGAAGATCTTTACTCGACCTTCTGATTCAGATGCCAATCTCTTCCACTGACATCCTCACACAGACACCCAGAAATAATGTTTACTAGCTCTCTGGGTATCCTTTAACCCGGTCAAGTTGACACATAAAACTAGGCATCAACATACCAGGTGACATTGTGACATTCTATTTTATTTAAAATGAAAAAGGCAATAATGCCCCACTAAACCAATGTCATGATCTCTTCATGGGTCCCAAACTGATGTTCAAAAAACACTGTTCTGACATGCCCACAAAGCACCTCCTGGTTTGGATTGGCTTAAGTTCGTTACATCAAAGTTTGCAAACTGGTTCCTACCAGTTGGCGAGGGACACATTTATTCTGAGCCTCACATAGTTGGCCAGCATGATGTTTAAAAAATATATAATTTCCAAAAGCTTTAGATGGAGACATGTACATTCTAGGATTCTAGGCTAGAAGGGGTAAAGGTAGAGGGACAGGAAATAAACAGAAGGTGGTACAACACGGGATCTACAGGTCCACGTAGCTACAACCGGCTAGAGTTGCGTAGCAGCCAATGAGTTATAGGGACCATCTCCCTTCCTGTTGACCAAGGTTCCTTTTGCTTATGGCAACTCCACTAACATGAAAAAAGATGTCTGAGTTTGCTCTCTCCACGATAGGTCTTCCCTCAAAATACCAGTCTGAACAGGAAGCAATTCCAAGACCACAAGGGCTCACCCCAAGGTCACCAAGCCCTTTCACGTGTCAAACCTCTTTCTGTAAATACCTCCTCACCATAGATTCTGCAAGTACAGCCAGCTCTCCTTTTTTTAAATACCCTTTGCTAAGATGCAGGTCAGTGTAATTTTCCAAAAGGTTAGGCGGAGTGACTGCTCAGAGAGGGCTCGCTTATTATTTCAAATGCCACTCGTCCCATTCGCTAACATTCCCTGAGTTATTTACAACTCGATTCCTGCCATACCTGCCAGAGTGCCTGACCTGCCCTCCCCCTCCCCCTTCCCTCATCATCTCTCCAGCCCTGAAATTGAAGCTGGTGGCTACAGGGCAGTGCCTTCCTGAGCCAGGGAGGCCTTTAACCTAAGTTAGAGAAGCCACTGTAATGGGTAATTTTTCTCCAAGTCATGCTTAAAAGTCATGAGCAAAATTCACATACTTTGAGGCACACAAGGGGCTGTCAACTGTCTCCATGCGGCTTCTAATGTTTATTCCATTTTCATTTTGCTCAGCCAGATAAACAAGTCAGTACTAATGTTTAAAACTAACAAGCCTCAAAAAACATTTTCTTTAATGCCTGTTAAATATGTGGGGCATTGCTTTGGGTCAATAATTTCAGCTAAATTTTGAGGATACAATATCCATCCACAAGCCTGCTGAAGTTATAACAAAAATGAAAATGAGGGTAACATTAAGATCTATCATTTCTTCAGTATCTGCTTTGTGCCAACTTGATGCAAGTTTAGCTCTTTGCTAAGTAGATAGAGAAATGGATAGATATAGTTATTTAACTCAGAACGTCTATGCAAGTTAGGTGTCAGAGAGCTATGTCCTTTTTACAAATAAGGAAGCCAGGTCTCAGAGAGCTTCAGTGGTTTTCCCATGGGTACTCAGTCTTTATTGGAGCCAGGATTGGATTTCCAGACTGTCTGAATTTTCTACCCCACCCAGTGCTTCACCATTGTAATTATACCAAGAAGCACCTCCCTGTAACCAGCATCTATGCCCATATATAAATCAAAGCACCAAGATTACTCAGTAAGAAAACTGTGAATATTCTGTATCGTTGTGAATTTTCTTTTGGTCTGAAGCTAGAGTGGACCCAGCTTTCTTTCTCCCACAGGATCCAGGGAATCTTGGTCTAACAGCCTAGAGTGGTTGAACGCCTTGGCACTGGAATCAGATTAACTGAGACTGGAATCCTGCCTCTCCTGTATTAGCTATTGGATGTTGGGCAAGTCATTTAATCTGTCTGAGCATCAGTTTCCTCATCTTAAAAGAAAGGGGACACAAATAATACCTACATCACAGGGCTCAGATGGTAAAGAATCTGCCTGCAATGCAGGAGACCCGGGTTCGATCACTGGGTCAGGAAGATCCTCTGGAAAAGGAAATGGCTACCCACTCCAGTATTCTTGCGTAGAGGATTCCATGGACAGAGGAGACTGGTGGTCTATAGTCCATGGGGTCGCAAGGAGGCAGACACGACTGAGCGACTAACATACATAGTGTTACGATGGGAGAAAAATGTGGTATGTGTATAAAGCACATAACCCTGTGGCTGGAGCTGTGATAAATAAACGTAGATACTGTCATAATTAGCCATCTGGAGGTGATTCCTGAGCAGCTATTAGAGCCATAAATAAGAATTTTTCAGAACAGAACATGAGAGTTTTACTTCTGGAACAAATAACTACCTTCATCCCATCTCTTATACTCTAACCCCATCCACCAGCAGCAATGACACTACCTCCTCCTGGGCAAAGAGAAGCTGTCAGCCAGGTTCTGAAAAGCAGGCAACCGAAAGGCAGCCCTCAATAGTCCCAGACTGTGTGTTTCCCAGACTTGTTCTCAGACGTGCCACCTTCTCCCCTGGGCATCAGTTCTGGGACCCTCCGCTTCTCAGTCTGTATGACTAAGAATCTCTAAACTGCACTAGACTTACTCGTGGGTTCTAAGGATAAGTTTACTAATTTTTTTCTGTCTCTTCTTCCTTCCCCCTTCCTCTCTCTGCTTCTGCTTCTACTTTACCTTGAATGCGCCCTTTTCACTTTTTTTCTCCAGGGTAATCAGTCTGCATTTTGACCTGTGATTTCTCAGGTCTGTCTAATGTTATCTGCTTCTCCATCCGGGTTCAGTACCCCTCGTAGGCTGGAAGAAAGAACTTGAACTCTCCCATCCCATTAAACATCTTCTTGTCATGATGCTCCATATGCATCAGGTCTATGTTAGTTTTCTAGGCCTGCCGTAACAAATGACCACAAGCATGGTGGCTTAAACTAACAGACATGCATTCTCACACAGCTCTGGAGGCCAGAAGTCCAAAGTCAAGATGTCTGCAGGGCCATATTTCCTCCAAAGTTTCTAAGGAAGAATCCTTCCTTGCCTCTTCCAGCTTCTGGAGAGTCCAGCATTCCTTGGCTTGTGGCAGCATAACTTCCCCAAGCTTTGTGGTGTCCTTTCTCCTTCTATCTCTTAAAAGGATACACACCATTGGATTTAGGGACCATCTTAATCCAGGATGAGTCCCAACTCAACATCCTTAACTTGGTCACTTCTGCAAAGACTTTTTTCCAAATAAGGTCTATTCACATGTTCCAGCTGGACATGTTTTGTGGGGGATCACCAATTTAAGCCATTCCTTGATACTAATGAGCCCAATGAAGCTTGTGACATGATAATACCCTCCTTTCACCTCTCTCCTTTATGAAAACAATGTCAAGACCTGGAGAAAAACCTTCCTTTTTATTACACAAGCCAGATCTTTCCACTCACTTCCTCTGAGTCCACACTTTGCAGAAACCTAACGCTGCTGGAGCAGGTTGTGTGGGTGATGTTGGGAGATGAAATAGAACTCCAGGACGATAAAGGCGATCCTTGTCTCCTCTCTGAGTCAGTCAGCTTCCTGAAAGATCACAGTGTGGAGACACAGGTCAGCCCACTGTTCACTCTCTCCAGTGAGACAGAGTCTGAGGAACAGGAAGACATTTTTTGTTGTTCAGTCACTCGGTCATATCGACTCCTTGCAAACCCATGGACTGCAGCATGCCAGGCTTCCCCATCCTTCACTATCTTCTGGAATTTGCTCAAACTGATGTCCATTGAGTCGATGATATCATCCAACCATCTCATCCTCTGTCGTCCCTTCTCCTCCTGCTCTCAGTCTCTCCAAGGATCAGGGTCTTTTCCAACGAGCCAGCTCTTCGCATCAGGTAGCCAAAGTATTGGAGCTTCAGCTTCAGCATCGGTCTTCCCAATGAAGATTCAGGGTTGATTTCCTTTAGACTTGACTGATTTGGTCTCCTTGCTGTCCAAGGAACACTCAAGAGTCTTCCCCAGCACCATTAGCACTTTCCAAAATCTGTTTCCATCATGGTTTCAAATTTTCTATTTTCAGACAAATTTAAGAAGTGCTGAGTAGATAAATTCAGACAAGTTTCCCCATTACAGAACTTGCCAGAGCTCTCAATTCAGTAAACAATGAATAAAGGTAGAAATAATTGGTGGTATTTCCCAAACTTATGGCCCAGAGAACCCCTTTACTTAAAAGGCATCTCATAGCCCTAATGTTCTTCCAAAGATACAGTGGGAGATACTGGTAAAATTCATTCTATTCAATTAAGTTGCTATCAAACCATTATTATATTAAAACCACAGTAAGTTACTGTTTCATACCCTCTTGGATGACTACAACCAAAAGAAAGACAATAACTAGTGTTTGTAGGAACTTGGACCAGCGAGAACCCTTCGATCTTTCTGATGGGAATGTAAAGTTGTGCAGCTGCTTTGGAAAAAAGGTTTAGCCATTTTTCAAAGGTCAAATTTATCATATATGCCAACAATTTCACCTTTAGAAAACACACGGCCATAGTGAATGTTCATAGCAGCAGTATTCATAATAACCCAAACCTGAAAACAACCCCAAAATTCATCAACAGATGAATGGATAAATAAAATGTAGAGCTGTACAATGAATTATTTTCCAACAATTTTGAAAAATGAAATATTAATACATGCTACAACATGGATGAACTGCAAATACATTTTGCTCAGTGAAAGTAGGCACAAAAGACCACACATTGTATAATTCTGCTTATAAAGAAATGAAAAACAAGGCAAACATATAGGGACCGAGAGTAGATTTAGTGGCTGCCAAGATCTGTGTTAGGATTAGGGGCTAATTGTTAATGGGTATGAGGGTTTCTACTGAAATGATGCAAAGTTTGTGAAACTGAATTGTAGTGATAGCTGCACGACTCAGTAAATTTGCTAAAAAACATCATTAAATTGTGCACTTAATATAGGTGAATTTTATAGTATGTAAATTATGCCTCAATAAAGTTGTTTTTAAAAGTCTGTCACTGATTAATGAAATAAAATTTTATTAAGATGAAAAAAAATGCCTGTCAAGCTATATGCACAGCCTTATGCTTGCTCAAACAAAGACACTGAGCAAAAGTTTTTACAGTAATGAAGGATAAAGTTTCAGGTGTGAAGTTTTTCATTGCACTTCAGAAAGTTGCCTGGAAAATTCCATAGGCAGAGGAGGTTGGTAGGCTACAGTCCATGGGGCTGCGAAGTCGAACACAACTGAGTGACTTCACTTTCCTTCTTTCTTTCGGAAAGTTGAGCAATTTGTGCATGGTACCTACGTTGCGGGTTGTGTTTGGAAGGACACAATGAAGTCTCTTTTATTGAAGGCTGTGTTCCATGTAGAGGTACTTGCAAACTGGAAACACTTGTGATAAAGCCCCACTTGAACACTCTACACTCAACAAAACAAGACCCAGCCCATAGAATTTATTTAAATGGTGGAACTGATTAGAATTCCAGGACCAGTGTGATAGAAGTTCTAAGAGAGAGGGACTGGGCTCTTTGATCTGCCTGGTTGCACCCTGACTTCTTTCTAATTAGCAAAGCTTTTGAGGCTGACTGATAAGCATTCTGGGCATTGCACATGTCTGGCCACTGACTAATTAATTAATTTTTGACTTTGAGCAGTGACACTTAATTTGAAAACTTTCTACCATCCACAGATGAATGTGGAAAAGTAGGGCAAAGATTTAAAAATATGCTAAAGGTGCCATTTCAAATCCAGTTGATTTGCAAGGGGGCAAGATGGGTCAGTGCGTTAAATAAAGAGATGGATTCTTGGAGGAAAAGCTGAGGGAGGGTGTGCTAGGCCAGCTCTGCACCCACTTTGCTGTGCATTTGGGCTTAGCCATGTACCCTATCTGCTTATTTGAAAAGTAGGGGTCTCCTTGACATCCTCATTTATTAAGGGACTGTGTGCACTGCCCATAAGAGAAAAGGGACAGAGAACAAAAATGACTCTCAGAAAGCGTATTAGGAGAATAGACAAAGCTTATGAATTAAAACACAGGCTCTGAGAAAAATACTGCCCAGGTCAAGGGTCTGCAAACTATACCCCGAGGGCTAAATCCAATCTTCCACTTGTCTTTTGTGAATAAAGTTTTATTGGAACACAGTCACACCCATTTGTGTATCCATTGTCTTTGGTTGTCTTCCTGCTACTGTGGCAGAGCTGAGTGGGTACAACAGAGACGGTGTGACTGCAAAGTAGAACGTGTTTACTCTCTGATTCTCCATAGAAAATGCAATCAAATTCCCAGTTGAGTTGGAGTCAGCTTTATACTTTTTTGGTATGACTGAAGAACACTGGGAACTCTTTTTATCTTAAAAGACCTCTTTTTTTCTTACAAGGGAGCTAATATTCTTTGAGCACCTCTGTGTGCCTGATACTAGGCTCCTTTCTTAAAGATTAGCTTCACTGCACATCTTTGAGGCGGAGATTAACATGGTCATGTTTCAAAGGAGGACATTGAGGCTCAGAAAGGAAATCACTTGCCTGTAAGTTACAGAGCTGGTGTTTGAAACCAGACCAACTTGTCTCCAACATCGTAGCATGATGTCTCTCCAGTATGTTAACATTAAAGCAAATGTTTTGGCAAGAGGCTCCCTCAGTCATTCCCTTTTAAAGGGTCAAAGAGCTTTGGGAGCAAATTTTAGAGGGATGTATTTGATTAGATTTATTCAGTCAAATCTGTGCCAACTCTTATTTTTTAACCTTGGAGAGAATTCCCTCTACTAACGTCCCTCTTGAAGCAGAATCAAGATTATGCCATACAATTTTAACAAATCTTTACCAAATTGGGAGGACTTCAAAATTTTTCACAGAGAGGAACTCATGCCTGCCACTAGAATCACAGCCTCTCTAGTGAAAATCCTACAAATGGAGCTCCTACTCTGCCCAGCCGCAGACGCAAAGGAGCCCCCTCTTCAGCCCAAGGCCTTCTCAATTTCCACCCCAGGATGCTGATCATGGGACAGACCCTTCCTTCAGAAGAAATCCCTACTTCAACCACACAACAGGCTCCACCCTCAAAGGTCCAGACAAGGCATAAAACAACTTCACAGCATACTTCTAAATGTCTGGGGTTAGTCACTAAGCTGGAAAGGCTATACCAAGGCCAGTCTACTCATGTTCAAAATCCTTTCTCCAGCTTGAGGAAAAGAGATCAGGCTTGATCAGACTGCCCTTCGGGAGGGATTCTGGAGCCCTGATCACCTCTAAACAAATGTGGAAAAGAAACACATACTTCTTAGGAGCAAATAGTAAGTTTTTAGTATCATCCAACCTAAATCCATTTTTTTCTAAGAGAGGAGCAAGTTTCCTCTAACCCTACAGAAGGATCTTAAACACAATCTTAACTTCCATCACTAAATAGAACTCTGAGCATTTCAGGCCTCAGTATTTAATAGCGAGCAAGGTGGACAAAGGTCCATAGAATCAAAGCATAATTTTTCCAGTAGTCATATATAGACGTGAGAGTTGAATCATAAAGAAGGCTGAGCATCAGAGAATTTATGTTTTTCAACTGTGATGTTGGAGAAGGCTCTTGAGAGTCCTATGGACTGCAAGGAGATCAAACCAGTCCATCCTAAAGGAAATCAACCCTGAATATTCATTGGAAGGACTGATGCTGAAGCTGAAGTTCCAGTACTTTGGCCACCTGATGTGAAGAACTGACACATTGGAAAAGACCCTGATGCTAGCAAAGATTGAGGGCAAGAAGAGATGGGGGCAACAGAGGATGAGATGGTGGGATGGTGTCACTGACTCAATGGACTTCAGTTTGAGCAAACTCCGGTAGATAGTGAAGGACATGGAAGCCCGTCGTGCTGCAGTTCATGGGGTCACAAAGAGGCAGCCACAACTTATCAACTAAACCACAACAACAAAGGTCACTTAGAGCTCATATGGCATCTTTGTGCAAATTAGAAAGCAGCTGCCTCATCCCTGCAGATGCGCCATGTGACAGGTGCACTGTGTCTGATGGTCAGAGCTGAGCCATGCCCTCCTCTAGGGGGACGTACCTCACATTAGCGCTCAGGGCTGGACAAAGAGATCACAGGCTGGACTTCAGTGTTACCGCTGTGCAGTAAGCAACTTGCACAGCCATCCGTGACTCTTCCTGGGCTTTCTTGAAGAATACTCAGCCATTTTCCTTTATATCTGTTTCACTACTGAGCCCATTCCAATGATTTTTTTTTTAATAAATAGAGAACATCTGGAAAAAGCTTACTTAATAGCCACATCTAGAGGGGGAAAAATGGTGGGATTTACAACAAAATAATTCAGAAGCCCTGAGTTGAATTCACAACTCAGCCAGTTGCCAGCTGTGTGATCTTAGACAAGTCCCTTGGCCTCCCTGAGGGTTTCGTCTGTCAGTTGGAAGCATTAATAACAACACTACCAAGATCTCAAAGATGTTTAAAATCTCTAAGTGGAAAATATAGAATGACTCAGGAAACCTAAAGCACTCTGTAGATATTAAGCAGTAACCACATATAAAGGCAGAAACAGCACATGAAATCATTCATGCTTCCATCGAAAGCCATTCTTTCCATTCCTGCTGCTTCTGGCTACAGTCTTCTTCCAGCAAAATCTGAGAAGGGCCATTAGTTGTCCCTGGTTTCCAAAAAGGTCATCCAAGCAATAAAGCGTTTCCCGTGTGGAAGGTAATGAGCTCTCGAAGTCTTTCCATCCCACCTGATCAATCAGACTAAGCACTGAACACTCCCATCCCTAAAGTACATAAAACTAAATTGTATGTATGCCTTACTATTATGGACCAGTAATGCACTGCTTTCAGAGCTGGTCACACGAGCTGAGGAGTCATCAAATTTTTTCAAGTCACCACCCTGACTGATGATAAGATGTTTGACTATGATTTTTAATTCTTGAGAAAACAACACAAAATGAAAGTATGATATCAGCATCTGCGTGGCCCATCAGGGTTATCTAAAGTCTTCCATGGAATCCGTTGCAACTGGGCTGCTTGGTCCAGGCCTTTCCACTGCTGTATCCACAATCCAGCCTCATCGACTGGGCTGGATGCAAGTATCAAACACAAGGCCCATTTTTCTTTGTCAGAGGCTCCCTGTGCAAGGAGATGTTAGACATCTCAGCAACCCACCCAAGCATAGATGCGTACCCCTTTCCTCCTCTCCTGGAAGACAAGTTATTAAAAAGATGTATTTTTGAAAGCCGCCTTCTCTGCATGTACCGTCAACATCAGCAAATAAAGGGGGAGGGATGAAAAGGCAATGCGAGGGCCATTCAAAGGCAGGGGGTGGGGGGGTGCCTCCCAGAGCACAGTTTAAGAAATAATCAATGCCTCTGTCAGAGGCAGTGATAAGACATGCTGAGCTTATCAAAAACTGAAGTTCTGATGACAGAGTTCACATGTGGCTGGAAGATAAGAGAGGCCGCCTTCTTCTCTCCCTCTTTTCTCTACCCAAAGACCCTGTTTTAATTTCCCACTCTGGAAGTTCCGTTTTCTGTCCCAATGGAGACCATAGAGCCTCGTTCAAC
The DNA here is from genome assembly GCF_016772045.2 of Ovis aries. NCBI lineage: Eukaryota > Metazoa > Chordata > Mammalia > Artiodactyla > Bovidae > Ovis > Ovis aries. Next base: position 15,491,449 of record NC_056077.1, on the reverse strand, counting down.
TCCCTCTCTAATCTCACTGTGAATGTTTCCAGGAGACTGTGATTAGCAGATGTCCACTTCAGTGCTATTTGGGGAAGTTTTGTATGAGTGGTGCTGGAGATCCAAATACAGCTGAAGGTTCCAGAAACACTCTGAGCACCAGAGAGAGGAAGAGGAAGGGCAATAAGCTGGAGGCTGAGAACCATATATATTCATCTGGGCTCTACCACAAATATGCTTTGTGACCTTACATTGGTCACGTCATCTCCCCAGACAGGAATTTCTACCTCTATAAGACGGAAGGAGATGGACTGTGTTCTCTAGAATCTTCTCACTAGGGATTTCCACAGTGGTTCAGTGGCTAAGACTCCGCACTCTCAATGCAGCGGGCCCAGAGTTTGATCCTTGGTCAGGGAACTAGATCCCTCATGCCGCAAATGAGCTGTCATGCTGCAACTCAAGATCCTGCATGCTGCTGCTAAGATGCAGCACAGCCAGGTACAGAAATAAATAAATATTTTAAAAGAAGAATGTTTTCATCTAGAAAAGATTCTTCACCTTCACCCCCGCTCTCTGGGAACAAGGCTCGGAGGCTGCAAAGTAGCAAACCCGAGGCCACGGCCTTCACCCCTCTGCTCGGCACTGCATAAGCCATCTCATGACGAAATGCCGTAGACTGGGTGGCTTTCACAACAGAGATTTAATTCTCACAGTTCTGGAGGCTGGGAAGTCAAAGACCATAGTGCCAACAGATTCAGTTCTTGGCCCACTTCCGGTGTCACAGACATCCCCACCTGTCTCACTGTGTGCTCACATGATGGAGAGAGAGAGAGAGGGAAGAAACTCTGGTGCTTCTTTCTTTTCTTATAAGAGCACTAATCCTATCATGGGGGTTCCACCTCATGACCTCATTTCAGCTTCCTCCTAATACCTTATTACCTCCTAAATTACCTCCTCATTACCTCCTAAAACAACCCACTGGTAATTAGGGCTTCAAGATATGAATTTGGGAAGGAGACCATGTTCAGTTCATAACTGGTACCAAAGTTCTTGCAAGAGAACCAGAATCCATGACAAAGTGGAAGGTCATCTGGGTATCTCTCCCCTCCTCCCTCCAGTTCATCAGGTTCTTTCTCTGCTACCCCGCCCCTTCCCCCAGCAAGGCCATGTTGACCCCTTTGATTATCCCTGAGCCATGAAGATATCCTTGGACCTTATCCTAACTTCAATCTGTTTTATTTTAACTTGACCCACAACCAAAACCAATTTCTGTCCCCTTTTTCCAAAACTGAGATGAAACTAATCCATTCCAAGAAAATAGATTTCTCTTGGTTTCCCTACCAAAAGTCCTCTGGCATTCAACCTTGATTAACAGAAGTGGTTGCCTGGCTTTTAGAAGGACCCAGAGGCCATGTCTGGGCTGAAATGAAGAGAGCTGTGATTGATTAGTGATGTCTGCCAGGGCAGGAGAGCAATGACGCAGTGCAGGCTTGCATCCCTGACACCCAGAGGCTAAAGCAGTAGTTTCCAACAGGATAGTCTAGAATGCTGATTTAAGGACAGGTTTCTAGACCCCACACCAGAAATCCTGATGTGGTGAGTCTATGGCGCAGAGCTTGTGTGCCTAGCTGTAAAACTGCCCCTACCTGATTTTGATGTAAATCAAAGTCCACATGGCAAAAACTGGGAGCGAGGTGAAGAGATAGAAATGTGAATTAGATTCACTACAGTAATCATCTCACTTATGCATATGTGTACATATACAGAACATCATGTTGTACACCTTAAAATACATACAAGTAATTACATAAATGTGTGCGTGCTTAGTCGCTTCAGTCGTATCCAACTCTTTGTGAGCCTATGGACTGCAGCCCACCAGGCTCCTCTGTCCATGGGATTCTTCAGGCAAGAACACTGGAGCAGGTTGCCATTTCCTCCTCTAGGGGATCTTCCCGACCCAGGGATCAAAGCAGAGTCTGTTGTATCTCCTGAATTGCAGGCAGATCCTTTACCAATGAGTCACTGGAGAAGCCCCAATTGTATAAATAAATGGAGTTAATTTCAGGCACGAACTTTGTGGGGGACCATATCTTTGTCAGTGTTAAACACATAATGGAGATAATGTTTTCTTTAAATTCCCTTCCCTCAAGACATGTAGCTCCAATTCTTTCTTCCATCCTACTCCACATTCCACTCATAACACGCATAATTTTGTGTATTTATATAGCATCTTTCACTTCTCAAAGCATTTATGCATTCAGACATCCTTTTGGAATTTACGAGAGATTTATCTGCTAGGAGAGAGAGGCAACAGCATTCTTCTCTTTTGGTAAATGAGATTCGCCCTTTGAAGACATGCCCAGAGAAGCATGCCACATCACACCAGGTTACAGTCAGACTGCCCTGCAGCATGCCACCAGCATCGCTTTGGCATGAGGATTAATTTAGGCTAGTTATTATTTTTAAAACTATTTGGCTGCACCAGGTCTTAGTTGCAGCACGTCGGACCTTTGTTGCTGCTTGTGGGATAGTTGAGTTCCAGAATGCGTGATCTTTTTTAGTTCTGGCACGTGAGCTCTTAGTTGCGGCTAAGAGTTGTGGTTCTAGTTCCCTGAGCAGGGATCAGACTCTGCCCCCTTACACTGGGAGCATGGAGCCTTAGCCACTGGACCACCAGGGAAGGCCCAAGACTGATTATTTTTAAGACGCCCCCCCAGACTCAGGAAGAACCTTTGACCTTCTCCTTACTGCCTAAAGGAATGTAGATAGAGGACCTGTGCCAGGAAGGAAGCGTCACCATATATCATGATAGTGTAAGAAATAAAACCTTAAAGTGACCCATTTTCAAGGACAGCTACCTTTTGAGCGACAGCTTGCTGATGTAACAGCTACAAGGGTTACAAAGCGGGAAAGTCTGGGCAAAGGAAGGGAGAGTAGAATGCTTAAGAGTTTTCACACAGGCTCATTCTATTGGTGAGCTCAAAACACAAGAGCGGGAATAAGTGCACAGGAAAGGGGGAAAAAAGACGTTAGGGCGGGGGCCAGCCCATAAAGACGAGGGGAATGAACTTAGGTGATGTTCGGAAAGAATGTTCACCCCATAGTACTCAACCAATAAGGAACTGGCGGAGGGACCTTGCATGCTAAAATATAAAATGCTTGTTGTAACTGCCATGGCTGTGCCTGCCCACCAGATGCGATCCTGTAAGACCATCATTAAAGCCTCGCTTCCCGCTGCACCTCGTGTCTCCAAGTCCATGCTTTGGGTTTGGGCCAGTGGGGTCTATTTTCCACAATAGTACAAAGCACGTGTGTGGGCAGGAAGGAACCTAGCCAAGTCTGTTTTAAAATTTCTTTCTGTGTCCCACTGTCTCTGCCCAACCCAGCAAACATTTGTTTACCAAACAAATTTGTTTATCAAACAAATGTTTTTCCATCTCCATATAAACTGCCTTTCTCCCTTTCAAAGTCAAAAACCGCTACCCCAACATCCCCTTCTGTCTTTAGCTAAAGACGGTATTTAAGGTGATGATTTCGGCCACTTCAGCAAGTTACCCAGTTTCCCAGGGTTCCTCCCATGCACACATGCTGTTCAACTTTGGTTTGGTTTTCTCCTGTTACTCTGTCTCATGTCAATTTAATCCTTAGACCAGCCAGAAGAACCCAAAAGAGCAGGGGAAAATGCCTTGTTTCCAACATGTCAGTTTTCACCCTGGAGCAAGCAGACTTCTCTGAGAAAACTGCCATTCAGATACTTTCCCTTGATGGGAAAGACAAACCAATTGAGTTTGCTGGGCTAGAGCCCATCAATGCTACTTAATTCTTGTCTCCTACTCATGGAGTCCCAACACTTGGGGCATATGGAAGTGAATGAACTATTTGATACAGTAATTCAAAGGTCAGGCTACTGTGTTCACAGACATAAATGTAAGATACAGCCTACCACACCTGAAGAGAAATCAGTTTGTTAAAAAAAAAAATTCTAAATCAGTGATTCTCACACTTGAGCGTGCATCAGAATCCCCTGGAAGGCTTGTTAAAATCTCCATGGCTGGACCCATCCTAGGGTTTCTGATTCAGCAGGCTTGAGAGTTTGCATTTCTTTTTTTTAAATTAATTTATTTTAGTCGGAGGATCATTACTTTATAGTATGTGATCATTTTTGCCATATATCAACATGAACCAGCCACAGGCATACAGGTGTCCCCCCAGTCCTGATGCCCACACCACACCTCCCTCCCCTTCCTATCGCTCTGGGTTGTCCCAGAGCACTGGATTTGGGTGCCCTGCTTCATGCACTGACCTTGCACTGGTCATCTGGTTTACATATGGCATAAATGGAACATTACTCAGCTATGAAAAGGAATGCACTTGAGTCAGTTCTCATGAAGTGGATGAACCTGAAGCCTATAAAACAGAGTGAAGTAGGTCAGCAAGAGAAAGACGAATACCGTATATTAAGGCACGTATATAGAATTTAGAAAGACAATACCAATGCTCCTACATGCAGGGGAGCAAAGGAGACAAAGACGTAAAGAACAAACTTTCAGACTCAGTGGGAGAAGCCGAGGGTGGGGTGATTTGAGAGAATCTGCATTTCTAACAAGCCCCTGGGTGAGACCAAAGATACAGCTGAGGCCCTCTGCTTCCAGAGTGTTTTTTAAGTGTCCTGTGCCTACAAGCAACCCAGAGCTATAGTTAAAATGCAGATCTGGCATCAGGATGTCCCAGCTGTCTTTCTAACAAGATCCAGGTCATGCCAGCCTTGCCAGTCTGTGGACCACAGTGAGCAGGGAGGCTCCAAGCCCCTGGCTCTCAAAGGGATTTATTTGCAACTACCCCCTTATATTAGTCACCAGTGAGTTTATTTAAAATGTAGATGAGGATGCAGTGATGCCAAAAAGAAGTCCCATTGAGAATGACTGGACCTGCCCTCGGAGGTGAAGGGGTACATCTGCCTACAGACTCACAGACGATACAGACAAAGGGTGCACATGAACCCAACTCTGCACCCCCAGCAGGACCATCTCAGAGCCTGGAACTCAGCTCTCTTGCGTTTGCACCAAAAGTGGAATTCTCTGAGTCTCTTTAAAACAGCAAGTTGCAGTAATCCTCTTTAAAGGAAGAAAGAGCCAGCAACCCTATTCGACTTTGAGGTGACACAGACTGTGTGCTGGAAACAAGCTGGATATTCATCAGTTGGACATCCCTCAGGATATCAAGTGGAGAAGGCGATGGAACCCCACTCCAGTACTCTTGCCTGGAAAATCCCATGGATGGAAGAGCCTGGTAGGCTGCAGTCATGGGGTTGTGAAGAGTCAGACACGACTGAGCAACTTCACTTTCACTTTTGACTTTCCTGCATTGGAGAAGGAAATGGCAACCCACTCCAGCGTTCTTGCCTGGAGAGTCCCAGGGACGGGGGAGCCTGGTGGGCTGCCGTCTATGGGGTCGCACAGAGTCGGACACGACTGAAGCGACTTAGCAGCAGCAGCAGCAGCAGGATATCAAGACAGCCCCTCTCATCTTCAGCACAAAGAAAAAGAGGGAGGGAGGGAAGGAAAGAGGGGGCAGGAGACAGAGGAAATCGTGCTCTTGTTACAAGATGGCATTCAGAATAAGGTAGAAATTCAAAACAAATATTGAACAACTTGCAAATTGCTTTTTCCTGGGACTTTTCTCTTGGCTCTTTTGGTTTGTTTGCTTTAATTGAAAGCCGTGTGCGGCAATGAGCTCACGTGATAGGCCATGATCAGTTGTTCCAGATGACTGGAGCCACGTGATGCTCTATTTCTCGTCGGTTGCAGAACACATTTTATGTTTCAGGAACTACAGTACAATCTTTCTAAATATCATATCACATAACACAGAAATGACTTTGGCACTCAGGTACAATGGCACTCCCTGAGTGATGGGGGGTGGGGGTGAGGTCGTCCCTGGGTCAAAGATGAGCAGAGATCATGAAAGGCAGATGGTTCCCTGTGAACCACCTGGGAAAGGGCAGAAAACTGCACTGGGAAAAACAGATACAGAAAAATGGAACACAGCACCCAGGGATCCCAGAAAAAAGCCCAAGAATGTGGCTGGAGAATTGGAGGAACTGGGGCAGGGGTCAGACATGAAGTCACCCACTTTGTTTCCAGAGAGACTTTAACCAGCCCAATACCTTGTATGTCCTCAAGACTAGAAGCCTGTACCAAATCACTTCCCCAAATGGAGCAAGTTGTACCAATTTATTGAATCCAAATATAGAGGGCTTTTTTTTCTTTTTGTTTTTGTTTTTGTCTACTTTGAGAGTCCCTTGGACTGCAAGGAGATCCAACCAGTCCATCCTAAAGGAGATCAGTCCTGAGTGTTCATTGGAAGGACTGATATTGAAGCTGAAACTCCAATACTTTGGCCACCTGATGCGAAGAACTGACTTATTGGAAAAGACCCTGATGCTGGGAAAGACTGAGGACAGGAGGAGAAGGGGACAATGGAGGATGAGATGGTTGGATGGCATCACCAACTCAATGGACATGAGTTTGGGTAAACTCTGGGAGTTGGTGATGGACAGGGAGGCCTGGCATGCTGCAGTCCATGGGGTCACAAAGAGTCAGACATGACTGAGCAACTAAACTGAACTGAACTTTACAACAGGTAAAAATACTTTTTCAAAACAAACCAACCAATGAACACATAGATTTACTCACAGTGATAGAGCTAATACAAACATTGCTGTATGATACGCCTCTGAGTGTGCTCAGTCCCTCATTCATGTCCAGCTCTGAGGCCCCATGGACTGTAGCCCCCCAGGCTCCTCAGGCCATGGCCTTTTCCAGGCAAGAACACTGGAGTGAGTTGCCATTTTCTACTCCAGGGGATTTTCCCAACCCAGGGATCGAGCTTGTGTCTCCTGTGTCAGCAGGTGGATTCTTTACCACTGAGGCCCCTGGGAAGGGTATGACAGACACTGGGCCAGTAGTCTGATTTAGTCCCCTCAAAGTGAATGTGAAGTCACTCAGTCGTGTCTGACTCTTTGTGACCCGTGGACTATAGCCCACCAAGCTCCTCCGTCCATGGGACTCTCCAGGCAAGAACGCTGGAGTGGGTTGCCATTTCCTTCTCCAGGGGATCTTCCTGACCCAGGGATTGAACCCAGGTCTCCCACATTGCAGGCACATGCTTTAACCTCTGCACCACCAGGGAAGCCCTTAAATACAAGAATACAGTCTCTCAGAAAACCTCCTACAGAGACATAGAACTTCAGATCCAAGTATTAACATCAAAGATTTCAAGGGAGGAAAGGAAGCCAGGTTGAAAGAAGAAGGGGGAGGAGGCGGGAGAGGGGGGCAAAAGGGGTGGCCTTACAGACATCTCCTGCCACCTTGAGATACCCAGGCATTATGGGACTTTTCCCTGGGCCTCCAGAAAAGGGAGGACTGGAACTCGGCCCTACCAGAAATCAGACCAGACCAGAACCAGAATTCAAGTTCTCTGCCAAGAGGAGGTGATCAGTCTCCAATCCTCAGCTCAGGCTGAGGGCCCTTCAACCATATTCCTGCGTCCAGGACCAGGGGACTAGGAAAACAGGGAAAGATAGGAAGGGTTAAGGAGAGGAAAGAGAGGGAAGGGGAGAGAGGTCAATAAAGTCTCTTGTTCCTTACCGGTCAGGGCACTCTGGCTAGTTGTCTGCATCAGGAGGAGACCAGGGACAAAAGGGTCCCAGTTGCGGTCGCTGGGTCTGGTCCATTGGCAGGCAAGCTGGCCCCTGAGTACCCTGAGTGGTCAGGATGTCAGTCTCAGCGAAGAAGAATCCCACCAGTGTCGCCATTTGTTGCAGGAAGACAGGCTCCTTCCAGGGCCTGAAACTAGGCTCTTGTCTAACACTGGAAATGAATTGTCCGAGGAGACACATGTGCTGACAAAGCAAGAGATTTTATTGGGAAAGGGCACCCGGGTGGAGAGCAGTAGGGTAAGGAAACCCAGGAGAACTGCTCTCCTCAACCACCATACAAAGCAGATATTATTATTTCCATTTTAGAACCAGAAAACAGAGGCAATAGCTTATTCAAAGCCATACAAGTCATAAATAATAGATCAGAGAGACTGGATCCCGAAACCAGAGTTCTACTCTGTTCTACCTTTGGTAGTAAGACACAATTAGATATAGAAACCCCTATATAATGCTATTATATATGTGAAATGTCTAATGATTCCGTTGCTTTAGAAAACAGTAGCAGTTTCTTACGATGCTAAATGAAATTTACCATACGTAGAAAGGACCCAGCAATATCGTTTCTAAGTGTCGACCCAAGAGAAGTGAAAACATATGCCCACAGAAAACTTTCAGATGAATGCTCACAACAGTGTTATCAAAAATAGCCAAAAATCGAAAACCACCCAAATCCCAACAAACTGGAGAAGAAATAAACAAAATGTGGTATACCCAAACAATGGAATACAATTCAGCAATAAAAAGGGATGAGACATTGAAATATGCTACAACATGGATGAGCCTCAAAAACATTATGCTAAGTGAAAGATGCTAGACAACGCCTACGACCACATATTGTATAATGCCATATGAAATATAGCAAAGCTAAATCCATGAGACAGAACAAAAATTATGGGTACTTGGGGCTGGGGATAGAATGGTAGTGACCATAAAACAGCAGAAGGGATATTTTCAGAGTGATGTAAGTGTTCTAAAGTTGGGTTGTGATGATGGTTGCACAACTCTATATATTTACAACTTATAATTGTGCTATTAAAATAGGAGAATTTTATAATTTGTAAATTATACCTTAAAAGCTTTTTTTAAAATGTAAAAAGCTTAAAAAAAAACTAAAATCTAAAAAAAAAATTAGACAAAAGAAATGACCATTGATCTGGCAAATGATGACATGATGAGCACGCATTAAGCGCTGACCAAGGTGCCCTCATGTAGTCCTTGCAACAAGGCCTCCCTGCCTCCCTCAACCCTGGTTCTACAATGTCACTTCAAGTTCAGGAATTCTCACATTGCTTGCTCCCAACACAGAGGCTGGCAGGCAGGAGCCGCTCAGTAAATACTTGCAGAATCGTGCAATATTGCATCATAATCAAAAGATCAGACTCTGGACAATAGACAGAGTGAATCAAAACCTGACATACTAGTATATGTTAAGGGGATCCAGAATATTTAACTTTCCCCCACTATTGCAAGGGGGAAGTTAAATGCTCAATTGGATCCCCTTGCGCCTTGGTACAACCCTACTATGGAGGGAAGCGCAGGTTCTAAGACATGTTTTTGCTTTCCTGATAAAAACAGTTGTTGCAGCTGGTGCCATCCCTATCTCCTTCTTCCTGACTTAGACACAGATCTGATGTTAGGAGCACAGCAGCTATTTTGTGGACATGGGGGAATAGGAATCATGAAATTCTGGCCTATTATTGTTGAACTATTGAAACAACACCAGTGGCTACACATCACTAGACTTTCTGACATGTGAAAAAAGTCTCATTTAAGTCTTGTTTGAATTTTTCTATTACTTATACCTGAGAGCATAGATTAATTAGTATTATTTGGAGCAGAACTACAGTAGTAGTTTTTCCTTATTAGAATGCCTTAGGTTTCTCTTGCTTTCCTGCTCCCTCTTCTAAACCATGTCTAAGTCCTTTGGGGTCTGACTAGAAGACTCAGAGGCACATTGAGTTGTCCCTACTTTAGCTCCAGGGTTTTTTTTTAATAATTTTATTTTTAAATTTATTTTTGGCTGCGCTGGGTCTTCGTTGCTGTGTGAGCCTTTCTTAAGCGCAGTGCACAGGGCCTACCCTCTAGTTGTGTTGCGCAGCTTTCTCTTAGCAGTGGCTTCTATTGTTGCGGGGCATGGGCTCTAGGGCATGCGGGCTTCAGTAGCTGCAGTTCCAGGGCTTTCGAGCCCAGGCTCAATAGTTGTGGTGCAAGGGCTTAGTTGCTCTGAGGCACATAGGATCTTCCCTGACCAAGGATCAAACCCATGTCTCTTGCATTGGCAGGTAGATTCTTTTCCACTGAGCCACCAGGGAAGCCCTAGCTCCAGTTTTAAATTTGCATTTGGAATTCCTCTTTCCTAATGCTGGAAATTAAAAGATGCTTACTCCTTGGGAGAAAAGTTATGACCAACCTAGATAGCATATTCAAAACCAGAGACATTACTTTGCCGACTAAGGTCCGTCTAGTCAAGGCTATGGTTTTTCCTGTGGTCATGTATGGATGTGAGAGTTGGACTGTGAAGAAGGCTGAGCACCGAAGAATTGATGCTTTTGAACTGTGGTGTTGGAGAAGACTCTTGAGAGTCCCTTGGACTGCAAGGAGATCCAACTAATCCATTCTGAAGATCAATCCTGGGATTTCTTTGGAAGGAATGATGCTACTCTAGTACTTTGGCCACCTCATGTGAAGAGTTGACTCATTGGAAAAAGACTCTGATGCTGGGAGGGATTGGGGGCAGGAGGAGAAGGGGAAGACAGAGGATGAGATGGCTGGATGGCATCATTGACTCGATGGACGTGAGTTTGAGTGAACTCTGGGAATTGGTGATGGACAGGGAGGCCTGGCGTGCTGCGATTCATGGGGTCGCAAAGAGCAGGACACGACTGAGTGACTGAACTGAACTGAACTGAATGCTGGATTCACTGAAAATATCCCAAAGCAGCAGCCCCAATGGGAAAAAAATGAGTCTAATTTCAGAAAAGACAAGCCCATCTTCTCTCCTCACCAGCAGTCTCATAATACAATGATAATTACCAGTAATAATAATAGACAGTTAATATGCATAATTCTCCATAATCAGTGCCCCTCACTATGAGCATTCTTCATTTCTCCCATCTCTGATCTTTGTGGAAGAGGGAAATTTCATTGCAGCATCTTCCAGAAACATGTAAATGGCCCTTCAACTGGCCGCCCTGACGTCAATTCCCTCACTCTTTTCAGAATAGGAGTCAGAACATCGAGCAGTCACCAATGGCACCAGACTACCTTGTCCCTCTGCAGTGGGACCGACACTGTCCCAATCTCCAGATTTACACTGAGAGAAGGAGGCTCCAGGGAGGCACCACGGAAGACAGGATGGAGAACTCCTGAAATTTGACAGTAATATCCAGCGAGTGATCAGGCGCCGTGGGATCCAAGTGCACTGGGATGTATTCTTAGAAGACAACTGGGATTAGGGGATGGGACACAGGAGAAGAGATTAGGAGACTACGGCAGAAAGCTTCAACATAGCCCCCTAATAATGTCCTCTCCTTATGTGTGAGCCAAGTCAGGAGATTCTCTTCTAACCAACAGAACGTGGCAAGTGATGGGCTGCACCTCGGTTATTAGGTCACAAAAGACTGTGGTTCCCATCTTGTTCATATTCTCTCTGGCTCTTCTCACAAGCTTGCTCTGGTGGAGAGAGCCACACTGCGGAGAAGAAAGGATGTCCTCTGCCAATAGTCAGCAATGAGCTGAGACTTTCTGCCTGACAGCTGATGAGGAAGCAAATCCCACCAAAAAACACTGAATGGGCTCGGGAGCAGAGTCTGCTCACTGCAGAGAAGAAAGGATGGCCTCTGCCAATAGACAGCAATGAGCTGAGACACTCTGTCTGACAGCTGATGAGGAGGCAAATCCCACCAAGAAATACTGAGTGGGCTTGGGAGCAGACTCTGTTCCCACTGAACTCAAGATGTTAAAGTTCCAGCTGACAACTTGACGGCAGACTGTGAGAGACCCCAAAGCATGGGGTCCGGCTAAGCCATTCCTGGATTCCACACCCACAGAAACTGTGCTGCTTATAACTGCTAATTTAGGAGTCATTTGTTATGTGGCAACATTATGATATACTTTCATTAGTTTTTATTGGCGTAGAGCTGCCTTATAATGTGGTGTTAGTTTCTGGTATACAGCAAAGTGAATCAACTGTATGTACACATATATCTCCTCTTTTGGGGATTTCCTTCCCATTTAGGTCACCAGAGAGCATTGAGTAGAGTGCCCTGTGCTACACAGGGTTCCATTAGCCATCTGTTTTATACGCTGTTGTTATTCAGTCACTCTGTCCTATCCGACTGTTTGTGATCCCATGAACTTAGGTACTCCAGGCTTCCCTGTCCTTCAAAATCTCCTGGAGTTTGGCTAAAACTCATGCCCACTGAATCAGTGATGCCATCCAACCATCTCATCCTCTGTCATCCCCTTTCCCTCCTGCCTTCAATCTTTCCCAGCATCAGGGTCTTTTCCAATGAGTCACTTCTTCACATCAAGTGGCCAAAGTGCTGGAGCTTCCATTTAAGCATCAATCTTTCCAATGAGTATTCAGGGTTGATTTCCTTTAGGATTGACTGGTTTGATCTTCTTGCTATTGAAAGAACTCTCAAGAGTCTTCTCCAGCACCACAGTTCAAAAGCATCAGTTCTTCAGTGTTCAGCCTTCTTTATGGTCCAACTCTCACATCCGTACATTACCACTGGAAAAACCATAGCTTTGACTAGACGGACCTTTGTCAAGAAGCTAATGTCTCTGCTTTTTAATACACTATCTAGGTTTGTCAGAGCTTTTCTTCCAAGTAGCAAGCATATTTTAATTTCATGGCTGCAGTCACTGTCCACAGTGACTTTAAAGCCCAAGAAAAAAAAGTCTGTCACTGTTTTCATTGTTTTCCCAACTATTTGCCATGAAGCGATGGGACTGGATGCCATGATCTTAGCTTTTTGAGTGTTGAGTTTTAAGCCAGCTTTCTTGCTCTCCTTTTCACCTTCATCAAGAGGCTCTTTTAGTTCCTCTTCACTTTCTGCCATAAAGGTGGTGTCATCTGCATATTGAGGTTATTGATATTTCTCCCAGCAATCTTGATTCCAGTTTGAGCTTCATCCAGCCTGGCATTTTGAATGATGTATTCTGCATATAAGTTAAATAAGCAGGGTGACAATATATAACCTTGATGTACTACTTTTCCTATTTGGAACCAATCTATTGTTCCATGTCTGGTTCTAACTGTTGCTTCTTGACCTGCATACAAGTTTCTCAGGAGGCAGGTAAGGTGGTATTCCCATCTCTTGAAGAATTTTCCAGTTTGTTGTGATCCACACAGTAAAAGGCTTTAGCATAGTCAATGAAGCAGTAGATGTTTTTCTGGAATTCCCTTGCTTTATCTATGACCTGACAGATGTTTAATACCTGCTGCTGCTGCTGCTAAGTCGCTTCAGTCATGTCCAACTCTACATGACCCCATAGACAGTAGCCCACCAGGCTCTGCCGTCCCTGAGATTCTCCAGGCAAGAACACTGGAGTGGGTTGCCATTTCCTTCTCCAATGTGTGAAAGTGAAGAATGAAAGTGAAGCCGCTCAGTTGTGTCCGACTCTTCGTGACCCCATGGACAGCAGCCTACCAGGCTCCTCCATCGATGGGATTTTCCAGACAGGAGTACTGGAGTGGGGTGCCATTGCCTTCTCCTAGTAGTATGTATATGTCAACCCCAGTCTTCCAACTCATCCAACCCCTACCCGCCCCCCCACCTTGGTGTCCATATGTTTGTTTTTTACATCTATGTGTCTATTTCTAGTTTAAAAATAGGTTCAACCCCACACATATGATATTTTTAAGTGAAAATAAACACAAACTCTTTGAGTATTCAAAGTCTTTCTCTGACCCATGTTATAAGAAGAGTTTTGCAGTTGTTCTGTTTGGAGTTGTTTTTTTTTTTTTTTTTCTTTTTGTTTTTTTGCTTGTTTGATTTTGTTTTGGGGGTTTCAGTATTTATTTTTGCCCAAGCAGCTACTGATTAAATCTGGGCATTTCTTGGGTGAGTCAAGGCAGTATCAACTGTTATAATTGCTACTATTTAATCCGAGTTTGTAATATGTCAAGCACTGTGATGAACTCTATAATTATTATCTTATTTAATGCTTATAACAACCCAGTGAAAGAGGTGCTATGATCCTTTGTCCCCTTTCCGCACATGAGGATGCAGATGTTTAGAGAGTTACAGTTCTTGCCTGAGTCACATAACTAGTTAGTTGCAGAGCCAGGAGGCACACCCAGGGATTCTGACTCTCGGCCTGTTCTAATCACTTAGCAAAACTAAAGAAGAGAAAGGAGCCAGGAAGGCTAGAATAACTTATATCAGAAAGGGCACAGATCCAAAATGTTGTGAGTCAGGGGACAAGGAGGAGAAAAGCTGAGAAAGACTAAGTTTGAAAAGAGAAAGATTGGGGAGGGTTGGAAGGAATGATGAGGAATTGGGGTCACTGCTGCGCCTGCTGGTGGCAGGGAGAAAGGGAGAGAGGAATTAAGGCAGGGAAAGGAAGGACAGGGAGAGGAGGTGGAAAGAAATTGACTGATGATTTTGCTGTACAATATGTACATAACCCCTTTTTAGCATTTTCCAGAGATGCAGTAAAGATAGATTGAAACTACTTTCAGTGTAAGAGATGGGTAATACACACAACCATAAAAGAGACGGGCACTGCATCTGATTACTTTGTCTCTTCTCCATTTACAATTTCTGTGTCTTTGACCTCTTCTTTGTCTTCTGTGAGTCTGAGCTTATCCCTATTATTGTGAAAATCTCTGTCCCCCTTTTTCACACAGCTGTTCCTATCCCAGTTCCCACCCTTACCTTCTGTCTCCTGGATGATGACAACAGCCTCCTAAAAGACCTTCCTGCCTCCAGTATTCCCCCTGCAGAGCTCGTTTCTCAGTTAGCGATTAGGTGCTCCCTTCGGCAACATACACACTAAAATTGGAATCAGTTAATGATTAGGCAACCTGTTCAGTTATAACCTTCACCAGGACGTTGCTCTGCTCACACCCTTCACTTATAGAATTAAGTCCAAGCATCAAACGATGATATGAAAGACTACTGCCACCTCTTGTTTGGACTACAGTGATTGTTTCCAAGTAGTGTGAGAAAGGAGTAAACAGTAAGTCCTCTCTCACCTCCTGATCCCCAGGATTCACATCCCAGAGACAACTGCAAATCTTATTTATACTTCCAGAGATGTGAGACACGAATGTAAGCATTATGTATAGGAGCATCAAACTTCACCCACTACAACTTATATGTACAAAAAAGGCAGCAAATATAGTCAATGGATCTTAGACAAAGGAGAAAAGGGGAAACAGTGGCAAAAAGACAGTTTCATCATAAATGGGGCTGGAATAACTGGGCAGGCAAAAAAATAAAAAAAAAATATGTCTAGATACAGACCACACTCTTTACAAAAATTAAGTTAAAATGGATCATAAATCTAAATGGAAAACACAAAACTATAAAACTCTTAGAAGATTTAATAGGCAAAAATCTAGATGACCTTGGGTCTGACGACGCCTTTTTAGATACACCACCAAAGACACAATCCATGAAAGAAATAACTGATAAGCTGGACTTTGTTCAATTAAAAACTTCAATCCTGTGAGAAGACAAACTACAGACTGGGAGAAAATATTTGCAAAAGAAACATTTGATTAAAGACTATAATCCAAAGCATACAAGGAACCCTTAAAACTCAGCAATAAGAAAGCAAACAACTTGATTAAAGAATGGGTCAAAGTCTCAACAGACACCTCAGCAAAGAAGACAGACAAGCAGCAAATGAGCGTATAAAAAGAGGCTCCACATCATTTGTCTTCAGGGAAATGTACACTAAAGAAACAGTGAGATCCTGTTACATACCTATTAAAATGACCAGAACCTACAACACTGACAAGGATGTGCAGCAACAGGAACACTAATTCATTGCTGGTGGGAATGCAAAGTGGAAAAATTCCTTGGAAGACAGTTTGGCAGTTTCTTATGCAGCTAACCATAATTTTACCATGTGATCCAGCAATCTCACTTCTTGGTATTTACCCAAAGGAGTCAAAAACTCATCAGTTCAGTTCAGTCCCTCAGTCATATCCAACTCTTTGTGACCCCATGGACTGCAGCATGCCAGGCTTCCCTGTCCATCACCAGCTCCCAGAGGTTACTCACACTCATGTCCATCGAGTCAATGACGCCATCCAACCATCTCATGCTCTGTCGTCCCCTTCTCCTCCTGCCTTCAATCTTCCCCAGCATCAGGCTCATTTCCAATGAGTCAGTTCTTTGCATCAGGTGGTCCAAGTATTGGAGTTTCAGCTTCAGCGTCAGTTCTTCCAATGAATATTCAGGGTTGATTTCCTTTCAGATTGACTGGTTTGATCTCCTTGCAGTCCAAGGGACTCTCAAGAGTATTCTCCAACACCATAGTTCAAAAGCATCAATTCTTTGGTGCTAAGCTTTCTTTTTGGTCCAGCTTTCACATCCATACATGACTACTGATAAAACTAGAGCTTTGACTAGACAGACTTTGTGGATAAAGTGATGTCTCTGCTTTTTCATATGCTATCTAGGTTGGTCATAGCTTTTCTTCCAAGGAGCAAGTGTCTTTTAATTTCATGGCTGCAGCCACCATCCAGAGTGATTTTGGAGCCCAAAAAGATAAAGTCTGTCACACTTTCCATTGTTTCCCCATCTATTTCCATGAAGTGATGAGACTGGATGCCATGATCTTTGTTTTTTGAATGTTGAGTTTTAAATCAGCTTTTTCACTTTCCTCTTTCACTTTCATCAAGAGGCTCTTTAGTTCCTCTTCACTTTCTGCCCATAAGAGTGGTGTCATCTGTGTATCTGAGGTTATTGATATTTCTCCCGGCAATCTTGATTCCAGCTTGTACTTCATCCAGTCCAGGATTTCACATGATATACTCTGCATAGAAGTTAAATAAGCAGGGTGACAATATACAGCCTTGACATACTCCTTTCCCAATATGGAACCAGTCCATTGTTCTATGTCCAGTTCTAACTGTTGCTTCTTGACCTGCATACAGATTTCTCAGGAGGCAGGTCAGGTGGTCTGGTATTCCCATCTCTTGAAGAATTTTCCACAGTTTGTTGTGATCCACACAGTCAAAGGCTTTGGCATAGTCAATAAAGCAGAAGTAGATGTTTTTCTAGAACTCTCTTGCTTTTTCTATGATCCAGCGGATGTTGGCAATTTGATCTCTCATTCCTTTGCCTTTCCTAAATCCAGCTTGAACATCTAGAAGTTCTCAGTTCATGTACTGTTGAAGCCTTGATTGGAGAATTTTGAGCATTACTTTGCTAGCAATTCTTTGCACTGATCACTGAGGCAGGCTTTCTTATCTCTCCTTGCTATTCTTTGGAACTCTGCTTTCAGATGGGTATATCTTTCCTTTTCTCGTTTCCCTTTAGTTTCTCTTCTTTTCTCAGCTATTTGTAAGGCGTCCTCAGACAACTATTTTGCCTTTTTGCATTTCTTTTTCTTGGGGATGATCTTGATCACCGCCTCCTGTACAATGTCACAAACCTCCATCTATAGTTCTTCAGGTACTCTATCAGATCTAATCTCTTGAATCTATAGGTCACTTCCACTATATAATCATAAAGTATTTGATTTAGGTCATACCTGAATGGTCTAGTGGTTTCCCCTACTCTCCTTGGTATTTACCCAAAGGGGTCAAAAACTTATCTTTATACATAAACTTGCATGTGGAGGTTTATGGCATCTTTATTCATAATTGCCAAAACTTAAAAGCAAATAGGATGTCCTTCAGTAGGTGAGGGCTTTTCCAGTATTCTTGCCTAGAGAATCCCATGGACAGAGGAGCCTGGCAGGCTATTGCTGATGGGATTACAGGGTTGGAAATGACTGAGCAAGTAACGCTTTCACTTTCACTTTTCAGCAGGTGAATGAATGCCTGTGTGTAAGTTGTTTCAGTTGTCTTTGACTCTTTGCAGTCCTAAGGACTGCAGCCTGCCTGCCAGGCTCCATGGGATTCTTCAGGCAAGAATACTGGAGTGGGGTGCCATGCCCTCCTCCAGGAGATCTTTCTGACTCAGGGACCAAACCAAAGTCTCTTATGTGTCCTGCACTGGTACATGGATTCCTTACCACTAGCACCACCTGGGAAGCCCCAGGTGAATGAATAAATAGCCTAAATTTCATGCAAACAATGAAATATTATTAGCATGAAAAAGAAATGCATTATTTAGCCATGAAAAGACATAGAGGAATCTTTGATGTGTATTACAAAATGAAAGAAGCCCATCTGGAAGGGCTTCATTCATACTGTGAGCTTCCAACTCTATGATATTCTGGAAAAGGCAGAAATGACAAAACGATCTGTGATTGCTAGGGGTACAGTTGGTGAGTGAGATGAATCAGCAGGACACAGAGGATTTTAGGGCATTGATAATACTCTGTATATTATAAAGGTGGAACATGGCATCACGAAGTGAAAAAAGTTAAAAGTGTTAGTCACTCAGTCGTGTCCAAGTGTTTGCAACCCCATGGACTGTAGCTTGCCAGGCTCCTCTGTCATGGAATTCTCCAGGCAAGAAAGAATACTGGAGTGGGTTACCCTTCCTTTCTCCAGAGGATCTTCCCAACCCAGGGATTGAAGCTGAGTCTCCCACATATGAGGCAGATTCTTTACCGTCTGAGCCACCAGGGACATGTCATCACACTTTTGTCAAAACCCACAGAATGCACAACACCGAGAGTGAACCCTAAGGTAAACCATGAACTTTGGATGATTTTGATGTCTATATAGGTTCAACCTTATTTTTTAAAAATGTAGTACTTCGCTGAGTGGTGTTGATCACGAGGGAGGCTGTGCACTGCAGCAGGAAGTGCACAGTAAATCTCTGTATCTTCCTCTCAACTTTGCCGTAAACCTAAACAGCTTCAAAAATAAAATAAAATCTGTTTTAAAATTAGCAAACTTTATGTTCCCCAACTTAGTCTTGCCCAGTGCCCCATTCCACCCATAATGTGAAAACCAGCAAATGTGCCAGGTTTGGGGGAGAGGTGGGATTGTTTGTTTTGTTTTTGAGTTTGGAGCAGAGAAGGGTTTATTGCAGGATGAAGCAAGGAGAAGGGTGGCTCAGGGTCTCAAAAACCTGAGCTCCCTGAAAGGTTTTGGAAGAGCATTTTTAAAGGCCAGGAGAGAGAGGCAGATCGTAGGGTCTGTGGTCACCTCATGCACAAATCCCTGATTAGCTGATGGTGAGGTAGCAGGATGCTGTCACAGGAGTTATCATTCCCAATCCTTAGGCTCCCGGAAGTCTCGGGGGTCTGGGGGCTACGTGCTCTTGGTCATCAGGTAGTTAACATCTTCCATTAGGTGGGGTTTTCATATCTGTAAAACAGCTTAGAAATGTTCATCAAATGCTATTATCAAGGGACTTCAGAGAGGAGCTAAAGTAGAGGGTGTGGGGCATCGTTTGTCCTGGGAAGGCCCCACTGGGTCCTGCTCGGTTACAATTCTCCCCCTTTTCTTTGACATTCTCAATCTTGAGGAGGACAAGTTTTGAAAAAGAAAAGGAACAAAGGTTCAGTAACGAGGTTTAATCTTAAACTTGACAGAGTTATCCACAACGTCCTGCTCGGTTACAACTCCAGCAGACAGTGCTTTGAGAAGAGCTGGTGGTTCCTGAGTCTGGCACAGATTACTGTCACAGTTACTCCGTGTTTACTTCCAAAGCATTTCTCTCCTCCATGGCCAAAGCAGATGTCACACTAGTGATTTTAGTGCTTTTCTGGATATGAAAAGATGCAAGAATTTGGACTCATAAAATCTTCTGAAAATATCTATCTGAAGGCCTGTTCTGCCAGTTTTCCCCAGAGCACAGAGTGCCTCATTCCTGATCCCCACCCTGAACTCCTTTCAGGGGATGTTGAAGGTCAGCAGCTGCAGTGGCTCATGATTTAATCCTTATAGAGATGGGAGGCAAGGGCCAATTTTCAGTTAGCAGGGTCCCTTCAGGGTCATAAATTTGACCATAGTATGAAGGGCATTTCATGACCATTTTGCCCCATAGTGCTAGGAATGATCATTCGCAGGACTGAAAAGATTTCACTGCCAGGCCACTCAATGTGCCATTACTGGACTAGGCCTTATTAACATAATGTGACAGTTTTTTGTTGTTTTCTTTTTATATCCTCATATCAGGATGTTAAAAAAGTTGGTTCCGACTTTTTAGGAATAGTATTCAATCAAGTCTGAGGTTCAAACTCCATACCAAAGCTGTCGCTATCTTCCACAAGAAGTCACCCCAGGTCAGAAGAATATGTACATGTCCTCAGAGGAGGACAGAACCCTCAGGCCCACCTGACATCCTTCTGGACTTTTCTGGCACCCGCAACAGTATGGCCGGGACTGGCCTGTCTCTGGTGTCTCTAGATGGGAAGGCAGCCTCTCAACGTTTGTACTATTATCCCGGGACCCACCTGTAGTTTGGGCCACTTACCTCTTGTTGCCAAGTCTGTATCTTCTGAGCCCTCCTGGCTCTGATCCCAGATGGTCCATAAGTTCCCCCAGTATCTTCACATCCCCCTGCTGGAACTCTTAGGGACCTCTAGACACAGAGCTTCAGGGAATCCATTCCCCCATACTCCTCTCTGGCAAATGCCAAGGGTGTGAAAATATTTACTCTGAACTGCAGGAAATCAGGAAAGTGCCCTACCAAGCTCTGAAAGACCCCCCAGATTTATCTTCCTGATTCTAATGCTACTTCTGGTGCATCCATCAGGAAGCATGCATTTGAGACACACAGATCTTTCTCCTTCCCATCATCTCTGTTGCTCCTTCAAGACCAGAGGGGCTTCCTGTAGCACCTCCAGCAAGCAGGACACCATGATTGGTTATGAAACTCCATGCTCTCAGTTGGCCAGGCTTGCACCCTGGTGTGTAAAGAGCTTTTTGGAGTTTAGAAAGGGCAAACAAAAAAATATACAAAATTTCATCTCAGTGAAGTTTGGCTTCAAAGATTGCTTTCTTGCCATTCATTGGGGCAAAAAAGAAATGTCATCTTTGAGACTCAAGACTGAATCTCTCTGTTCCATTCCGTGTGGCTCTCTCCTCCAGGACAAAAGCCCTGTGGCTTAGCTTCATAACCCAAAGGGTGCCATGAAGAAAGAAATTGGCTTCTGAGGGAATAATGAATCCCCAAGAGGTATTTCAATCTCTGTTTTATTTATTTCCTCTCGGATATTTGTTATTTTCTTTCTTCTGCTGACCTTAGGTTTTGTTCACTCTTTTCCCTAGTTCTTTGGGTGGTATGTACTGTTGTTTATTTGAGATTTCTCTTGTTTTTTTGAGGAGAGTCTGTGTCACTATGTGCTTCCCTCTAAGAACTGCTTTTGCTCCACGCCGTAGATTTTGTATGGTTGTGTTTTCATTTTTCTCGAGGTGTTTTCAAATTGTATCCTTGATTTCATCATTGACCCACTGGTTTTTAGTAGCATGTTTCTTAGTCTCCATGTAATCACGTTCTCTCCTTTCTCTTTCTGTGACTGATTCCTAGTTCCATGTCATTGCGGTCAGATGTGGTCAATTTCCCTCCTCTTAAATTTGTTGAGGTTTGTTCAAGAGGTATTTCAAACACATTACACCTATCATATTTGGTGTGTATAGGTATAAGTGTGTGTGGTGTGTGAGAGTGCATCTATACACAAGTGACAACCTATTCTACATCAGGGGTATGCAAAACTATGGCTCCAAGTCAAATCCAGCGTGCCTCCTGTTTTTGGTATGGCCAGCAAACCCAGAATGATTTTTATAATTTTTAATGACTGGGGGAAAAAAAGAGCAGCATTTTGTGACCTATGAAAAATTTTTGAAACTCAAATTCTAGTATGCATAAAGTTTTATTGAAACACATGCTTAGCCCTTTATATGTTGTCTATTGATACTTTCACACGAGGAAAGCACAGATCATAACAGATCATAAAATATTATAGTTACCATCTGACCTTTTAAGAAACACTTTGTCACTCCCTTTTCTATACTATTCAGTTCCTTTTCTTTCTTCTTAAATATATCTTGGAGACCATTCCTTATAATATGCTGAACCTACTTCTTTCTTTTAGAAGGGTTTTTTTCCCCCAGAATTTTCCCACCACCAACACCACCCCAATGAATATTCTTGTACATCTGACTTTCTATATTTAAAACACAACACTTCTGTCTGTATTCCTCCCCTACCATAACTATGCGCCCCATGAAGGAGGTGATCTTGTTTATTTATTGTTATTTATTTATTGTTATGATCCCAGAGTAGAACTAAATAAAAACATGAATTGATGGATGATATCTGATTCCAAATATAAAATTAAAACAATCTTGGAATAGTTCAAAGAAACAGATTTGAACTTCAATCAATCACGTGTCCTTTCATATTGAAATCTATCTTCTGCACGACTCTTTGTAGGCATATAGATCTCCTCTGCCTGCCTTTTTCTTAGCAATTTGACTTATGTTTAGCAGCCATTCCCCAAGACAGCATATTCCTCTGTGACAAGATTTAATTAAACTTCCAGCAAAATAATTAGCCAGGCTATCTCAAAAGACTATTTTAAAATACCAGAGTGATACCAAGGAGCAAATAGAGTTAACACTGTCATGAGAGATCAAAGCCATCGAAAGACGTGACTAAAAATTTAACCTCCAGCAGCCGACTAATGAAGAAGTACACATTGGAACTCCTGTGATAGCCTCCCTCTCGAGCCCCATCGACAAATTCATTTGACATGGAAAATTTCCCAGAGGAAGCTTAAAACTGGTAAATTTCCATTAATTACACAGCAAAGAATGTTCTCTTCATAATTTATTATCTATCAGGAAACTTTGGGGGACACTGTAACTACCCCTTTTTGTACAGACTCTCCTTCTTCACTGGGGGAGGATGAGGGGACTGATGAACAATCTCTCAGCTGATATGAGAGCTCCTTTGGTAGAACTGCCTTAACTGTGATGGTGGTAATGGCGTCAGTTTTCACAGCGGGTCCCGTGGTGATGGTGACAGTGGGGACGGTGACAGATTCATGACAATTCCAACAAGTCCAGCTCCCAATTTAGGACCCACTTCCTTCTCCCAGGATTCTTGGGAAGGATGAGAAAAGTTCAGGAGATCCAAAGTGAGAAGACTCTATCTTTCATTTTGGCAGGACTACGTTTTTGCTGGGGTGTGGGGGCTTTCTCCAGTTGCGGAGCGCAGGCTCTCGAGCACATGGACTCAGCAGCTGTGGTGCATGGACTTAGTTACTCCGCAGCATGTGGGATCTTCATTCCCCAACCAGGGATGGAATCGGTGCCCCCTGTATTGGAAGGCAGATTCTCAACCCCTGGAACTCCAGTGAAGTCCCCAGTGAAGAAGACTTTAGGCTTTAGCCTCTAGCCCTTGGTCATTCTGCAATCATAAGAAAGTCCCCTGTCCTCTTTAAATGTCATTGTTCACCTGTACAGTGGGCATCGTACTCTCCTCTTTACCTATCTTGCACACTTGTGTGGATGACAAAAGATGCTGTCCACACTCAGGGCGATGGAAAGTGTAACTCTGCACAGCAACCCCATTCTTACTTGTGTTTTTCATGGCCTTCCATGAACATATCTATCCCCAGGCAGCCCCAAGAGATCTAAAAGTGGAAGAATAAAGGTCAGGCTCAGGTTATTTTGCAATTAACATCAGGATACAGTGACTTTCATTCTTTCCTGTGGACCTACAGTTGGCTATTATGTCTTAATTTTTTTCCCTGTGCTGGGAATATATTTACAAAGGTTTATTTACTCTTTGAAGATGTAGGTTAATCAACTTTCCAAATGGAAGTGAACAATTATTGTGCTTTCACATTTCTTAAGTATTCAGAATATCCCAATTATTATCCCCTACGAGCGATATTAATACCCAATATTTAAGCACTTCTGTGTCAAGCATGGCACTAAGTACTTTTGAAGCTGGTGCAATTATCAGACTCATTTTATGAATGAGCAAGTTAACGTCTATGGGTATTTTTCTAGGTCTAAAACTTTTTAAAATTTTCTCTGCCTCTCACACCCAATCTCCCTTCCCACTCCTACTTAAATCATTACCACCCTTCTCATTAACACCAACCTCACCACCAATCAGACATCCACAGATCTTACTCCTCTGTTCCTTGTCTTCCAAACTGCAGTGACAGACATCTGAATGAACATTTCAACAGTTAAATGGACCAGCGCATGTAACGGACCCAAAACACAGCGACTGTTAAGTGGTGGCTGGAATAGGGTCTGGTGATCCAATGCAGGAGTTCAGGGTTCCAAGGTCTTGATTCAAACTCTGGCTCCTCTGCTTGTTAAAAAGGGAGACCTTAGCCAACATGCTTCATTTCTCCAAGATGCAAATGCTTGGTGGGGATAATAGCACCTCCACTCATTGCGCTGCAGTGACGATTGAGTGAGTTGCCTACAGCACCGCGCTCAGGACCCCGTCAGGCACTATCAACATCCCACATGTGCATCTCTCATGGTTATCGTTATTTCCAACAATGTGAAACTTTTACTGGAGTTTTTTTCCTAGTGCTGTGCTCTTGCCAGAAAAACCAAATTAACCTTAGGAAGTTTATTACTTTTAAATCTTGATTGCAAACATGCCCCACCCCCCAGCAAGACCCTCATCCTCTCAATTCCTCTGTTAATACTTCTGCTGATTATTTTTCTTAAAGAGGATTAGCTTCTTGTCTCCCCCAACAAGCTCAGCAGAGAAAACAGAGATGAGGGAAATCTGTTTCAGCCATTAGCTCTGTCTCTCATGCCACTTGTGACCTCAGCGGGGCCCTGGCCAACCCTCCTCACCTCCCATCTGCACTCAGGTTTCCTTTAACAGAAACTGTAGGAGATCAACCTGCTACAGCCTGTGACCCCACCAGCAGAACAGGCCCCCAACACAGGGCTTGCAGTTCAGGGAGCCTCCAAGTGCAGTTTAAAGTCAGTATTCACATTGACACTATGGTCAGCCCTCAGAATTTGTCTCCAAATGGTTTCCATATTCAGAACTCTATTCTCCAATGCTTTGGCCCATTGGGGAGTGATTTGCATTCAGGGAGGGAAGGCTAATATTCCAGTCTTAGCAATTATTGAAACACATCCAGTCAGGACTCTAATAAATTATCTTAACCCAATTACTAAAAACATTGCAAAACATTACTATGCATCGAAGACCGTTCTGCCCAGGAATCTTTATTGGCAGCATAATTAAAAACGTACTAGCTATGGCTTCTGCTCAAATATTTGGGGATGTTTTGTGCCATTTGAATTAGTTCTCTTGGACTCTGGAGACAGCGAGATCTGCATGAATCTCCTCCATCAGTCCCTCCCCCAACTCCTTGTTTCCAACCCGCTTGTCACTGGGGTCTCTTTCCTCATCAGTGCTGCCCACAAGCCCTTTCCCACCCTAGTCCTTCTTACAGAAAGAAATACTTAAACAGGTTCTGTCTCCTCTCCTGCATCCATCTTCCTTCTCTGTTCAAAGCAAAAGACTTTTGTTAACCATCATGTATTGGGTACCCGCTGTGTGCCAGAAACTTCCACATTATCAGAATAAATCCTACAGTAACATTTCAAGGAACAACACTCCCACTGCAAGAATTAGAAAGTTTAAGAATTATGAAGGTTAAGTGAATTGCCAAAGTTCATGTAGCTGATGAGTGATAAAAACAGAATCAAACAGATCTGGTGGTCCCAAGGCCTTTCTTTCATTCTTCAGCAAGTATTGATCAACTACTTAGATGTGCTGGGCACTATGCTAGGTCCTGGGACTGGGATGGTGAACAAACCAGGCAGAGTCCCCCGCCTTGTGGGTCTTGCAAGCATCTGCCAGGTGTGTGGGTCAGGATACATCAGTGATGCTGAACTAACAAGCAAACCCCAGATGTCAGTAGATAGTGCAAACACCGCTTTCTTACCTGACAGTGGAGGTTTACTGGGACCACAGGAGGTCTCAGGGCCATATCCAGTTTTAAAGTAGATGAGGAAATATAAGCCTAGCCAAGGACTGAGAATGAGGAAGTTGGAAATGTCTGGTAAATAACACTAATGGCAACTTCAGCTCCTGCCAGACAGAGGGAAGGGAGGGAGGGATGTCATTTTCAGAACAGCAACGAGGAGCTCTGCAGTGAATTTACAAGCAAGCTGTAATACTGGCCAAGGTACCCGGCACTCCACTCACAAACCCGACATCCATCTCCAAACATCACCATCAGACCACAGGGATCCCGTATCAAACCCTACCATAATCACAGGGGCATGCGACACTCACTCCTTCACAATTCGGCTCATCTTCACAGCCCGCAGTGAGCACCAGAAAGCTGGACACAAGAGCCAAGATCTAAGGGCACGAATGGACCCAGCCTGGAGCCATCAAATGGAGAAGGCCGCGGCAGCGCTGCCTGTTGACTTAACTATTGAGAATCACTAAAAAGCCCTGACCAAACGGCCGCAAGGATGGGGTTCTTCCTTGAGATCATTAAAGACATCATTCGGTGTTGGTTCTCCTTTCACTGTGGGAGAGTTCCTGGACTAAACTGCATTATCTAATTTAAACTGTACAACAATGTTGAGGAGAACATATTGGTTCCATTTTACAGATGACACAGGATCCAAAAGATTAAGTAAGCAACTCACAAAGTGGCAGAACAAGGCTTTGAACCCAACTCTGTCCCATACCTGAGCACCCAGAAGCCTGGAGCATCCAGAGCCTTGATCAGAAGCGCTGTAGCAGAGACCTTGATTCCAGCGCTTCAGAATCTAAGAGGCTGGAAGCTGTGGCTGAGACCAGAGATCAGAAAAATGGTTTGCAGTCCAAGACAGAAGTGACAATATACCAGAGTTACTGTGAGAAGAGAAACCTATTTTAAGCAACTACAATGTGCCAGAACACCAGACAAGCCCAGACGGTGCATTTCCACAGTGCACGTGACCTAGGCTTAAGGCATCATCTCGTTTACTCTTCACAACATCACTGCTAGCTGGGTATTTTATGGATAATAAATCTGTGTCTAAGGCCACACAGGAGACAGAGTCCCCCCCCCCAGGAATCCTGGGACTATCTGACTGCGTATTTTCTACCATCACAGTTCCTCTTGAGGGGTCATAGGGGAAGACCAAGGAGCCCCCAACACATGCAAACATGGATTTTCCATTGAGGTCTAGTTGAGTCACAATATTATGTAAGTTTCAGGCATACAACACAGTGATTTTCAATTTCTTTTTGATTTACAATTTTTAAAGATTATATTCCATTCATAGTTAATGTAACACATTGCCTATATTCCCTGCACTGTGCAATCTATCTTTGTAACTTATTTTACACATAGTAGGTTGCACCTCTTAATTCTCCACCCTTATCTTGCCCCTCCCTGCTTCCCTCTCCCCACTAATAACCACCAGTTTGTTCTCTTCATTTGTGAGTCTGTTTCTTTTTTTGTTATGTTTACTAGTTTGTTTTACTTTTTAGACTCCACATATAAGTGATAATATACAGTATTTGCCTTTCTCTGTCTGAATTATTTCACTAAGCATGACAGCCTTCAAGCCCAGTGATGCTCTTACAAATGGGAAAAATTCATTCTTTTCTGTGGCTGAGTAATATTCCTTTGTATACAAGATGTAATATATATATACACATACACACATTAAGACCTTTTCATGTGCCTCTTGGCAAATGTGAATTTTGATGACTATTTCAAAAAAAAATCACAGCATCATCTGGGAATGGGTCTTGGTTCTTCTCCTAAATGGAATTGTGTCCCACTCCAAACCAAGCCCATTACCTTGCCAGGGGATAGCAACACCACCACCTCTACCACCAACAACAGTAATAATAATAGAAAGAAAGAGGAGAGGTCAATTAGGGAATTCTTAGTTAATGCTGACATGTTCTGAGTACCTTACAAGCACCACCTCATTAAATCTTCACAGAAAGCCCCAAAAGGTAATAAGTACTATTATTCCCTTTTTACAGGCAAGGAGGCTAAGATTCAGAATTGTCACATATGTTTCCCAAGGTCAGCTGCTAGTGGGCAGAAGAACCAAGGCTCAAACCCACACCTGCATGCAAAGTCCATCCTCTTCAACAGCTAGAACATCTGCCTCGGAGGAAAAGCAGAAAGGGCTTTATATGGATCACGGCTTGGGGAGTGAGGGACACAACTTTTTCCCCTTCCTGTCAGGGGTGAAAAAGGAAGCAGAAAACAGGCTTGTTTCCTTTCCAAAGGAGATTCTTTCTCAAGGGTCTGCTAGGTAGCCTCCTCTTGGTACCCCACCCAGCTCTCCTTTCTGGCAGGTGCACCCATCCTCCAGCTGCTGTGAGTCTCCACTGACAGCGACACACAGCTGCCCACCACCCTCTCCAGGGAACTGCATCAGCCTCTCGCACTGAGGCAGGACCAACTCTGTGCTGGATTCCAGCTCCAGAGCTCCCCAGTGTGACACTAACCTCCATCCTGCTTGGTTCCTCTGCCCCATCCTGCTTCCATCACTCCCTTCCAGCCCCTCATCTTCCAAAAGTCACTGGCACAGGAATCCATGCCTCAGGCTGTGCATCTGCAGAACCAAATGCTAGTTACCCCATCGTCTACTCCCAGCACTGCAGCTCCTGAATGCGAGCTTCTGCTTCTCCGCCTCAGAGGCAGGAGAAACAGGAGAAGGGAAACTGAGGGACTTGAGGACCCAGGGATGGAGGGAGGTGTGAGGCCAGGCAACTGACAGAGGGCAGCCAGCCTGGCAGTGCCCCGCCGCCCCCACGCCAGCCTGCCCTCGGCCTCATACACTTTGGGTAATTAAGAACAGATGGCCCATTGCCTCCGCCAAGCCCCATTAACTCCTTAATGCTGCTCTTCTGGAGGCCGGACGGTAGACTGGAAAAGCCAGCTTCAGAGGTCATCTAATTAAATGATGCCCGGCACACAGGGCTGGCCAGTCTCTCTTCTCAGGCTGGCAGCTGCCCCCGTTGCTTCATCAGAGCTGCCGTCGGTGACCAGATGGGCTGGGAAGGGGGCCTGGGTGGGCTTAATGGGGAAAACATGCTGAGCTCACAGAGTGTTGGCTTAAAAGTCAAGGGACAGGCATTGCCCCGTGGCCTTGGACAAGTCATTTAATCTGGGTCTCAGTTTCACCACCTGCCAAATAGCAACAGTAATAATAACCATAGTAACAGCATCAGCAGTAATTTTAACATTGTTCTAATGGCAATTATTATTCCTTTAATAACCAGAATAATCAGTCTAGTGGTAATACACTCTGCGCCAAACCTTTTACATGTGATCTCTTCTTTAACTGTCATAACTTCCCTTTGAAATGGTACCTGTTATGATCTCCTTTTTATAAGATGGAAAAACAGAGGCTCGGAGAGGTTCAGCAGAAAAAAATCATCAAGTTCACACACCTGGCAAGAATCAGAGGGAGGACCTGAACCTCAGTCTCACTGACTCCAGGGCCCCTGGTCTTCCCCATCAGGTGCCAGCACTCCACGCCCCCTGCCTTGCGGGATGTTCAAATCTGAGGAAAAGAAGAAACCACAGAAGCGTTTTGCGTTCCTTGGCACACCAAAGAATCTTTGACTTCTCTCCCTCCAAAAAGATTTTAATTAAAGCACCTCATTCTTTATTCAGTTCGTTCTTTGCCCACATTATCTTCTCAGACCTAAAAATTGCAGGCTTGTCCTAAAAATTCTAGGTTCTGTGTAGTGCTTCCAGCTACCTTAAACAAAAGAAAGGTAAGATATGCATATATACGTGTTTGGGATAAAGCTGATTAAGGAGGAGGCTCTGTGAAGGGCGCTATGTCCTTGATCAATGAAAGAACCCAAGAAACTGAAAAGTTAGTGTTTCCTTTTTTTTCTTCTATGTATTCATTCAGCTTTACTGCATGAGGTCTTAATTGCAGCACGCGGGCTCCGGAGTGCTAGGGCTCAGTAGTTGTGGCCCACAGGCTTAGTTACCCCTAGGCATGTGGAACCTTAGCTCCCCAACCAGGGATTGAACCGGTGTCCCCTGCCTTGGCTGGTGGATTCCTAACCACTGGACCACCAAGGAAGGCCTGCTGGTATCTCATTTGAGAAAGCTGGGCAAGCCAGGTGAGCTGCAAGTGAACAGAACCCAGGCAAGAGATGAGGGATTCAGGCAGACCTGGAGGGCACAGGGAGCTGACCTTCCACGCATACCCCATTGGGGTTGACTGATTTAAGTGGGGCTGGTTGCCTGATTTGGGGCACGGACGTGAGAGACATCAAAGAAATAGTCATTCTAGTGTGCTTTGGCAAAAGCTGTTTTAATTCTTGGTCTAGGTGATTGTTATATGAGCGTATTCAGTTTGTGAAAATTCATTGAGCTGCTCACTTATGTAAATGTGCTTTTCTGAATATATATATTATACTTCAATCAAGAGTTTGTTAAATAAAGGAAAATAGCCCCAGTGAAAAACAGCAAGTGCTTTGGAACGCCCAAATTGCTACCCAGGTTTACTGTTTTGATGTTCTTACTGTGTTGTAAACAACTCCCCTCCCTCATTCTGAAAGTCTGTTCTCCATCTCAAAACAAAGGGGTGCTCAGCTCACTGGATACCTGCTCACTTGAGTCTCCACATTGTGTGGGAATGGTCCTCAGCTCACCTCTGGAAGGGCTCATATGCATCATTTAGGTAGATTTTATCACTCTCTGGTCTCCAAATGCCTTAAACTCCCAGGTCTTTCCCTACCACATCCACTCCTTGGTAGAGCCCTTGATGAGCCTCAGGCAGCTCGGTGGAGTTCTGCATCCACCTAGTTCAAACCAAAAGTAAGTTCAGTTCCCTAAAAATGCCAGATGCCAAGAGCATGGATCAGCAGTGCCCTGTTGGGTGGCCACCTCCTTAGCCTCCTTCAACCCACTCTTTCTTTTTTATTTATTTTTAATTGAAGGATAATTGCTTTACAGTATTGTGTGGGTTTCTACCAAATATCAACATGAATCAACCACAGCTTCAACCCACTCTTCATCCTGCTCAGCTCTGCTATATCTCCCTGGGTCTCTATGTACCTTGACTCCTCCATTTTCTTGTCTTTTTTTTTTTTTTTAAGATTTCTTTGAGGTGGACCATTTTTAAAGTCTTTCTTCAATTTCTTACAACATTGCTTCTGTTTTCTTTTTTTTTTTTAATGCTTTGGTTTTTTGGCCACAAGGCATGTGGGATCTCAGCTCCCTGACCCTGTGCACCGGAAGTCAAGGTCTTAACCGTTGGACCGCCACGGAAGTTCCTCCATCTTGCCTTCTAATTCCATCTGAGGCCTCGGATTCTTCACTTTACTGCTCCCTGCCTCCCCCAGTTTCACACCATTTTCTCCTCTGGTCCTCTCCAATCACCATCACCATCCACCTCGTTCAAACCAAAAGCTTAGAATCACCTCTGCTTCTCTCTTCTCCCCTCTGCCCACTCCGTGATCCATCAACGTCTCCCTAACCTCCCCCGACACATCACTCCACCCCAAGCTCCCATTTATCCTCCCTCCAAACTACCTCACACCCAGAGCCAGCTTTTTAAAATGTAAGTCAGATTAAGGCAGAGCCCTGCTCTGAACCACCATTGGTCTTCTAATCCCATGGAGAACAAACGCCAAACTTATGATCAAGCTTTGCAAGGCCTGTTCAGGTTGCCATCTGCTTGCTTACAGCCAGCCTCCTTCAGCCCCAGTCATGAGTACCAATCTCCATTCCTCAGTCACTCCGAACTCATCCCCAACACAGACCTTCCACGTGCACTGTTCCCTCTAAACACTTTTTCTTTGGCTTTTCCCATAGATGCTGCCTTTTCATTCTCCAGTCTCAAGGAAAGCTCATCTCTATGGAGAGACCCTCCCTGACCACAGTCTAAATTGTCCCTGAATTATTCTCCCTCACATTACCTTGTTATCACTTAATCAGAATTTTTCCTCATCCTACTCTACTGTGTGTCTTCCACCCAAAGAGCAAGGATCATGATCACAGAGACCTTCTGTCCTGTTCCATGATGAGTCCCCAGCTCCTGGCACAGTCAGGACTCGATAAATGAATACACCTGGCACTCTCCCCAGCGTTACTCACCTGGGCTGCCCAGAGCAGAAGTGGCCTGCCTCTGGCCCATTTCCCAGCTGGCATCCCAATTCATGAAAAGATACATGGGTCATGAAACAGTGGTTCTTGATCCTTCCTGAGATGCTTCTGCTTCCATAACTTCACACCTTGCTCTCAAATTTTCAAAGCCAACAGGAAAAGCAAGGTCCTTCTTTTTTTTAAGATGATTACTTAAATTTATTTATTTATCTATTTATTTGGTTGTGCTGTGTGGCATGCAGGATCCTGGTTCTCTGACCAGGGATTGAATGCATGCTGCCTGAAGGCACAGATTCTTAACCACTGGACTGTCAGGGAAATCTCAACAAGCTCCTTCTTGAATCAGGTCTGCAACACTCCTTTCCAAGTACCAGTGGTCTCTTGGGTGGACTCATGCTCCTCCTTCAACTGGGAGGCAGCCAAATGAAACAACAGATACAAGAGTCTAGACCCCAGAGTAGGAAGGACCCAAGCTCAAATTCTGGCTTCATCATATTTATTAGTGATTTGCCCTAATACTAATCCTCATCAGCCTTAGTTTCTCCTTCTGTAAAATAACAATAAATCTGTCTGCCTCAAGATGGTCTGAGGCATTATGGACTTATTTAAAGGGTAAACCATTTCCATGAGTGTTACAAGGTCTAGAAGGTAAATAGCAGAATAGATGATGTGTGTGCTGCTGTGCTAAGTCACTTCAGCCGTGTCCGACTCTTTGCGACCCCATGTCTGTGGGATTATCCCAGCAAGAATACTGGAGTGGGTTGCCGTTTCTTCCTCCAGGGGATCTTCCCAATCCAGGGATCAAATCCCCATCTCTTATGTCTCCTGCACTGGCAGGCGGGTTCTTTACCACTAGTGCCACCTGGGAAGCCACAGAGCCCTCAGTAAATGCTATCTATAATTCATACCAATTTCTCTGGGAAGCTCACAGATCTTAGTCTACATTTTCCTTCCTCTATGTCTGACTTAGGTGCTCTACCCACAGGCAGCTCTGAGGCCCAGTACTCAATGTGTTCCCTGGATCCCATCTCATTCTGAGTGAAAGCCAGTTCCTATACCGAGATTCTGCATAACTGAGTCCCATCATTTCTTTAACCCTTTTTGCATCACTCTCCCCATCACTCCACTCTCCTCCAGCCACACTGGACCCTGTGCTGTTCCTCAAACCTTCCAGTCACTCTCCAGACCCACTATTTCCTCTTCTTATAACCTGCTTGCCCTCAGCAATCTGCTTTATTCTCACCCTCCCCTCCCTTGGGACCTTGATCAAATAACTGCTTCATGAGGCTTTTCTTAAGCCACTGTGGTGGCTAACTAATGGTCCCCTGAAGACATCCAGGTCCTAATCCCAGGAACCTATGAACAGGTTGCACTGTGTGGTAAAATGGTCTTTGCACACGTGATTAAGTTAAATCTCAGTAGGAGAAGACTGTTCTAAACTATCAAGGTGGGCCTGATGTAATCACAAGGGTTCTTATAAGAGGAAGCAAGAGGGTCAGAGTCAGAGAAAGAAAGACATTGGAAGATGCTAAGATGTTGGCTTTGAAGTGGGGGCCGGGGTGGGGGGCGGGCTATGAGCTAAGGAATGCAGGTGGCCTTCAGAAGCTAGAACAGGCAATAAAATGGATTCCCCCAGAGAGCTCAGAGAAGGGACGCAGGCCTGCTGCATCCATTTAAACCTTTGACCTCCGGAACTGTGATACAATGCGCTTATGCTATTTTAAGCCATTGGATTTATGGTAACTTACTAGAGCAACAATAGAAAACAGATTCATCCACTAATCTAAAATTATATTCTCCACCAAATGTATACACATTAACATGTATTTGCACAAAACACACACAAATGTATGCATCCATGTAGACAAATAAAACATACACATTCTTTACCCCCTCTTTCTTCATGATCTTCACAACACTCACCATTTGACAATCAAAATAAATGAGAAAACGATGGCACTTATCTCCCACAAGACACATATACACCCAGAAATAAACACTTCTTTGAAGACTGATTTTTGTCTATTTTGGTGACTGCTAGAAAAAGGCCTGGCATTATTGAGTAGACAGACATTCAATTTGTTGACTGCATGCTTTCTTCATCTTAGCACTTATATATATTCTATTTCTTATGATTTATATAAAATCTATGTCATCCCTCAACTTTCAGCCCTTGAAGATAACAACCTGTCTCTCTCAGTCACTACTATATCATTCCATCACTAATACAGCACCTTGTCCCCCATAAGATTCCCCACAAGCACACGCAGAACAACTGTGTCAACACTGTCACATTCTTCCTATACATCTGAGCCCCAGCGTTGTCAGAATTCCACCCCGTCAAGAGCCCTCACATTTTACTTGATTGCAAATATGTTTAATTCCTGGTTCACTGGAGCAGCAAGAAGGAAAAAAAGCCACTTGAGTTTGCAATTTACAAAGCAAATCTGCCCAGCAGAAATATTCATCTTCAGAAGACAGTGGGATCCAATCATTTTTTAGAAGAGAAGGCAACCCACCCTGTTCTTCATACTTCGTAGTTGTATTGTTTGCAAACCTTCTGCAAGCACTTTGAGGCCAAGGCTGATCATTTTCCTTCAAGGAGCTCATTTCCTGGAGCTGGTGGTAATTTTGTCTCTGAGGAAGGAACACAGCAGGCAGGAAAACTGAGACTGTGTGACCGAAGTCCTTCTTGGGGAAAGGATGTGTGAAAATCCAGCCCATTCCCCTTGACTTGCTAATTAGAATTCCAGGAGGACAGGGCGGTGCAGCCATTGAAACCCTTGGAATAATCAGATGAACAGGGATATCCCCAAGAAGGAGTGGACTAGGACATATTTGAATTATATTATATTCACTTTAAATAACCACAAAGAAATAATTTAGGTGAGTTAGGGACAATCCATACGTGTTAGTTGCCTTTGCTTTTTTATTCCCTCTTTCATAGATCTATCTCATCCTGCCACGTTGGAAAAGATGTTTGCTTTTTGATTTCCAGACCCATATGTGGGCCCCTAAGGAGCAGGGGCTTCCCTAATAGCTCAGTTAGTGAAGAATCTGCCTGCAATGCAGGAAACCCTGGTTCAGTTCCTGGGTCAGCAAGATTCCCTGGAGAAAGGGTAGGCTACCCACTCCAGTATTCTTGGACATCCCTTATGGCTCACCTGGTAAAGAATCCGCTCACAATGTGGGAGACCTGGGTTCAATCCCTGGATTGGGAACATCCCCTGGAGAAGGGAAAGGCTACCTACTCCAGTATTCCGTCCTGGAGAATTCCATTGACTGTATAGTCCATGGGGAGGCAAAGAGTTGGACACAGCTGAGTGACTTTCACCTCACTTCAAAGAGTACAGACCATGTATCATTTTTCTTTGCATTTCTGGAGCCATTATAGTGCCTGACACCTTCTAGTCATTGTATTAAATGTTTTAATAGGTGAGCCTCTCAAACCAAGAATAAGTACTCCTGTACCAAATGCCTGTGTCTCCACTGGACTGGTACTCACCCAGGGCACTGGTTCAAACTATAGCATCTCAGGCCCCTTCCCTAGAGAACTGAATTCTGTCTATCTCACAGCTCTGATCATCAGGCAAGCTTAAGAAACATGTTTACATCCAACTGTTTAACACATCCTTACCTGAAGTGTCCATGTGTTATATTTCCCATCACAGGGCAATCTTCATCAGGTGAAGTTTCTCACATTCTAAAATAGGAAGCAGGGCCTTTCCATTTCCAGCCATGTATTCCCTCCCTATTGATATTCAACCCTCCAAAAGAAGCCTTATATAGTTGGCCCTGAGTATCTGTAGGTTCCACATCTGAGGATTCAATCAACCACAGATCAAAAAAATTTTTTTAATTCTAGAAAGTACAAGAAAGCACGACTTGAATTTGCCACATGACAGTAACTCTTCATATAGCATTGACATTGTATTAAGTATTATAAGTGAGTAATCTAGAGGTGATCTAAGTAACCTAGAGGTGACTTAAAGGATACACGAAGATGTGCATAGGTTCTATGCAAACTCTATATGAGGGACCTGAGTGTCCTGGAACTGATCCCCATCCCACCGCTCACCCCACCCCCAGCAGATACCAAGGGATGGCTCTCTGTTCTCACTCTCATTACCAGAGCCTTCAAAGATTCCTACCATAGGACAAGACAGTAGAGCCCATGGGTCTGTATTCTGTCTGACGGTGCCAGACTTGACTGCCTGGAAGTCCTCACATCTGAAAGCCGGCCCTCCTGGCTCTTGGACTCCCTGACACAATATCCTTCCTGCCTGTTCAGCAGATGTGCTGGCTTGTGCTTATTTTATCTCATTACCTGCGTCTCTCTTGAGGAACAAGGCCTAGGCAGTGGCTTTAGACCTGTCCTCTGGAGCACTCTGGGCTTCCCAGGTGGCGCTAGTGATAAAGAACCTGCCTGCCAATGCAGGAGACGTGAGAGATGCAGGTTTGATCCCTGGGTTGGGAAGACACCCTGGAGGAGGGCATGGCGACGCATGCCAGTATACGTGCCTAGAGAATCCCATGGACAGAGAATCCTGGTAGGCTACAGACTATAGGGTCAAAAAGAGTCAGACATGACTGAAGTGACTTAGCATGTGTGCACACGGGGAGCCTTTAGCCACCAAGGAGGCCCCAGGACTCCATCTTCTTCCCACTAGGACAGATTCTTATTTTCCTAGTTCCCACAGTAGACCTTCTCCTGCAAAATTTGATTCAAACAAAGAGTTCCATGGATCAAAAAGGTTTAAAAGCTACTAGTGTAAAGCACCATTTTTGAGCTGTACCATAATATTATTTTGACCTTCATCTCTCGAGGTCCCATTAGAACAAAAAGGAACTGCCCTTTAGGATGTTGAAAAGCCAGACCCCAGAACTATAGCTTTCATTTATACTCCGCTGACTGACCAAACTGACTGACCCCTACGCCTGGACATCAACTTTTGTCAATTCTTGGAAGTAGAAGAAACCTCGGAACAAATTAATACTTTCTGTATT